>NW_016107624.1:1450907-1512956 GCF_001604975.1 Cebus imitator | reverse complement strand
AAAAAAAAAAAAAAAGAAAGAAAAAAATAGAGAGGGGTTTTAAATAACTGAATTTAAAAAACAAAATTGTATGTTAAACAACTACTAAAACAGTAAGAGGGAACAGTTTTGAAGGATTTATTATTTACTATGTCATTACTACTATTAATATACTGTTAAAGGTTGACAAATGCTACTTTGTCTGGGTCTGGATTTATAATAAAAATTCACACCCATCAAAAGTAAAATGGCATCTCGCTTTGTATCTAATTCCTTTCAAAATGAAGATCTTAATTTGCTTTAATCCTTTAATGCCTTGCCTCCAGCCAAACAATTTAGTATTATTAATGCTGTTACTTTTGCTGTCATTTTGTTATTATTAGAAACAATTCTAATTTTTTTTCTCCCTTTTGAGTCTAATGCAATTTTCTTCCAGTTTGCATCAATAGGCTTAAAGCACTAGGGAAAATGTAAAAATGGAGTAGCGTTATAGAACTTCCAGGAAGAGAGGAAAAGAAGAAGGAGGAGGAAAAAACCAAGAACACATAAGGACACAGTGATACTGCTGGGTTTAGGCAAAAATCATACAGCTGTTCGGACACTGGGTTACTTAAGTTTAAACCACAGTCAGAACTCAAAGAAAATGAACCCTGGGCTCAAAAGGCAATATCGTGTGTTCACTCTGAAGCCAGGCTAGCTGGATCTTGAATCCTGACTCTGCCATTTATTAGCTGTGATACTAAGCAATTTAGTCTGCCAATTTGTGCCCAAGTTTCCTCATGAAAACTAAGGATAATAATAGTATTTACCTTATAGGGCATTGCAGGGATTAAATGAGTTATGTAAACATTTAAACTCATAGTATGTACTCTATAATCATTAGCCATTATCATTTGGACAACAACTTGTGCAGTCATAATAAAGTGCTATCTGCTTAATTTGTTTCTTATTTTTCAACAGAAAACGACCGGATGTTGTAACAAGAACTGACTGGCTTGCTCCGGTCATATGGGAAGGAACTTACAACAGACAAGTGTTGGAAAAATATTACAAGAGGCTGAACATTACCATAGGATTGACTGTATTTGCTGCTGGAAAGTAGGTGCTACTAATATTTATTCTCTTTTATTTTGGAAAAATATGGATGAGTACCCATGGATTTTCTACATCTAAAGATATAATTAATCCTAATCATTATTTCTGGCTGTCCTGTATAATTATTTACAGTGGTTATTTTCTCCAGCCTTGGCTGAGTCCTTAACACCACTTGAGAGTCTTTTCATTAATATTCATTTAACTCCTTTATCCTTTTTCCCACAACAAACTTTAAGTTTTTCAGGTCCCCAAACATACTACATTCTCTTTCACAAACCAATATAATTGAAGCTATAGACCAACTTCCCTATACTTACCTTGCTTATTTTTTTTTTTTTTTTTTTTTTTTTTTTTTTTTCCTTTTTTTTTTTTTCATGTTTAAATGGCATATATTCTCCTGTTAGTTTCTAGCAAAATAATTTTTTTTGTTTTTTTTTTATGTTTCACAGATTTAGAAATCAGTACCTGAAAGAGTTCATACAATCTGCTAATAAGTACTTTATGACTGGCTACAAGGTTATCTTTTACATCTTGGTGGATGGCATCAACAAGCTACCTCGAATAGAGTTAGGTCCACTTCGAACATGCAAAATATTTACTGTAGTAAAAGACCGTGCATGGCAAGACTTTAATGTCATATACATGAAGAACTTAAATGGGTATATCACAGATTACATCCAGTATGAAGTCAACTTTCTCTTCACTATGTCTGTAAACCAGATCTTCAAGAATGACTTTGGAGTAGAAACCCTGGGCACATCTGTAGCTCAGCTCCATGCATGGTGGTATTTTAAAAATGCTAAAGATTTCCCTTATGAGAGAAGATCTAACTCAGCAGCTTTCATCCCCTTTGGACAAGGAGATTTCTATTACCATAGTGCAATTTTTGGTGGCACACCCCATGAGGTTGTAACCTTCATTAAAGAATATCAGCAAGGAATTGTTCAGGATACCACAAATAAACTTAATAGCCTATTTGAAAGCTACCTAAACAAATATTTTTTTGTTAAGAAACCTACCAAGCTGTTATCACCAGAACATAATTGGGATCCAAAGTTTAGAACCCCTCCACAAATTAAAAAGGTTAAGATAGCATGGCAGTCAGAAAGGTGATGGTTATACTATTAGGTTTATGGATTAACAAGAGAATCACAACAATTTCTCAAGTTAAAATTCATGAAAGTTTTAGCTTTTTAGAAACTTATAAAAATGTATAATCTTCCAAAATAAATTCTCTTTGCAATTTTGAACTAATTCTACCTATGCTGAATGAAGAATAAATGGATAATTTAATGTTATTACTTATGCAATGTGATATTGTTATATATTATTATAAATAATGTGGAAATACTTTGGAGGTATAAAATCTTTTTATGAAGAAACACACCCAGACTCTAGCTCAGAAACATATATACATCTGTGTGTGTATATATATGAGTATAAATGTGTATATATATATACATGTTTATATGTATATGTTTATATACAGATATAAAATGTATATATATTTATATATGTATATATACATGTGTACACATGAGTATATATATACATGTGTGTGTCTACATATAGACACACATACTTTCATGCACAGACAAAAACATGCATACAGACTACATCAAAGGGATCTATATAAGAAGAAAAATGAATATTCATCAACTCATTCATCAGCTATTTACTACATTTTTCAGTGTCTGGATATAAATTGCTTGTGATTAATCTTCTCAATTAGTATTCAATCTGTCTAGTACCTGATTGAACTAAGGTGAACTAGAGATACCTTAATCATATATCTTACTTTTATTGATACAAAGAGATGTTGAGTTCATATTTTCAAAAATGCTATAGGACTTTTTTAAAATAGATATTTACTGAACTCCAAGGAAAATGTACTCTTTTGAGTGCAGTCAGGTATAAAAAAAAAGCCATAATTTGTCGGGCTGAGTGTGGTGGCTCATGCCTGTAATCTTATTTCTTTGGGAGGTGGGCAGATCGATTGAACCCAGGAGTTGGAGACCAGCCTGGTCAACATGGTGATACCCCATCTCTACAAAAATATAACAATTAGCTGGTCATGGTGGCAGGCACTTGTGGTCCCAGCTACTCAGGAGGCTGAGGTAAGATGATTGCTTAAGCCCAGGAGGCCAAGGCTGCAGTAAGCCTTACTCAAGCCACTGTACTCCAGCCTGAGTGACAGAGTGAGACCTTGTCTCAAGTAATAATAATAATAATTTGTCCTCAAAGAGCCTACAGCCTAGCAAGGGAGAGAAGATTATTCACAAATATTTCTTCTGAAAGCTTAGAAGTGCTCAAAGTCACAAGGAAGACATCACCAAAATGCTATGATGGTTCAGTAAAGGAAGCACCTGCCTCTCTAAGAATATGTAATCATACTAACTATGTTTTCATAAATGTAGTGAGGCATCATAGCATAGTTATAAGAAGGCTAGGCATGGTGGCTCATGCCTGTAATCCCAGCACTTTGGGAGGCTGAGATGGGAGGATCACTTGAGCCTAGGAGTTGGAGACAAGTTGAGGCAACATGGTGAGATCTCCATCTCTACAAAAGCCAAAAAAAAGCTGAGTGTGGTGGCATACATCTGTAGTCCCAGCTACCCAGGAGGCTAAAGTGATAGGATTTCTTAAGCCCAGGTGACTGAGGCTGCAGTGAATCATGATCATGCCACTGCACTCCAGCCTGGGTGACAAAGCAAGACCCTGTTTCAAAAAAAGAAAAAAGGGTCGTGCCTGTAATCCCAGCACTTTGGGAGGCCAAGGTGGGCAGATCGCTTGAAGTCAGAATTTCAAGACCAATCTGACCAACACGGTGAAACCCTGTCTCTACTAAAAATACAAAAATACAGCCTGTGCCTGTAATTCCAGATACTTGGGAGGCTGAGGCAGGAGTATTGCTCAAACCTGGGAGGCAGAGGTTGCAGTGAGCCAAGATCATGCCAATGCATTCCAGCCTGGGTGACAGAGCAAGACTCTGTCATAAAGAAGGGGAGGGGAAGGGAGGGGAGGTTCGAAGAAGGGAGGGAGGGAGGGAGGAAGGAAGGAAAGAAACTTTGTAAGAACTGGAGATTCTAAAGTCACAATTAGCTATTATTTTAATCCCCTTTAATGAGAGAAAATACTGAAAAAACTGAAGTTTAATAAGTATTCTACAAATGATAAGTATTATTGGCCATTAAAACACTAAAATTATAAGGGATATTGATGATGACTGTGGCAGACAGACTCTACTACAGTCCTGAATGATTTAATTCTGGTATTCATGTCCTTGTGTAATTCACCTCCCCAACTCCCTAACCTTGAGTGTGAATTGAATGTAGTGACTTGCTTCCAACCAAGATAACACGACAGAGGTGATGAGATGTCACTTTCACAGTTAGGTTACATAAGATTGTGACTTCTGTCTTGCTACTGGCTTGCTTGCTTTCTGCTTTGGATGTAGCAAGTTGCCATGTTGGAGGCCCTCAGCAAGGAACTGAGGGACAGCCTCTAGCCAACAGCCAGAAAGAAACTGAGGCTCTTAGTCCAACAACCCTTAAGGAACTGAATACATCTAACAAACACATAAGGGCACTTGAAAGCAGACCATCCTCCAGTTGAGTCTTCAGATGAGACCCCACTGGCAGCCAACATCTTGATTACAGCCTCTTGAGAAACCCAGAAGCAGAAGATCTAGCCAAGCTATGCTGATTCCTGACCTAGAGTAACCCATGCCCCCTGCTTCCTTTCACTCCCCCTCCAACATCAGTGGCAGAAGGCACCCAGGTAGATGCTTTCCACCTCACCAGAAGTAGCAGAGATGCAGTAAGAAGCTCATCAGCCCCAAGTGACTTGATGAGCAAACCCCAAGAAATATCCTCCACCCATAGGCCCAGCATCCTCCACCCACAAGCTGGTACTGGGGAGGGCAGAAAAGCACCTTCCATGCCCTCAGGTAACACCAGTAGGGATCAAGCAAGAGCCCCACTGGCACTGGCCAGCCCAAAGGTCAGCTTCAGGGAAGCACTCACTGACCCATGGCCCAGCAACTCCCACACTTCACCTGTGGAACCAGGCCTGCAAAAGCGCACTCACCCCTGCAGGAAGCATCAGCAGAATCAAGCAGGAGTTTCAGTTGTATCAAGTGAACAAAGAAGACCAGAATAGCTCTGTATAGGCTCTGAAATGTATATTGCCATTGCAACCACAGCCTCAAAAGTAGGTCAGGAACTATGCACTGTATTAGTAGGGTGCCCCATTGAAACAAAGCCAAAAGGATGGAGACACATATATACTGTCAGTCTTCCATAGCCACAGGTTCCAAATCTGAAGATTCAACCCACCAAGGGTCAAGAATTCTCAGAAAAAAAAAAAATTATCCTGAATAAGTAGACTTTTTTTTTTTCTGGCCATTATTCCCTAAAGCATACAACATAACAACTATTCACATAGTGTTTACATTCTATTAGGTATTATAAGTAACCTAGAGATGATTTAAAGTATACAGCAGGGTATGTGTAGGTTACATGTAAACACTATGCCATTTTATGTAAGGAACTTGAACATCCACAGATTTTGGTATCTACAGGGGTCATGGAACAAATCCCTCATGGATACTGAGAATGACTGTGGGGTGTGTGTATGTAGTGATAACACAGAAAGAAAGGGAAAATTTATTATAGGAATTGGCTCACACTATTGAGACTGAGAAGTCCCACACTCTGCCATCTGCAAGCTGATGGCGTAATTCAGTTCAAACACTAGGTCCTGAGAACCTGGAGTGCCAATGTCTGAGGGCAGGAGAAGACGGATGCCCCAGCTGAAAGGGGAGCAAATTCACCATCTCTCTACCTTTTTGATCTACTAAGATGCACAATGAATTGGATGATACCCACTCACGTTGGTGAGAGCTTCTTTACTCAGTCTCACTGATCCAAATGCTAATCTCGTCCAGAAACACCTTCACATACACACCCAGAAACAATGTTTTATCAGTTATCTGGGCATCCCTTAACTCATTCAAGTTTATATATAAAATTGACTAACACAGATTATATATGTTTCCATTTACATGACACTTTGGAAAAGGCAAATTGTAGAGATGGTAAACAGATCAGTGATTGCCAGGATCTTGTGGAAGGGAGGGCTAAATAACTGAAGCCAGGGGATTTTTCAGGATAGTGAAACTATTCTGTATGATTCTGTAATGGTTGATACTTTGTCATTATGTCAAAGCCCGCAGAACTGTATAGCACTGACCAGATCTTAATGTACGTAAAGTTTTGAAAAATCACATAGGGGGTCAGGAGATCACAGAATGGAATATAGGTTGTGACAAAAATAATCTAAATGTATTACAAATGCATGAAATGACCTCACTGAAGAGGCTGTGAAGAAAACATCCTGACCTAACTTTGGAAATAAGTGGAGACTGTAAGACTGAAAAGGAACTCTACATACAAATTGGACTCTAGTTGGTCAAACTGTTGTTACCATGGGGGTATAGGTTAATATTTCTGAAACCACCATACATGGACATACTGGAATTGAACAGTTTAGTAAATGGGTGATGGATGGTGGGAGGCATACTTCTTATTGTTGGAACGTGAGGTTACAGGCAAGCCAGAGGAGGAGGCCAGAATGATCCATGTGGTAATGGATAAGAGTTGGAGACATCATTTTGAACTCCTGTTTCACTTAATATTGATACAAATGGGTACATGTAGAAATGTTTATAAACATGTATATATACACAGGTTAGTAGAAACATATATTTCTTGTTCTGTCAGCTGAGAGGGGCTTAAAAAGGATGACACTCCAGTAGCAACAAACAGACCTAGAACCAAAATTTTGGTTTCTAATACCATTCTCCAATAAAAGGAACCAGAGATCCTTAGAGAAATGGCTGATTCCAGAGCATGGGTATGGAATACGTACAGAAAGGGGGACATATTCTTAACCATTTCTGTACATTTTCCCAACTCATGCCAATCATCCCAAAATGATTTTGGAGTATATTTTAGTGCCAGAAAGTAAGGAAGTGCTCAAAAAGAACACAGTGATAAGGGTATGTCAAAGGCAAAAAGAAGCCAACTAAAAAAACTTCCACTGGAACAATTTGAGCAACAAAATAAATAATATAGAACTGAATTCTAACCCAAAATATAAAACAAATATCCATGGGTCCACACAGATATGAATAAATGAATGATTGCAAAAGAATTCCAAATAATTGATGTAAATACTCTCCCTCAAGGAGGTAGAGAACAACTTCCCATCCTTCTGGCTTAGTAAGTGCAGGCTGAACATAACGACTTCTGTCCAAAGAGAATAATATAGAAGCAGGGAGAAAGAGAGTAACTTTACTGTGGAGAAACTTGACAAAAACTACCTTAGCCAAGTGATTACGGTTAACATCAACCATGATAGCCCATGTTGATAGCTGTGTCCTTCAAGTGATGTGATGAGAATGGCACTGTTATGGGTTCACTTGTGTCTCCCCCCAAAAAAGATGTGCTGAAGTTCTTTTTTTCCCCCAATCAATTTAGAAAGTTTATTTTTCCAAGGTTAAGGATGCACCTGTGACACCACCTCAGGAGGTCCTGCCAACATGTGTCCAAGGTAGTTGGGCACAGCTTACTTTTATATAATTTAGGGAGACATGAGACATTAATCAAAATGCGCAAGATGTGTATTGGTTCAGTTCAAAAAGGTAGGACAACTCAAAGGGGCATGGAGGAGGGCAGCTTTCAGGTAATAGGTAGATAAGAGAGAAAAGGCTCTATTCTTTTGAGTCTGATTAGCCTTTATATGTGAGAGGAGCATAAATGAATAATCTCTTATGCCTTAGTCTGGCTTAGTGAATCTACATTTTTACATAAACAATAGGGCAGAGGAAGCAATCAGATACGCATTTGTCTCAGGTGAGCAGAGGGATCACTGAGTTCTGTGTTTGTCCTGTACCTGTGAAGATAAGCTACCAATTTACTTGGTCAGGGTGAAATTCAACAAAACTGTTTTAGGGAAAAGATCTTGAGGCCCACAAGAAATTTCCTTGTGGATAAATTGTGAGCAAGGTATGTAGCTTTTTTTTTTTTTTAACTTTTGTAGCTATCTTATTTAGAAATAAAATGGAAAGCAAGTTTGCCTAACACAGTGCCCAGCTTGACTTTTCCCTTTGGCTTACTGATTTTGGGGTCCCAAGACTTATTTTTCTTTCAAATTTCCATTCTTTTATTTTTAAAATCTTTGAGAGAAAGCGTTTTAGAAGAAAATGAGTCATTGGTTTCAGGTTTTATTTACCAGTCCTTGCAAATGTAACCTTATTTGGAAATAGTCTTTGCAGTTAAAGTTAGTTAAGGTGAGGTCATTAAGGTGGGCCTTAATCCAATATGACTGGCGTCTTTATAAGAAGAGGGAAATTCTGACAGACACACAGAGAGGATAGCCAGGTGAAGACAGAGGCAGAAATCAGAATGATGTATTTATAAGCCAAGGAAGACCAAATATTGACAGTCATCACCAGAAACTAGGGGAGAGGTGTAAAATAGATTATTCCTCATAGCTGCCAGAAGAAACCAACCCGGTTAACATTTTTGGACTTCTGGCCTCCAGAAGTGTGAGAAACAATACATTTCAGCTATTTTAAAGTCACATAATTTGTGGTACTTTGTTATGACAGGCAATTTACCTTTGTGGTCTTCCTCCCAAAACCCCTAACTTTTGTGTGTTCATGATAAGCCCATCAGACAAATCCCAATTGAGAGACATTCTGTAGGCCCTCAAAAGTTTGCAGTTATTAATACTCCTCAAAACTGTCAAATTCATCAAAAACAAGAAAAGTCTGAGAAACTGCCAAAGCCAAGAGGAGTCTCAAGAGATGTCTACCATTTTTTTTAATTGCTGTAGTCTGTTCCCTCCCTATCCTTTTCCCTATTCTTCTTCATAGCCCTTAATCTCTTCTAAGGTACGAAAATGTTATGTAATTTATCCGTTTTATTTATTTATCATCTATCTCCCTGACCAGAATATAAGCTTCATAAGAGCAGGATTTCCTGTCTGTTCATTGATGTATCCTCAATACATGGTAGGTGCTCAAAATATGTATTGATTTAATGAGTAATGTTTAGCAAAAACAACTAGTTACGGCTGGGCATAGTGGCTCAAATCTGTAATTCCACCACTTTGGGAGGCTGAGGTAGGAGGATCATTTGAGTCCAGAAGTTTGAGACCAGCCTGGGCAACATAGTGGGACCTTGTTTCTACAAAAAAATGTAACAATTAGCTCAGAGCGGTGGTGCACATCTGTAGCCCCAGCTACTCAGGAGGCTGAGGTGGGAGAATCACCTGAGCCCAGGAGGTCAAGAGTGCAGTGAGGTGCTATTGTGCACTTACTGCACTCTAGCCTGGGTGATGGAGTGAGATCCTGTCTCAAAGAAACAAACAAAACCCAACTAGTTATCTGGGCCAAGGTCTAGGGCATCATCAATACCCAGAAAAGAAGAAAGACTGACAATGTTCTATCTCTTTGCTAGTGGTGGTTTCTATTTAAAAAGACTAAAAATTGACAAACCACTGGCAAAATTCGACAAGAAAAAAAGAAAGTATAAGTAACAGTATCATAAATAAAAGGGGAGATGCTGTTATCAATAATACAGATATTTAAAAGCTAACAAAAGCATATTATAAGCAACTTTACTCCAATAAATTTGAATATATGGATGAAATCAAAATTCTTTTAGAAAAATATAAAATTACAAATGACACAAGAAGAAAATGTCCTGGAAAATAACCCTAGACCCTTACCTCAGACCATTTACAAAAGTTAACTCAAAATGGATCAAAAATCTAAATATAAGAGCTAAAACTATGAAAGTCTTAGAATATAGGAATAAATCATTATCTTGGATTTAGCAAAGATTTATTTCTTTAAAAAGAATTTGTTTTTGGAGACAAAGTTTCACTATGCTGTTTCACTATAATATACTGTTTCACTATAGTACAGCATAAAAATCTCAAACTCCTGGGCTCAAGGGATCCTCCTGCCTCAGCCTCCCAAGTAGCTGGGACAACAGGAATGCACCACCATGCACAGCTGGCACTGATTTTTAAGTTATGACACCAAAAGCACAATCTAAAGAAAAAATAAATCAGAATTCATCAAAATAACAAACTTTAGTGTATCAAAAAATACTATCAACAAAGTGGAAAGACAACCCATAAAATGAGAGAAAATATTTGCAAATAATTTATCTGATGAGTTTGGTATGTACAATATATAAAGAACTCACACAACTCAACAAACCGCTTTCTACAGTAGCTAAACTCACCAACAGTGTGTAAGTGTTCCCTTTTCTCGGCAGGCTCACCAGCATCTATTTTTTTTTAATTTTTAATAGTAGCTGGCTGGGCACAGTGGCTCATGCCTGTAATCCCAGCACTTTGGGAGGCCAAGGTGGGTGGATCACGAGGTCAAGAGATGGAGACCATCCTGGCCAACTTGGTGAAACCTCATCTCTACTAAAAAGACAAAAATTAGCTGGGCGTGGCGGCACACACCTGTAGTCCCAGCTACTCAGGAGGCTGAGGCAGAAGAATAACTTGAACTCGGGAGGCGGAGGTTGCAGTGAGCCGAGATTGTGCCGTTGCACTCCAGCCTGGTGACAGACCAAGACTCCATCTCAAAAATAAAAATATAAAGATAAATAAAATAATAATAGTCATTCTAACTGGTGTAAGATGGTATCTCATTACAGTTCTGATTTGCAGTTCTCTGATCATTAGTTATGTGGAGCATTTTTTCATATATTTGTTGGCCACTTGTAGGTCTTCTTTTGAGAAGTGTCTATTCACATCTTTTGCTCATTTTTTTAAAATGGCTTTTNGTTCCTTATAGCTCCAGATACTAGACTTTTGTCAGACGCATAGTTTGCAAACATTTTCTCCCATTCTGTAGGTTGTTTACTCTGTTGATAGTTACTTTAATTGGAAGCTTGTTAGTTTAATTAGGTGTCACTGGTCAATTTGTTTTTGTTGCAATTGCTTTTGAGGACTCAGTTATGAATTATTTCTCAAGGCAGACATCTAGAATGGGTTTCTTAGGTTTTCTTTTAGGATTCTTATAGTTTGAGGTCTTACATTTAAAATATTTAATTCATCTTAATTTTTGTATTTGATGAAAGGTAGGGGTCCAGTTTCAGTCTTCTGCATATGGCTAGCCAGTTATCCCAGCACCATTTACTGAATAAAGAATCCTTTCCCTGTTGTTTATTTTTGCTGACTTTGTTGAAGATCAGGTGGTTGTAGGTGTGTGGCTTTATTTCTGGGTTCTCTATTCTGTTCCATTGGTCTATGCATCTGTTTTTGTCCTAGTATCATGTTGTTTTGGTACTGTAGACTTGTGGTATAGTTTGAAGTTGGTAATGCAATGCCTCCAGCTTTGTTCTTTTTGCTTAGGATTGCTTTGGCTATCCGGACTCTTTTTTGGTTCCGTATGAATTTTAGAATAGTTTTTTTCCAGTTCTGTGAAAAACGATGTTGGTAGCTTAATAAGAATAGCATTGAATTTGGAGATTGCTTTTGGCCATTTTAACTATACCGATTCTTCTAATCCATGAGCATGAACTGTTTTTCCATTTGTTTGTGTTATGTATTTTTTTTCAATAGTGTTTTGTAGTTCTTGTGAGATCTTTCACCTCCATAGTTACTTGTATTCTTAGGGATTTTTTTTTTCAGCTATTGTAAATGGCATTGCATTCTTGGTTTGGCTCTCAGCTTGAATGTTATTGGTGTATAAAAATGCTACTGGTTTTCGTACATTGATTTTGTATCTGAAAATTTTGCTGAAGTTGTTTATCAGTCCTAGGAGACTTTGGGCAATCTTTAAGGTTTGCTTTTCTTTTTTTTTAAATTTTACTTTAAGTTCTGGGGTACATGTGCAGATCTTGCAGGATTGTTACAGTTATACACATGCCATGGAGGTTTGCTGCCTCCATCCCCCCATCACCTACATTAGGTATTTCTCCTAATGTTATCCTTCCCCAATCTCCCCACCCCCTGCTATCCCTTCCCTAGCCCCCCACCCCCCAATAGACCCCAGTATGTGATGTTCTTCTCCCTGTGCCCATGTGTTCTCATTGTTCAACATTCACTTATGAGTGAGAACATGCAGTGTTTGGTTTTCTGTTCTTGTGTCAGTTTGCTGAGAATGATGGTTTCCAGATTCACCCATGTCCCTGGAAAGGACATGAACTCATCCTTTTTATGGCAGCATAGTATTCCATGACGTATATGTGCCACATTTTCTTTATCCAGTCTATCATTGATGGGCATTTGGGTTGGTTCCAAGTTTTTGCTATTGTAAGCAGTGTGTGCATTTGTCTTTATAATAGACCAATTTATAATCCTTTGGGTATATACCCAGTAATGGGATGGCTGGGTCAAATGGTATTTGTATTTCTAGATCCTTGAGGAATTGCCACACTGTCTTCCACAATGGTTGAACTAATTTACAATCCCACCAAAAGTGTAAAAGCATTCCTATTTCTCCACATCCTCTCCAGCATATGTTGTCTCCAGATTTTTTAATGATTGCCATTCTAGCTGGCATGAGATGGTATCTCAATGTGGTTTTGATTTGCATTTCTCTAATGACCAGTGATGATGAACTTTTTTTTTATATGTTTGTTGGCCACATAAATGTCTTTTGAAAAGTGTCTGTTCCTATCTTTAGCCCACTTTTTGATGGAGTTTTTTCTTGTACATTTGTTTTAGTTCTTTGTAGATTCTGGATATTAGCCCTTTGTCAGATGGGTAGCTTGCAAACATTTTTTCCCATTCTGTTGGTTGCCGGTTCACTCTAATGATTGTTTCTTTTGCTGTGCAGAAACTCTTAAGTTTAATTAGATCCCACTTGTCTATTTTGGCTTTTATTAGCATTGTTTTTGGTGTTTTAGTCATGACGCCCTTGCCTATGCCTATGTCGTTAATGGTATTGCCTAGGTTTTCTTCTAGGGTTTTTATGGTGTTAGGTCTTATGTTTAAATCTTTAATCCATCTGGAGTTAATTTTTGTATATGGCATAAGGAAGGGTCCAGGTTCAGCTTTGTGCACATGGCTAGCCAGTTTTCCCAACACTATTTATTAAACAGGGAATCTTTCCCCATTGCTTTTGTCCAGTTTGTCAAAGATCAGATGGTTGTAGATGTGTGGTGTTACTTCCAAGGCCTCTGTTTTGTTCCATTGGTCTATATCTCTGTTTTGATACCAGTACCATGCTATGTATAGATTCCTATCATCAACAAAGAGAGATAGTTTGACTTCTTCTTTTCCTATTTGGATGTCTTTTATTTCTTTCTCTTGCCTGATTGCTCTGGCAAGGACTTTCATTACTATGTTGAATAGTAATAGTGAGAGTGAGGATTTTTGTATTGTTCCAGTTCCCCAGAAGAATGCGTCCAGTTTTTGCCCCTTCACTACGATGTTGGCTGATTTGTCATAGATGGCTCTTATTTTGATCCATCTAGTCTTCCCTTGGTGACTAGTTTTTTTGAGGGCTTTTATCATGAAGGGATGTTAAATTTTATAAAAAGCTTTTTCTGTGTCTAATGAGAAAATCATATGGTTTTTGTTTTTAATTCTGTGTATGTGGTGAATCATATTTATTGATTTGTGTATATTGAACCAACCTTGCATCCCAGGTATGAAACCAAATTGATCATGATGAATTAACTTTTTAACATGCTTCTGTATTCAATTTGCTAGTATTTTGTTGAGGATTTTTGTATATACATTCATCAGGGATATTAGCCTATAGTTTTCTTTTATTATTGTGTCTTTGCCATATTTGGGTATCAGGGTGATGCTGGCTTTATCAAATGAGTGAGGGAGGAGTCCTTCCTCCTCAAATTTTTTGAATAGTTTCAGAATTGGTACCAGTTCTTCGTCACATTAAGAGATTCAGACAGAAAAGAAGTTCTAGTATTTCTACATAGATGCAAAAATTTTAAAGCATTTGATAAAACTTAATATCCACTCATGATTTTTAAACACTTAAGAAAAAAGAAATAGAATGAAAGTTCCTAATCTAATAAAAAGTATCTGCAGAAAACCAAATAAAATTAATGGTTTATGTCAAAAGCTTTTCCTCTAAAGTCAGGAACAATTAAAGGGTGCCCAATATCCCCATTTCTATTCTATGTTGTATTACAATTTCTAACTAGTACATGAAGGATAAGAAAAATAAGTGAATGGTATAATTATCTGCAGATGGTAAATTATATATGTAGGGAAAATAGATTTATTAGAATTATAAGAGTATTTAGCAAAATCCCTAGATGAATAATCAATATGACAAAAGTAGCTACATTTCCACACACCAGCCATAAATTGTTGGCAAATAATTTTTTAAAGATGCCTTTTTAGCCTAAAAAAAATCAAGTATCTACAAACAAATATATCAAAAGATATATAAGACTTTTATGTCTATTCAAAGACACTAAAGACTGATGTAAATGGTGAATTGGAAGATCCAATAGTACAAAAATGTCAGTTCACTCTAAAATGACTTAATGATTCAGTTCAATCCCAGTAAATATTCCCAATAGGGTATTTTGATAGAATCTGACAGACTAACTTTAAACTTTATGGAAAATTTAAAGGCCAAGAATATCCAAAACACTCTTTTAAAAAATAAGATGGGAATTCTTGCTGTACTAAATATTAATAATGATTATAAAGTAAAATGATAAAGACATATGACATTGTCACAGAAATTGACAAATAAATCAATGGAGTATAACCAAGACATGCAATGACTCACACATAAATGGACACTTCATATATAACAGTAATGGCACTGCAGAGTCCTAAAGAAAAAAGATAATCTTTTCAGTAAATGGTGCTTTGAAAACAGAACATTCATATAGGGGAAAAAAAATTAAATGCACTCTTTCATCAGTGTAAGCTTCCATGAGTTCAGAGTTTTTTCAGTTTCGTTCACAGCGTAATCCCAATGGCTAGAAATGTAACTGGCATTATAGAAGGTACGCATACTCATTCAGTATTTGTTAAGTGAATGAATGAATGAGTAAATAAATGATGGCTTTAGAAATATTTCTCAAGTTTTTAATCTGCCTTCTTTTAAACATCTAACTAGGAAAAAAGTACATGAGAGTTACCACTAGATGGAGAAACGTAACAAAGTAATCAACACAGTCTTTCCTTCTGAAAGGTATTGCTTCAAGAAAAGCCTGCTGTCACCTTTGCTGTAATAACTCATATTTCACTGATTTATGCCCCAATGCACAGATGTTATTCTGCTCTGCTAAGTATTTTAGTTCTTCTGTGTACCAGTACAGGTTACCAGTTCCTCTTCCCTCTTCCCCAACCTCTCCATCCCTTGCAACTCCCCAACCTGTATTTAACTGAATTTCCCAATGTACTAAAGCCCTCAGGTTTCCAGAGCTGTGAGGTGGTCCATGGTGTCCCCTCTGAGTTATACTCTGTTAAAGCAGGTCACAAGTTAGTGAAACAGTTCTTTCATATTTTACTTCCAACATCCTTTCTCCGTGGAACCCCAGATTGGATCCACTGTGGGGTAGATTTGAATGGCAGCTACCGTGCATTATCAAGGACCACCATTTCTTTGCACCTCTAAAGGATCACTTGCCAGGTCATGGTTATCCCAGAAGGTTGTCTCAGTGCTTATGCTGATAAGCTCCCATCACTAATCTGTCCACCCGTTCATATTAGGCTAGTATGACTAACTTATCCTGGTTTGCTGGGGACTTTCACAGTTTTAGCACTGGAAGTCTCACGTCCCATGAAATCCCTCAATCTTGGATAAACCAGAACAGCTGGTCACTCTACACTAGGCCCAGATCTCTCTGAACCCCACTCAAGCTCAAACTGGATTGTGTTATACAAGTGTAAAATTTTTAACCACATATATAAATTCTTGTTCTCTCCTCCCACTCTGCATACAGTCAGCCATCGAATCTGTCAATTCCACTTCCTATGTATCATTTAAATTCATTTCCTCCTCTAATTCGCCTTACCTTACTTAGCTCATGTCTCATCATTTTATTCAGAATTACTAGGTAATCTTAAATAATATGGTTTTTGTTTTTTGTTTTTTCTACCCCTAGCATTGCTCATCTCCAATTCTCCCTCATGAAATATCTTTCACACCAAAGTGATGTGATCACATCATAGCCCTGCCAAAAAAAAAAAAATCATCACTACTTCCCCTCAGCCTAGGATTTTGTCCACCTTCTTCATATGGTACACAAAGCTCTTCCTGCTGGGTGTGGTGGTTCACACCTGTAATCTCAGCACTTTGGGAGGCCGAAGTGGGTGGATCACTTGAGGTTGGGAGTTTGAGACCAGCCTGACCAACATGGAGAAACCCTGTCTTTACTAAAAATACAAAAATAGCCGGGTGTGGTGGCACATGCCTGTAATCCCACCTACTCAGGAGGCTGAGGCAGGAGAATTGCTTGAACCCAGGAGGCAGAATTTGTGGTGAGCCGAGATCACGCCATTGCACTCCGGCGTGGGCAACAAGAGCGAAACTCCACCTCAAACAAACAAAAAATAGCTCCTCCCAGTGTAGCCCTACCTAATATTTCCAACTTTATCTTCCATCACTCTATTCTTTATATTCTTTACCTCCAGTGCTACTTACTACTCAACTGAACTAATTACTGCTCCCAGAACCTACCATGCCCATAGGCCTTTGCTTCCACTGATCTTATTTTCTAGAATGCCCTCTTGCTTTGCTATCTGGTAATTTACCTTTACTCATCAGAACCACCAAAATCGAAAAGGGAAGTTTGCCCAGACCAAGAGATGCTATGTAGACCAAAAAGAAAAGAAAGAAATATTCAGACAGTTTACAGGACACACATATACCTCTCTTATGAAAATACAAGCCCAAAAAATTCTTAGTTAACAAAATGAATTATTTTATATACAACCATATATGAAGGGAAAACAATCAAAGTCACATCTGGCCGCTATATCAATAAGTAATGTTAGGCAGTCCTTGTTCAAGTTCAGGGTCATTGTGCCAGTACTGGGCCTCTTTAGATTTTGTAGGCAACAAAAACCACAATTCAATGCTCTGCTCTGATCCAGTTACACCAAGTAATTTGTACAGCTGCTACTTCTGAATGGTGCCTGAAGCAAGAGAAGGCTCTAGAGTGGGTCAAGGCAGTGCGACTCCAGTCTGTCTACCCAGTAGTGCTCCAAGTGTCTGTGGTAAGAGTGCCACATAGCTCCTCTGGCAAGCCTCTGCAGGAAAATGACACAACACATAGCTAGCAAACAGAACCATACTCTCCTCTGCTCCCTTAAAGAAGCAGCTCATAGCTCACTATTATGCCCTGGTATAAACTTTTAACCTTGGAATTCCTATTACATGACCTAATTGCTACATGATCTAACTTGCCCATTATGAACAAGACCTAGCTATAATGTTGTGCAGCAGCAATCCATTAGCAAATAGACATAGTATGTGCAAGATCAGATTCTCAAGCAAGCTCAGAGAACAAGTAAGTTATATGAGCAAGTGGCCCAGACCCCCACAGTACCTACTTCTGCTGCCTTATGGCCTCTCCCTCAACCAGCATTTGTGGTTTTATAGGGAGTTTCTTATGACCTGTTGAAAGAGAGGGGGAAATACACTTGGGCTTTATCCCTGTCAAAATGCCAATGATATTCTTCATAGAAACAGAAAAAACGCCTAAAATTTATATAGGACCACAAACGATTTTGACTATCCAAGGCAAACCCAAGCAAAAAAAACAAAACTGGAGGCATCATCCTATCTGACTTCAAACCATACTACAAAGTCATAGTAACCAAAACAGCACGTCACTGATATAAAAACAGACACATAGACCAATGAGACAGAATAGAGAACCCAGAAATTAATCTATGTATCTACAGCCAACTGATTTTTGCCAAAGGGACAAAGAACATACATTAGGGAAAGGATAGTCTCCTCAATAAATAGTGGTGGGCCAAGCACGATGGCTCACACCTGTAATCATACTTTGAGAGGATAAGTAGGGAGGATTGCTTGAGCCCAGAAGTTCAAGACCATCCTGGGCAACAAAGGGAGACCCCTCTCTACAAACACACAAAATATATTTTTTAAAAACAGCCAGGCCTGGTGGCATGCACCTATAGTCCCAGTGACTTCGGAGGCTGAAGTGGGAGAATCACTTGAGCCTGGGAAGTTGAGGTGCAGAAAGCCATGATTGTACCATTACACTCCAGTCTGGGTAATAAAGCAAGACCCTGTCTCAAATAAATAAATAATTAGTGCTGGGAAAACAAAATATCTATACACAGAAGAATGAAACTAGACTCCTATCTCTCACCATACACAAAAATCAACTCAAAATGGATCAAAGACCTAAGTGTAAAACCCAAAACTATAAAAGTACTAGATTATTGAGGACTACATGATTAGGTACTGGAAAAAAAAAGTACTAGAAAAAAGCAGAGGGGAAATGCTTTAGGAGATTGCTCTGGGAAAATATTTTATGAATAAGACCTCAAAAGCACAGACAACAAATGCAAAAATAAATGGGATTATATCAAACTAAAAAGCTTCTGCACAGCGAAGAAAACAATCAACACAGTGAAAAGACAGCTTACAGAATGGGAGAAAATATCTGCAAACTACTCATCTGACCAGATATTGACATCCAGAATACACAGGAGCTTACATATCTCAACAGCAATAAATAAATAAATAAATAAACACTATGATTAAAAAATGGGCAAGTGATCTAAACAGACATTTTTCAAAAGAAGACATACAAATGACCAACAGGTATATGAAAAATGCTCAATATCATTAATTATCAGGGAAATGTAAATCACAACTACAATGATATAACATCTCACCCCAGTTAGGATGGCTATTATAAAAGAAAAAAAAAATGCTGGCAAGGATGCAGAGAGAAGGGAACTCTCATACACTTGGTGGGAATGTAAACTAGTACAGCCAGTAGGAAGAACGGTCTGGAGGTTCCTCAAAAGACTACAAGTAGAGCCACAATATGATGCAGAAATTCCTCTACTGGGTATTTATCCAAAGGAAAGGAAATCAACATATTGAAGAGAAACCTGCATCCCTATGTTTACTTCAGCATTATCATGAGAGCCAAGATATGGAATCAACCTATGTGTCCAACAACAGATGGATGAATAAGAAAAATGTGGTATATAAATATACAATGGAGTACTATTCAGCCATAATAAAGAATAAAATCCTGTAATTCAGGGCAACATGGATGGAAATGGAGGACGTTATATTAAGCAAAATAAGCCAGGAACAGAAAGTCAAATACTGCATGTTCTCACTCATATGTGGAAGCTAAAAAAAGCTGATCTCATAGAAGTAAAAAGTAGAATAAAGGATACTAAAGGCTGAGAAGAGTAGGGGGAAGAGGGAAATAGAGATTTGTTAAAGGATACAAATGGATAGGAGAAATAAGTTACAGTGTTCTATACTACTATGGAATAACTATAATTAACAGTATCTTATAGTTTCAAATAGCTAGAAAAAGGATATTGAATGTTCCCAACACAAAGAAATGATAAATGTTTGAGGTGATGGATATGCTAATTACCCTGATTTGATCACTATCCATTGTATGTATCACAACATAGCTATGTACCTCATAAATATGAACAATTATTATGTGTCAATTTAAAATTTTCTAAATGAAAAATTAAAAAAAAATTTAAACCAACTTGGGCCTGGTTTACAGAAGGGTGTCCACATGACACTAGTACCAGTATACTCACTCAAAGATGCTGCTGAAGGGAAACGGTGAAGAAACTCCCAGAGGGCAGAAGTTTTAGCAGTACACCTTGAGGTCCTCTCAGCCAGGAAGGAGGAGTAGCTTGTGGTACAGGTGTACACTCATCTGTGGACAGTGAATAATGCTTTGGTCACCTGGTCACGAAATGGAAAAGAACAAGACTGATAGCAAGGAAGACTAAAGAAGAGACACATGCACAGATCTTTCAGAATGAGCACTAAATGTGAAGGAATTTGTGTGAGTGCTTACCAAGATACAGCCACTGTAGAGGAGGCCTCAATAATAGAGGTGAACAAAGTGACTGGTTCTGGAACTATCAGTCAGCATCCTTCCTCATCTTCTGTGTTAATGGGCTGGTATACAAAATGGCCATAGTGGCAGAGATGAAGCACAGACCCAACAAAGTGCTCACCATGCTAATATGACTGTTGGCATAGTTGAGTGCCCATATTATCAAGAGCAGAATCTAAACTGTAAGTCCCCAATATGGCACCATTTCCCAAGGGGATCAGGCAACTGTGTGTTGATAGGTTGATTATAAGGCACCCCTTCCATCATGGAAATCAAAGCCATTTGTTTGTGCTAGAATAGACACTTATTCTGTGTATTGATTTGCCTTTTCTGCCTATTGCGTTTCTGCCAGCACCACCACATAATTTCTTACTCAGTATCATGGTATCCTACTCAACACATCTTCTAAGGAACACATCTTAGAAGTGTAATTAGAGTTTGCAAATTATGGAAATAAGTAGTCTTACTGCATATCCCACCATCTAAAAGTATCTGGCCTGATAAAACAATGGGATGGCCTACTAAAGACTCAGTTACAACGTGAGCTGAGAAACATTTTGTAAGGTTGGAACTCTGTTTTCAAAGAACAATATATGCTTTTAGTCATTGACTAATGTATGGCACTATTTCTCCCAAAGCCACAACACACAGGTCCATAGTCAAGAAGTAGAAGGGAAAGTGGCTTCTCTCATTATTACACTTCTTCACAGAATTCTGCTTCTCATAACTTGAATTCTGTTTAATTCCCAAGAGAGAATGCTTCCATTGAGTTTCTAACAGTTAAATGGCCGTTTTAGATTCCATATGCAACTGAACCAATGGACAAAAACGGAATTACTGGCTGGAGTGATAGATCCTGACAACTAAAGAAAGACTGGGTTGCTGCTACAAAGTGAAACCAAAAAGGACTATATATGGGGATGCTGCCATTCATGACAACATGGCACCCCTGTGTTCCCGCTGCTGATAGTAAAAGTTAATTTAAAAAACTATAATAACCAAGAAAGACAGGACCACTGAAGATTCAGACCCTTCAGGAATGACAGTGTGGATCACACCACTTGGTATATGCTGGCTCAGAGTACAGGAAGCATGAAATGAGCTGGGGAGGAAGGGACACTAACAGCAGGCTCATGACTAGACAGAAATAAGGACTAATAACTAAGCATTATCTCTTACTTGCTTAATGTATATATATGTTTATGTATTTCTGTATATATTAACAAATTTGTCTTTTCCATTCCCACTGTAATTTTAAAAATTAATGGTAATTGTTAATTTCATCTTTAGGTTATAGAAGGTTCATAAGGGACTTTATTGAATTGAGGAGTACTTAACACACAGTCCAGAGATTAACGTAATGACATTTGGGATCATCTCTTTACGGAGAAAGGGTAAGAATGTCAATTTATTTATTTTTAATTATTTATTTTTTTGAGTTTCATTCTGTCACCCAGGCTGGAGTGCAGTGGCAAGATTTCAGCTCACTGCAATCTCCACCTCCCAGGTTCAAGCTATTCTTGTGCCTCAGCCTACTGAATAGCTGGGATTACAGGCATGCGCCCCTACACCCAGCTAATTTTTTTTATTTTTAGTAGAGATGGGATATCGTCATGTTGCCCAGACTGGTCTCGAACTTCTGCACTCAAGTGATCCACCTGCCTCGGCCTCCCACAGTGCTGGGATTCCAGGCATGAGTCTCTGCGCCTGGCTGAGAGTGTCAATTTGTACAAAGGATAGCTGTATCTTGTTAAAGAAAAAGCTGCCATTTTTAAATTGCTGTATGGGAAGCTCAAATATACAGAGAAAGTTGTGTATGAATATTGAATAAGCAAAGTAATGAGCTGTCCCAGTTGTTATGCCATTGTCTCTCAGTCCAAACTCACAAATGTAACTCTTCTTTATGACAACAAGGCTGGGACTATGAGAACTATATTTCCACTTTGCCAGTTGGTTTCCTATTAGTTCTTCAAGGCAGAAAGAGTGAGATAGGACATGCTTCCTTCCTGACAAGTGGCTATCATTTATAATATTCAACTTTTTTGGAATTCCTAAAACCAGCCTCAACATGCCTCATCCAATGATGCCAGCAAGAGTTAGGCAGTGGCCCCTCCTCAGAAGTCTGAAATGCCTCTCTTTTAAGTTTCCTTTTGTGCAAACTTCCTTTTGTGTCCTCAACCCTAGGAGTGGTAGCTTCCTCCTATAGTTACTGTATCTATATTAGTTCAATATCTGCCCCCTCAACTTTTTTTTTTTTTTTATAGTTACTGTATCTATATTAGTTCAATATCTGCCCCCTCAACTTTTTTTTTTTTTTTGCTTTTTTTTTTTTTTGTTTTTTTTTTTTTTTTTTTTTTTTTTTTTTTTTTTTTTGCTTTTTTGGTTCCCCAAAACTCCTTAGCCAATTTCTTATATTGAATTATCTCTGTGGAAATACCAAGTATAGGCCGGGCGCAGTGGCTCACGCCTGTAATCCCAACACTTTGGGAGGCCAAGGCGGGTGGACCACAAGGTCAGGAGATCGAGACCATCCTAGCCAACGTGGTGAAACCCCTTCTCTACTAAAATACAAAAAACCAGCCAGGTGTAGTGGCACACACCTGTAGTCCCAGCTACTGGGGAGGCTGAGGCAGGGGAATCGCTTGAACCCAGGAGGCGGATGTTGCAGTGAGCCGAGATCTTACCGCTGCACTCCAGCCTGAAGACAGAGCAAGACTCTACGCAGAAAAAAAAAAAGAAATACCAAGTGTGGTTTCTGTTGTTCTGACTGTATCCTGACTGATACAGTCATCCTGCAAGTAAAGAACCCAAACCATTTGCAGTCCTTATAAGCTTAATCAGTTTGTTGATATCCAGGAAATTATTTTCTGGGATTTTGATTGGGTTTGCCTTGGATCTATACATCAAGTTGGGAAGAAGTGACATCTTGATAATGCTGAGTCTTCCTATCTATATACATGGAATCTCTCTCCATTTACTTGGATTTTTATTTCTTCATCAGAATTTTATAACTTCCCTCATAAAGGTCTTGTCTATTTTTGTTAGTTTTATGCCTAAGAATTTAATTTGGGGGCACTATTGTAAATGGGATGTTGTTTTCATTTCGAATCCCATTTGTTTGTTGCTGGCATATAGGAAAGCAATTAACTTTTGCCACCTTGTTATAATTGCTTATTAGCTCCAGGAGGGTTTTTTTTTTTTTTGGTCAATTCTTTCAGATTTTCTACATAGACAATCATGTCATCTGCAAACAAAGGCAATTCTATTTTCTTCTTCCTAATCTGTATACTTTTTACTTCCTTTTCTTGTCATATTGCATTAGCTAGGCCTTCCAATAAATATGATGTTGAAACGGGTTGGTGTAAAGAGACATCTTGACTTGTTCCTGATCTTAGCGGGAAAGCTTCAATTTCTTACCATTAAGTACCATGTTAGCTGAAAGATGTTTGCACATGTTCTTTATCAAGTTGAGTAAGTTCCCTTCTATTAGTAGTTTGCTGAGAGTTCTGACAGTAAATAAGAGCTGGTTTTTGTCAGAAGTTTTTTCTGCATCTATTGATATGATCACGTGATTTTTCTTCTTTAGCCTGTTGATATGACAGATTACATTAATTGATTTTCAAATGTTGAACCAGCTTTGCATTATTAGAATAAATTGCACTTGGTCATAATGCATAGTTTCCTTTATATATCATTGGATTAAATTTGCTAATATTTTGTTGAGGACTTTTGCATCTATGTTCATGAGACATATTGGTCTGTAGTTTTCTTTTTTTCTAATATCTTTGTCTGATTTTGGTATTAGGTATTAAAATAATTATGGCCTCATAAAATGAGTTAGGAAGTGTTTCCTCTGCTTCTATCTTCCAAAAGATTGTAGAGCATTGGTATAATATTTTTCTTAAACATTTGGTAGGATTTGCCCGTGAGCAAATCTGGGCTTGGTGCTCTCTGTTCTAGAAATTATACTTATTATTAATTCAATTATTTAATAGATACAAGCCCATTTAGATTGTCTATTATATAATATTTTGATAAATCCAATATGTTCATTCCACTCCCATGGTTAAGCTCTTTGAGCAGCTTCAGTTACCTTTTAAATCTGGGCTAGCCTTTTAATCCACTGTCATTTCTCAACACCACAGCCTGCATATGTTACTACTTACATTTAACCAAAAATATCAAGCTCTGGCATACCCCTATGCATTTTCAAGGACTTTTCTGTATTCCTGAAGTACCCTGTTCTAACCCATATTTATCCTACAAAATTCAGCCTTCCCTGGAAGCCTTTCCTGATGTCTCCAAGCAGTCGAACTGCCCCATTCAGGTTGTACAAGAGAAAAACAAAAATTATGTTTTAAAACTACAAAGAGGAAAGTCCAAACTTTTTAACAGTTATTTAATTGTTCCTATTTAATTCAAGATACACATGAAATAAACTATAATATTCTGATTTGGTTGTGGATTAAGTCCTGTCATTTATAAATTTACTATCCGAGATGGACAGACACATTTTGACACAACATATTAACAATGATACAAATACTGAATTATCTCTGTTGGTAACATTTTAATATAAAATAAAGATTAAAATGCACCAAAATTGAAGGGAAACTTCAGTACCCAATTAGGTATACGCTTACTTGTGTTCATACCTGAAAAATGCATCAGGACAAGTTTGCGTCTTTTTGTCTATTTTTGCTATGAATGATTAAAAGCTCAAATTCAGGAGTTACACAGTATATGTAGGGCAAACAATATCTACACCACTGACCTGTGCTTCACCAAGATCTGTGAAATTTTGGGTAAATGACTAAACTCACTCTCAGTCTCCTCACGGGATAAAAGTACATCATAACTGGTGGTGACAGTAAATGAAGGTAATGTTATTTATTGAATTACTAAAAGTAATGTCTTATATAGATCACTCTTTCCTCTCACATATGATATTTGACACAATTTTTTTTTTTTTACTACGAATCCATAGTGCTCTGTAACAACCTAACTGTTAAATAAAGGACCCTTCTTCAACATAGTTCCCCTTAATTCATTTTTAAAACTTTAAGAAAAGTAGTAGAATATGGTGAACACTAGATGAAGCATCATTCCAAGTAGAATAATCCTTCCTAACCAAGAACTTTCTAGTATAGCTTAAAAATTATGTCTTATCCAAGCACTTTGGAGGCCAAGGCGGGTGGATCACCAGAGGTCGGGAGTTCAAGACCAGCCTGACCAACATGGTGAAACCCAGTCTTTAAAAAAAAAAAAAAAAAAAAAAAAATTATGTCTTATATATTTCAAAATAGCTAGAAGAGAATAATTCAAATGTTTCTAACATAAATAAAAGATAAACAAGGTGATAGATATCCCAATTACACTTATTTGACCTTTACAAATTATACAAATATACTCAATTATCACGTGTGCACCCAAATGTATACCTCTATTTTTTTTTAAGATAGTCTCTCTCTGTCGCCCAGGCTAGAGCACAGTGGTGCAATCTTGGCTCACTGCAACCTCTGCCTCCTGGATTCAAGAGATTCTCCTGCCTGAACCTCCCAAATAGCTGGGATTACAGGGGACTGCCACCACGCCTGGCTAATTTTTGTATTTTCATTAGAGTTGGGGTTTTGCCATGTTGGCCAGGCTGGATACTTCTATTATCTGTTAATTAAAAAGTAAAATTTTAGCCGGGCGGGGTGGCTCACGACTATAATCCCAGCACTTTGGGAGGCTGAGGCGGGCGGATCACTAGGTCAAGAAATCGAGACCACTCTCGCCATGATGAAACCCCGTCTCTACTAAAAATACAAAAATTAGCCAGGTGTGGTGGCACGTGCCTGTAGTCCCAGCTACTCGGGAGGCTGAGGCACTTGAACCCAGGAGGCGGAGGTTGCAGTGAGCCGAGATTGCGCCACTGCACTCCAGCCTGGCGACAGAGCAAGACTCCGTCTCAAAAAAAAAAAAAAAAAAAAAGTAAAAATTTTAAAATAATAAGTCATACCTAGAAAAATAATCACTCATAATCACAGGTCACGGGACACATTTTGCAAGTAAACATAAATGGCTTTGGATATCTCAGGGATGTGGATAGGAGAAAATAGGCAATACAAAGATATGGATACACAGTAGTCATGTGTGATATTATGGGCTGAGTTTCCCCAAAATTCACACGTTGAAGTCCTAACCCCATATATCTCAGCATGTGAGTATCTTGGGATACAGGATGTTTAAAGAGGTACTTAAGTTAAAATGAAGTCATTAGGATGGACCCTAATTGAATATGACTGGTGTCCTTCTAAGGAGAGGAAATTTGGACACAGACATACAAAGGAAAAACAGCGTCAAGACACAGGAAGAAGACATTTATCTACAAGTCACAGCCACAGGCCTGGAACAGACCCTTCCTTCATGGTGCTGAGGAGAAGCCAACCCTGCTAACATCTTGATCTTGTACTTCTTCTAGCCTCCAGAACTGTAAAACAAATTAATTCCTGCTGCTTAAGCTACCCAGTCTGTGGTGGAAACCCTAGCAACTAATGCACGTGGAAAGGAATACTAGAATGTAAGATCTATGAGGATAAGAATTTTGGTCTTTTTTGGTCACTGATGTGGCCCAAACACCTAGAGCAATGCCTGGTATGTAGTTAGTATGCAGTAAATATTTGCTGAGTGAACTAATAAAAAAGCAGATTAATAAGATTATTTTCATAGATAACTCTAATAAATAACACCAATATTACAGTAATGCTTTTTATTTTCATAAGTCCTGAGGATCTGAACTCCTGGTGTCTTACCTGGTGTTGTGGTATAATCTGCTGCCACAGCCCAAGTGTATAAAATCCTCTGGTGAATCTCTTGTGACGATTCAAATCCTGGAGTAATTTCCTGAAGAAGAGAAGAGCTAAGAAGACAAAAATCTTGTTGTAGTGCAAAAAGTGTGAGTTAATACATATTAAAATCAGTTAATACAGATCAAATTTGTTAGTCCCATCATAGAGAAAATGTCACAGACAGATGTAACTTGATGGTATTGCTATTCTCTCAAGGTATTTAGCTAGCTGACGTCCATAAAAGCATTGAGAACATCCCGGATTAGCAAATTAAAAGAAAAAAAAAAAAAGACTTCTCTGTTGTTCTTATTAAAGCACTGCAATGGACACAGGAAAAAGGCTAATTAAATTTCCTTCTGACTTACTCAATTATGGATTCATGGTGCATATCTGTCTTTAACCTGATCTCCACGTCTTAATGTTATCACTGTTACCATCAATCAATACTTAATTTGGTACCCTGAATATGCTTGGCAAATAACAGCAAAATGAAACATAAAGAAATATGGAACATCTACTCTGATTTTCAAACAATATATAAGTATCCTTTAAATAACAATTGGGGAAAAATTCACCAAAACTGTAATAGCAATTTTGTTAGAGGTAATACGTAATTCTCTCTTCAAAGTACTCACAATTTTATGTCTCCATTTTAAAAGTACAATGTTATTTATTTATTTTATTTTTTGAGATGCATCTCATTCTGTCGCCTAAGCTGGCGTGCAGTGGCGCAATCTGTGCTCACTGCAACCTCCACTTCCCAGGTTCAAGAATTCTCCTGCCTCAACCTCCCAAGTAGCAGGGATTACAAGTATGTGCCACCATGCCTGGCTAATTTTTTTTATTTTCAGTAGAGATGGGGTTTCACCATGTTACTCAGGCTGGTCTCAAACTCCTGACTTCAAGTGATCTGCCTACCTTAGCCTCTCAAAGTTCCGGGATTACAAGCGTGAGCCACTGAGCCCTGCCATAACGTTCTTTAAAAATAATCATTCTAACTTCTAATCATTACTGGGAGAAATTTTAAGATTAAAAATCCTCCAAAAGGAGAAAGTGATGCGCTATTTTTTTTCTAATCTTAACAGTGAGAAATTTTTTAAAGTACATTTAATCAATGCATTTATACAGAATATGCATGAGAAAGCCAGAATACACCAATTTCATGGACAAGTGAAAGTAAGCATATTTTAATCAAAAATTGGAAACTCTATTCTAAAAGCAGTTTACAAATCAAGTCAAAGCTGCGTCTTAGTTTAGGGCCAGGAATTAGTTTTAGAACTGATGCAATCTCAAACCAGAGCCAACAAGTATTCACCAAAGTCTCTGTCCCAAAGGGAGGCACTTGTAATTCTCCAAAAGGGACACAGCATTGTCTTCAGACTTGGGCTTAAGTAACTGATAGGGGTACAGACATTAAATTCATTTTGAAATACCATTTTCCTTTCCAACAAAAGTGAAACCTAAATTCTTTTTCACAATATGCTATTTGTAATCAAGGCCTCCTCTAGTGAAGGGTTTAATTAGCTTCTTGTGCATTTGCTCCTCTTTCCTGGGAACGACAGGATAAACGGGAAGTTCATGCCTTGAGGGCTTATTCATTACAGAATGGAAAAAATGAAGCTATGGACTTTCTCAGGGATGATTTAGAAAGAAGGGATCATTAAATACAGTACTCCCCTCCTTATCTTCTCCAGAAGGCTAATAAAGAAAGTGACTGCACAAGCTGCACTCTGCCGCAGGAATACAAACAGTTCTTGGCCAGTATTTGACCAGAATACTTGTGAGCTCTGAGTCAGGTTTTGATCACACACTGTAGCCTGTTCCAGGAGCAAAGATCATCTTAATGCCTCTCTTAACACCTGTTGTGTCTCCTCCAGTTTCCGTCCCAATAGTCACAAAGCTCTAGAACTATAAAAGCAGAGAGAAAGTCTGCCATTTGATATGACCTAAGTACTACATGGTGTTGGGTAGAACACAGCCAACTACTGAGCACATTAAAAAAGAAGAAAAAAGTGCTCCTCTTGAGAGAGATCTTTGTGGTGATAGAATAGTTCTGTAACAGTTGCTGTGGTTATATCAATCTACATGTGTCAAAATGGCACAGAACTATAAACACATTTTGTGCCACTGTCAGTTTCTTGGTTTGGTACTCTAGTTAAGTAAGATGTAACTATTGGGGGAAACTGGGTAGAGGGGACATGTGACCTCTCTATACTGTCTTTGCAACTACCTGTGAATCTGTACTTTTTTCAAAATTGAATGTTTCTAAAAGTGCACCTTGTGTACATTAACATACTTTGAACATTGTGTAATAGAACAATTCTAATTCAAACACAGCCTGGTTTCCAGATGTGAGGTCTTCAGCCACAACCCAAGAGGCTTAAGGTTGGGAATGTCTCTGCATCATGCTTTTCCCTCTGCCTGGGATAGCCTTTCCCACCGCCTGCACTGCTTATTCCCCTTTCCCAGGCTGGCTCCTTCCCATTTCTCAGGTGACATCTCAAAGCCACTTCCTTACAGAGGTGTTCCCCTGTCCTAACCTTTGCTGTTCTCTGAATATTCCATTCCTTCCACAGCTCCCTTCACCATGTGTAATGATTCACTTACTTGTTTGTTGCCCATCTCCTCACTAGAACATAAGGTAAGCTCCACGAGGCGCTTGCCCAATGCATCCCCAACAAGGAGCACACCCCCTGCCACATGGAAGACGCTCCAAATGGATTTTGTTTGAATAATTGACCTCACCGACTGTATGAACTTCCTTGCGGCCAAGAGGACTCTAGAAAACTTTAAAACTGAATTCCCAGCCAATGACAGGACAGGTCAGACACACCTATCATACCTTCTCCCTATTGGAGTTTAGACAGACAGCTGACCAGCATTAACATTAAAATACAGGTCATAAGACCAACAGAAGAGACTCTGTGGCAATAACATACCAAATTATAAACAAATTATACCTAAGGTCATGGCAGGCAAAAGTTAAGTCACACATCCATTCACTTAGAGAATAAACTATGTTCTAACTGCCACAAGGTTTTTCTCTTTCTCTAGCAGCAAAACAAGCACTGGCCTTAAGACAAGCAATATTAAAACAATTTGCAGATCCAACAGATGCAGATTAACTGAACTCTTATTCCACCAGCCATCACTACAGCTTTACTTGGACAAGAGACTTGACTTCAGTAATCTTCCCCTGATAGGAAGACCACCAACCACGGACTGGCTCTGGCTAGTTTACACAGACTGCATACTTGCACACCTTCCTGTCCTGAAAAGACCTTTTGACACATAGGGCCTGACTGTAATACATGTATGATTATTATTTTTTAGAAATGAGGTCTCAATCTATCAGGTTGGAGTACAGAGATCTGATCATAAACCACTGCAGCCTCCGTCTCTTGGGCTCAAGCAATCCTCCCACCCCAGCCTCCTGACTAGCTGGGATCACAAATGCACACCACCACACCTGGCTATTGCTTTTACTTTTTGTATAGATGGGGACATCACCATGTAGCCCAGGCATTTAACATTTAAATGGTAACTCTTCAAAGTGAACATGGGTTGTATGGTTACATGCACGTTTGCTCAGTAGGCATGTGTCAGGACCACCTGTATGAATATTCATAGCTACTCCTGTCAGTGCTGAATATGCATATTTACCCAAGCTGTTCAGCCTAAAGCTGCTGAACAGCTCGGGTGAAACCCAACCCCTCCTCTTACTAAGTGTCTGTCTCTGGTCCTGACCATTTCCCAGCCTGCAGAATGGCCACCTCGTAGGGTGTAACCCCTTACAAGACATAAAAGTCTCTTCTCCTTATTATTATTTTTTGAGACGGAGTTTCTGTCTTGTTGCCCAGGCTGGAGTGCAATGCCCTCATCTCGGCTCACGGCAACCTCTGCCTCCCGGGTTCAAGTGATTCTCCTGCCTCAGCTTCCCGCGTAGCTGGGATTACAGGAATGCACCACCGCACCTGGCTAATTTTGTATTTTTAGTAGAAACGGGGTTTTTCCATGTTGATCAGGCTGCTCTCAAACTCCCGATCTCAGGTGCCTTGGCCTCTCAAAGTGCTAGGATTACAGGCATAAGCCACTGCTCCTGGACCTTTTTTTTTTTTTTTTTGAAACGTTGTCTCCATCACCCAGGCTGGAGTGCAGTGGGGCAATCTTGACTCACTGAAACCTTCGCCTCCGGGTTCAAGTGATTCTCCTTCCTCAGCCTCCCGAGTAGCTAGGACTACAGGTGGGCGCCACCACGCCCGGCTAATTTTTGTATTCTTAGTTGAGCCAGGCTGGTCTCGAACCTCTGACCTCAGATGACCCACTTGCCTCGGCCTGCCAAAGTGTTGGGTTTACAGGCGTGAGCCATCACGCCCGACCTCCTCTCTTTTTCCAAATGTCTACATTTGATTTGTTTTTTTCTTAACACACCTCACTCGAGTTCGTTCACTTCGGTTGAGGGTTGATCTGCCTGCCCTCTCAGCTCAGGCTGACCTCAGCGCCGTCGCCTCCGCCACTTCGGTGCACCTCAGCCTTCTCCCCTCAACTCAGATCTCCCTCCGTCATAAGAGGGCGCTATTTTCTTCCCTCTAACTCGTTCTTTCTAACCTCGTTCTTCCCAGACGAGGCGCCTGGGTCCAGGTACCTCTACCCCGCGGGGCGACTCACTCGCAGTTTTTCTTCAGGCCATCCCCCGCGGCCGCCTACCCACTACTCTCACGCCCCGCTCCACGCCCCTTGGCTTCCGCCCTCCCTTCCGGTGCAGGGGCCCGGCCTAGTCCCCAAAGCCTTGGGGGATCTCGCCCTTCAGGCCACGCCCCTCAGCCTGAGCGGGAAGTGACTGCGAAGCAGCTGCGCTGGAGGGACCGGAGGGCGGGGAGTGGGAGGTGTGTTCTCCTCTGTCCTGGGCGTTGATTGGCCGACTCTCCAGGGGGCCGGTACCTAGGGAGGGGCGGGGCGGCAACCCCGGTCTTGTGCCCTCTGCTCTTCAGGGCATTCCCCGCGACTCTGGCTTCGCCGACGAGGACTGGGGAGTGCGACTGTGTCTCGGGCAGCATGGCCGAGAAGCGGCACACGGTGGACTCCGAAGCCCAGCGGCTCCCCGTCTCCTTCAAGGGTGAGCCCCGCGTCCCCTTACCCTCCCCTTTGGACCTAGCCCCCGCCCGCGGCGTGCGCTCCGCGGTCTGACAGCCGAGCTCCAGGCCGGTCTCCGCTGCTTCGGGCTGGACGAGATCTCAAAGCCGCGGCTCGTCCCTCGTAAACTCAGCATCACGAACCCTGTTTCGCAGACTGGGGTCATGATGGAGGGGCGGCGGGGTGCCAACGGCACGTTTCCCGTCGCGCGGGCTCGGGTTATCTTGCAGCTGCCAGATGCCAGGCACCTCGCCAGCGCTGCACTGTCTCCTGTCACGCACGCACACGAGGAAACGCAGAGGGAACTGGCAGCCAGCGGGGGGGGCACCGGTACCCCGCGTCTCACCCTTTGCCCACTCCCCTTGTTTCCCGACTCACCCTCTCGGAGGCCACCTCCTCCACTCAGCCCTGGCCCGGCCCTTCCTTCCCCAACCCCACCTTTCCCAACCCCACCTCCCGAAACTTAGACCGATTTACAGAAGGAAAAAGTTTCTCTGGTTTTCTTCTCACCTTTCTTTCTGGCTCCAGTTTCTGCCCCATTTTCCCCCCTAAGCCTTCCTCTGCATTTTGAAGAACTCTCCTTTCCAACTTTTGTTCCTCTCCAGGAACCCTGAGTTCCCTCACCCGCACCCCCAACCTGCCTTCCTAGTCTTCAAGGCAGCAGCTGCGAGTGGCGCAGTCTCCTTCCCCCGTGGAGAAGCTGGTACTCTGGGGACGGGGTCCCAATAAAGAGAGGTGGTGGACCTCCCAGGAGTCCTGGTATCCACTCAGGAGCTCTTAGTGATCCAGACGAATTACAGTGTTTCTAGCGATGGAATTTCAGGCAGGGTGGCAGTGAAAGCAATTTAGGGGGCTGGGTGGGTTTTTCCAGCACCCTGCAAAGAACACAGCATTGAAGTCATCTATTCTGATTATTTGTAAAGCGAGGTTTATCCACATATCTTACCTGTAACTTCCATTTCCCTTGCCCAGGGATCCCTGTCTTCATTTCCTTCCCAGGAGCATCAAAGGAATTATAGAAATCTTTATTTCTCTGCTAAGAACATTGAAGGATTATCTAACCAAATGGAAAGTGTAACATGGAGGAGTTGATGAGAATAACAGCAACCACAACAAAAAACTAAATAGGCCAGGCTCTGTGCAACATTTTTTTTTTTTTTTTTTTGAGACAATTTAGCTCTTGTTGCCCAGGCTGGAATGTGATATTGGCTCACTGCAACCTCCGCCTCCTGGGTTCAAGTGATTCTCCTGCCTCAGCCTCCCAAATAGCTGGGATTGCAGGCATGCGCCACCACACCCCGCTAATTTTGTATTTTTAGTGGAGACGGGGTTTCACCATGTTGGTCAGGCTGGTCTCAAACTCCTGACCTCAAGTGATTCACACACCTTGTCCTCCCCAAGTGCTGAGATTACAGTTGTGAGCCACTGCACCCGGCCAGTTCCACATATTTTATGTATATATTATTTTATTGAATCTTCACAATAGATGATGTGCTAGGTTTCCTTATCCTCATATTATACTTGATGAAACTGATAGTCAAAGAAGTTAAACTACTTAAAGTCACATAGTTTGTATTTAAATCTAGATTTGACTGATTCTAAAACTTGAATAGGAAAAACTTGTGCGGTAACTGCCTCTTCGATAGTTAGTTGCCTTTTCCTAGATAAGAACGTGGGTGTAGCATGCATTCCTCAGTACCCTGACCTCCTGGTGGGAAACTGCAGTGGGAAATCTGCTTAAGGAAGTTCTTTGGGAATAAACATGATCTTTGTACTTAATGTTTATTTACAGATGAGGTTCGTTTATTTATTTATTTATTTTTTTGAGACAGAGTCTAACTCTGTCGTTCTGTCACCCAGGCTAGAGTGCAGTGGTGCAATCTTGGCTCACTACAACCTCTGCCTCCCAGGTTCAAGCAATTCTCCTGCCTCAGCCTCCCAAGTAGCTGGGATTACAGGCATCTGCCACTGCGCCCAGCTAATTTGTATAGTTTTAGTAGCGACAGAGTTTCACTGTCTTGGCCAGGCTAGCCTTGAATGCCTGACTTCGTGATCCACCCGCCTCGGCCTCCCAAAGTGTTGGGATTACAGGCATGAGCCACCGCACCTGGCAGCAGACAAGTTATCTTCCAGGTTTTTCTTGTTTCTACCCTTAACTACTTTTAGAAATCTTTCAAGATCTAATGAAAACCACTGCTTCTTCTCAAAAATTAGACATACAAATAAAATTTTGCATAGTCTTTTTTCTTTTTTAATATAAACCTTAGAAATTTGGCACTGCTAGGAAAACCATTGCTGGAATTTATTAGAGTTTATTGAATGCTTTCCCTGCACCAAAACACAGTTTAGGTGCTTTACAAACATTATCTAATTGCATTCTGTAACAGCTCTACAAGGAAAAAGCCATTATTCACCATTTCACAATAAGGAAACTGAGGCTCAGAGTGATCAAATCACACAGTTTCTAAAATTTTTAGCCCGGTTTCAAACCCCAGCTATCTGATTTTCTGAACCGTTTTCCCTGTCCCAGAGATGCATACCATGAATGTAGAACCTTGTCTAACCTCAGTACTTTACTGAAGTTGAGAGACAATAAATAAAAAAAGCTTGGAGGAACAGCTTCAGTGGTAACTTTCAGAAGGCTGCTTGTGAGGGAAGCAGTGGAATTATAAAAGCCTAAACTCTGCCTCTTTATGTCTTTGCTGAGAATTAATCCTAGGTAGGTAAATAGGACCAGACCGAGGGCAAGACTAGTTTTTCTTAAAGGCAGTGTACTCACTTTGTAATGAAATAATGCAAGTGAATTGCAAAGAATGTATCATTGTAATTAAGAGCCGTGTCAACAAAATAAATCCCTTTGGGAGAATGTCTGAAAATAAGGAGAATCATAAGACTGATTGTTTTAATCAGTTGTTATAGCCAGTCAGACTGGGGAGAACTTTGTAACTTCTTCAATAATTAATCTGAGTTATTCCATCACTGGTCATAAATTAATTTATGGAAGACTAGGCCTACAAAAACTGGCATATTTATTTATTATTAAATAGGTTTTTGGTGCTACCTGATGGTATAAATTTTACGTAGTAAAATAGTCACTGATTCCTAGTCAGCTTTGAGGAAAAAAAAGTTAAAGATGTTGATAAAGTGATATAGATGGGATTCAAAAATCAGTTTTTTAAAAAGGCATGGAAAAGCAATTTCCTGAAAACTCTTGTAACTACAAAAAAGTAAATACCCTTTTTCTGCATCTGCCTGGTATCCTGTGCATATCCCTATCATAATGTTTATTACATAATATTATATTTATCAGTCCCCTCCCCTCCCATAATTAGACTACCCTCTTTTTTTTGAGACAGGGTCTCACTCTATCACCCAGGCTAGAGTGCAGTGGTGCAGTCATAGCTTACTGGAGCCTCAAATGATTCTCCCACCTCAGCCCCTTGAGTAGCTGGGACTACAGGTATGTGCCACTACACACAGATAATTTTTTTATTTTTTGTAAAAATGGGGTCTTACTATGTTGCCCAGGCTGGTCTTGAACTCCTGGACTCAAGCAATCCCACTTTAGCCTCCCAAAGTGCTGGGACAACAGGCATGAGCTACCACGTCTGGCCTTTAGACCACACTTTTGAAAGCAGAGATTATGTCCTTCTTCATTGTAATAGCCCAGTATCAAGTACATAGTAGGCATACAAAAACGTTTGTTGAAAGAAAAAGGAGGCAGGCAGGGAGATAAAAATCCCCATGTCATAAGTAACATTGTTAAGTGTTTGCCTTAGCCTTATATTGGTGGCACAGTTTTTCTGTTAACTGTTTATTTTATTAAGTTTGTTATAACCCATATTGTGATTTTAGGGCATGGCCATCATGTTTATTATCTGTTATTACAGATAGACTATTTGTTTGGTGTATATTATCAATAAAAGGGTTATAGTTGCCAAGATAATATATTGTTCCTAGTAAGAAATCTCCTTTTATTTTTTAAAGCATGGAAAGAGAAGTTAGAGTTCATGGTTAGTAGAAAGAAGGAAGTGTGTGTCAACAGATAATTTTCTATTGACACACTTGCTAATAACTAAAATAGATAATTTTAATTTAAATAGATAATTTTCTGTTGACACACAGTTGTTGCTACATTCTTTTTTAACCTTTCTCTGTTTGCTGGGACTAGTAAAGAAACTTGAACTCCAAGCATTTGGCCTCACATTTTAGAAGATTATCCTTGAAGATGCAACCAATAAAGTCCTAAAGTCTCAGACAATGAAAACTATACCAAACTTGTGGTCCAGTAAAGTGAGCACTTATGGTAAGGTAGTAGAATATAGTGAAATGAAAGTAGAATTTATAATTAAAAGATTTGGGTTGAGATCACTTTACCATCACTTAAGAGATTTGTATGAAGGATGGTCCAAGAAAGTTTAGAACTCTGACTTACTGCCCCAAGTATAGTCTGTTTCTCCTCCAGAGATAGAGTCCCTAAGCAGATTGTTAGTTGACATTTTCTCCATGGTGCCCAGATCCCAAAAGGTAATTCACTTAATAAAAAGTTTCTTCCTGTAAACTTGTCAATAACAATCTTAAAGTTGTAGTAATAATAATGCCTACTGTTTGTTGACTATTTCCTAAATATCAAGCCCTTTACATATTTTCTCATTTTATCTTCACAACAGCAGTGTGAAATAAGTAGTGTTCTTTTCCCTCATTTTACTGATGAGAAGATTTAGTGGTAGATTTGGAATCTAATACCCAAAATGCAAGCTTTTAGCCACTGCTTAGCTGTTAACCACAGTGAAGAACTGAGAACTTTATGATCTAGTTTCCTTTTGCTTCCATTAACCATTTTTAAATGAAAATGATGTTACCCTCCAAAGACTTATATGAGAAAAACTTAATTGTGGATAATTTGAAGATGTTCAAGTAAAAGAGCTGGGAAAAAAAAAAAAAAAACATAAAAAGTGGGAGGGTTTTTGTTCTGTTTTCGTGTATTTCAGGCCTAGATGAAATTTAATTAACTTAATACCCATTATGAAATTGTTTTTCTCTCCAATATTTCTGAACATAAATGTTTTGGTACTTCAGACATGGGCCATGTTCAGCCCATCTTTCTACTTTGCTGAATTCTCTAACCTCACGGTTAGAAAAGGTCTGATTTTTTAAAAAAGAAAACACTTGAGGAAAGCAGCTGACAACTACTTGGGACAGGAGATGATTCTGTACTATTTTCTTGGATCCTGTCTGCTATTTCAGTTTGTCTTATGTAATAGGCAGTCTTTGTTTTTTCTTATCCCCCAAAGAAACAACAACTCTGGCAAGTACAATATTTAACAAATGTCTTTTGAGTACCTTTTACACACTAAGTATCTTCCATATTAGTTCTGAGAAGGTACTCTTATTTAGCCCTGTGTTTAGATGAGTAGACTGAGGCATAGATGAGTAATAAGGTACTTTCTCAAGATCATGCAGCTAGTAAGTGGCAGAGCCGTCTGTGAACCCATTATGCTATGCTGTTTTCATAAAACCAAACTCTCATGAAGACAGACAACTGAATACGATAATAAGTGTGATAAATGTTGTTTTAAGAGGGTAAAGTGCTTTTGCAGCATTATTTAAGACTGAGAAGTCCTAATTTAAAATTATTGATGTTACTCTCACCTTTTTTCCCCCTGTTTTATGGCCTGAAACATTTGAATGAAGGGAAACTACAGAAAATCCTTAAAATATTTGGGAAATGAGATATTTCTGCTTATTTACTTTCCTTATTCTTTTTGAGCTAAGCAAAGAACAACTTCTTAAAAATCTATCTTAGAAGTATTAGTCTATTTCTTTTCCTTAGGATTTCATAGTAAACACATATTAAGCTTTGTAATCACATAATGTTTCATCGGTATCATTTCTTTTGGTCTAGCACTTATAGTTATAGAGGGATTTTAATAGGGAGGAAAAGTTACAGTCTTTGGTCATGGTTTTTAACTTGATACCATCTGGCCTTTAGCTACTCTAGCCCAGAGAATAATTTCTTCTCTAGAGATTTAAGGATAACGGCATTTGAACAACTAAGTTGTGCCTAATTAAAATAATAATTTGAAAGGCAGGCTACAATGTATACTTGTTTGCTTTAAAATCCTGTCTTAAATGAATTGCAAGTTGTGATCTCTAATTAAACACCATTTTTTTTTTAACATGTGTTTATCGAGACCCTACTGTGTGATAAACTCTTCTTTCTCACCTCTAGCTTTTTTTTTTGAGATGGAGTCTTGCTGTGTCCCCAGGCTGGAATATAGTGGCATGATCTCTGCTCACTGCAATCTCTACCTCCTGGATTCAAGCCATTTCCCTGCCTCAGCCTCCCAAGTAGCTGGGATTACAGGCACGCACCACCACACTGGCTAATTTTTTGTATTTTGGTAGAGACGGGGTTTCACCATGTTGGCCATGATGGTCTCAATCTCATGACCTCCTGATCTGCCTGCCTTTACCTCCCAAAGTGCTGGGATTACAGGTGTGAGCCACTGCACCCGACCACCTCTAGCTTTATTTATTCTATTTCTCTTTGTAGGATGCTGTCTTCATTTTTGTTTCTCCCATCTTTACTCTATTTCTCTTATTTTCCTTCGCTTCTGTAATGTTCTTCCCTTCTTTGTCTTTTTCTCCTAAAATCGCAGTCATTTGAAAAACTTAGTTATAGTAAAAGTTTGATTAATTGAAGAGGTCTTTATATTCACTTATTTTACCTACCCTTTTGCTTATTTTCACCGTAAGTTTTTGTTTATCAGGCTTTATAAAGGCCTTGTTTCAAAACAAGCAAAGGAAAGAAACTGGGAAGCTGGGAAATGTACCTTTATTTGAATAGCTGGAAGAAAGATCAAATGCATTATTTAATTTATGGAAGTCTTCCTCCTCGAATAAATAGTTGGCTGACATAAAACAGGAACAGCAGTCGTAACAGTCCATGGTCCAAATCTAGCTGGCTCTGTTTCTATATGTCCCACAAGTTATAAAATAGCTCTTATATTTTTTAATGGTTTAAAAAAACAAAAGAATGCTTTTTAATTACACATGAAAATTATGTGAAATTCAGATTTGTTTCCATAAATTATTTTATTGGAACAGCTGTGCCATTTACATTAGTACTACCTATGGCTGCTTTCATACTACAAAAGTAAAGTTGAGTAATTGCAACAGATTGCAAAGCCTAAAATGTTTGCTTCCTGGTTCTTTACAGGAAAAGTTTGCCAATCCTGATAAAGAATCTCTGATGAAGAATAATAGTGGCCAAAAGTAACACTTACATTCTGAATACATATGTTTTTAAAAAGAAAGTTCAAAAATTGCCAAGACTTTTCATTTTGACCTACTTTTACCCCTAAAAAGTGCTGCTACAACTGAATAGCATGTATTTTTGAGACTAAATTTCCAGCCATTCTGTCTTGCCCCACCCAGGCAGTGCTGTTCAGTTTACAACATGAAGTGTTTTATTTGCACTGTGTGAAGGCAGAAGGAAAAGAGTGTCCATTAGCTGTTGCAGTTTAGGTATTTCGTCCTTTCCTTTTTGTGTACAATAATGTTTATGACTCACTCACAGCCAGATTCTCGGCAAAGGAAATCCAGTTATCTTTTGAACTTTATATCAACGATTAGTGGATTTATTCCTCCACATGATTTCCAGTAGTGCTAAGGTTAATACATCTGAAAGTAAATCAACTGCTGGGGAACGGAAATAACTAGAACCCTCTGAACTAATCAGCCTGTGTTGTCATCTTGGAAAGAACATTTTACTGCCTTTCCAGAAACTTACCCAACAAAAATTACTACACAGCTTGTCATTTTTCATTTGTTTCATGATTTGGTTGGTTTTCTTTTGCTTCTTTCTACAAGATCTTTAGCCTTATTTCTTTGGAACTTCAGGAGGTATATTTTATACCTACTTCACAGATTTTTGTAAATGTTATAAATACTCAGGTATGTAATACATGTGGCTAATATGTCATAGGAATTCAATAAATGGTAGTTATTAGGAGTAGTAATAAAAGATACCTTCAGAATGAGAGAATTTTAAGAGTTGTATAATTTCATCTTTTCAGAAAAATTAATTTATATAGGAAATAAGCATGTACAGAAACATTGCTAAAACTGTATTCAATGAAGCAGAGTTTCTAAGAGAGAAATTTGGACACAACAAATTTCATCATATGAAACAATGGAATTAATCTTTAATAATGATAAAGAATATGTACTGATGTGAAAAAATGTTTATAACATGGGTGGGAGGGAGAATATTTTAAATCACTGTGTATACCATTCTTTCATTACTGAAAAAATAACAGGATAGAAAAGATTTAAAAGATATATATCAAGGCAAAAAACATCCAGAGATAAAGTATAGATAATTTTTTTTTCTGTTTGTTGAGCTATGATTTCTAATTTTTCTAGTAACTTTTGCTTTTAAAGTAAAATAGCAATTTTAGAAAATTTATGTTAGTTTTCTGGAAGTAAGCTCAATTTGAATGTTCAATACAAAAATTCAAATGTATATATAGACTTATGTCCATATTCAGACCCTTCTTTGATTATTTAAAATCTTATTCTACTGCCATTTTGGTAATAAAAGAAAAAAAAATACTCTAAACCAGGGGTCTCCAACTCCCAGACCACAGACCGATCAGATTAGCAACATTAGATTCTCATAGGAGCATGAACCGTGTTGTGAACTGCACATGTGAGGGATCTATGTTGCATGGTTCTTATGAGAATCTAATGCCTAATGATCGGTGGTGGAACAGTTTCATCCCCAAACCATGCTCCCCCACCCTTTCTTGTGGAAAAATTGTCTTCCACAAAACTGGTCCCTGGTGCCAAAAATGTTGGGGACCATTGCTCTAAACCATGGCATAGTAGTATTTACAACCAGATATCATAGGTTCCCTAATTAGGAATGTTCTCACCCAGCAAAATATCAACAAATGTATTAACCAAAACATCTCAGGAACACTGACCACTTGTCCCTTTCCCCATAAAACTGGTAGGAAGGATTGAGTCCTAAAGTAATACATGGGAAACTTGACGGAAATGAATTTCATGAGATTGTAGTGAGAATTTCTTTCCTCTTATTCCCAAAGTGGTAGATGACTAAGGGTTCATTTATAAGCCAGCTAAAGTTTAAGCCTCACCTCTTTGAGCTATAAATTTATAACAACGTGCTATAAATAGGCATAGCTGGAATTAAGAGGACTTCTTCTGTAAAAACATCAGATTTCACTCTCAGAACTCTACTGGTACATTCCCAGCTTAGATACTATGTACCTTTCGCAGCTGTACCCAGGTGGGGAAGAATTTTGAGAGTTTAAAATAGAATACTTTCATTTTAAAGGCATTAGAAAAATATAGAAGTGCCATTTCCCCAGTGTATACACTGATTATTTCTAGCCAAGCATTTGATATGTGAAAGACCAAATCCAGTCTTCAAAATGTATACTTAATTCCTTGTTCCTGGTGATTTGCAATCCCATATACACATCTGGGGTTTTAAAAAACACAATGTGACAATGGGAACTGACACAGAAAAACTGGGCTGAACTTTTTGGCTTGTCCTCATGTAGATCTCCTCATAAATGAACTTCCCGAGCCTTCGAATGTCCCAACCAGCCAGACTAGGGGGCAGGTGTGAAGCAAAGGGCAAATGAAATTGTTTAAGAAGGTTTTGATCTAAAAGGGTAAGTGCTGTTTTCCCATTTTTCTTCATGAAGGTACAAACACTTAAGTAAAACAAGATTACAGAAAACTATCATCTAAATTTACTGATCATTATCTGTATTCTATAAGGCCAGTCAAATAATCTTTACTTTTTACCAGCAAGGAAACTAAAGTTCAAAGAGGTAAAGATCATACAACTAAGAAGTATCAGAGCTGAAATTCAAACATAGTTACTCTCCATTCTCAGGAAATCTTAGTGTAATAAGGGATATAAATACACAAGAAATTTAAATATTAGATTAAAATAATAAAAGATTAAAATCCTTCTTTGGAAGATCAATTTTTAAAAGATGAGACAAGATATAAGTGCCATAAGATAATTTTCAAAAAAATGCTCTTGAGGTTCAGGGAAAAAAAAAACATATCTAGCTAGAAAACTTGCTGAGAAGCATTTTATTTTATATCTACTCTATTCAGATACTGTGCTAGACATTGAGAATATAAAAGCTAATAAGCAACACCCCTGCCCTCAGGGAATTTTTACTCTAGTATGTTATGGGAGACTTGGACAGTATTTGAAAAAGCACCAAATGCTCTCAGATAAATAAGTGTGTGTGGTCAATCTGTCCTTGTTTGGAATCCATTTCACCCTGGAAAGCTAGACCTATGTCTGGCACAGAGCCTTGAAACTGTCTTTTGCTATAAATAGGCATGGCTGGAATTAAGAGGACTTCCTCTGTAAAAATATTGGATTTCATTCTCAGAACTCCAGCCATGCTTTTCCAGTTTGGATACTGTCTTGAGAAACTGCTTCAACCATGAAAACATCTTTAATGAGGATTTTTTTATTCAGGGGTGAATTGATTTAGAACATGGGCTTTGGAGTAAGATGACCCATATTTGAGTCCCAGGTCCTCCATTGTGTGACTTTGGCAAAGTTAAATGTTGCTTTAGTTAACTCATTTGTAAAAGGGAGCTAAAAATACCCTCACGGGGCTATTGTAAGAGTTAAATGAGAAAAAAAATTTCGTTAAATGAGATACATCTCTAAAGTAATTTTAGAAAATGCCTGGAGTATAGAAAACCCCTCAAAACAACCACCGTTGTTATGATCAGTTATGGTAATACTAGTTAAAGCTTTCTCCACAAACAGTGCTATGGCCCTGCTTTGAATATTCTCTCAATGATTATGTTGTACCCCCAAAATTATAACTTAGAAACCTCCAGGATTGCTTTAGATTATTTAAGTATACATGAAGATGTTTACCTCACATTATGATACAGGATCAGAAAATTACAAAGTCACATACAACCCAAGTACTCGCCGTATTTCTGATTTTTCATCCTGTTTTAAAGCACTTGACCATGTGTGTCTCTTTTCTCCCATATTCCCAGCCTGAACACTCTGCTTAATTCTTGGCCTCCTATTTATTCCAAGCCCCATCTCACTGCCATTTTGCCCTTTAAAAGAAAACCTATTATATCCCTTGGCCTTCTCAGTCCCTATGTCCTCTACAGAAAGGAAAAGCAAACTAAAAATGAGAATGACACTGGATATGGAAAATAGAAACACAACATATGAGGTGATGGGAGTTTCCAGGATGATGGTGAAAGCAATTGCGGAATGATAGCTGTGCACACCAGATGAGGGAAGTCTGCACAAGGCTCTGAGAGAGAATTCTTTCAGAAGATAAAATTGATAGTATACCTGATCCTTTTGAGAGGAAATTTAGGCAGTCGATTTAAGGTTGGATCAATAAGTATATTGAAACCTGAGCAAAGGGAAAAAATAAGACAGTAACTCCAGAAAAAAATGTTACAAGAAGAGAAAACCAGTGATATCTCACTACATGGCTTAGCTTTGAATTGTATTTACAAATTCATAACATAAAATCTGATGTTGATCTAAATGAAGTTATGATGTAATTATATTGGGAAGATGAGTATATGTATGTGGTGGTGGGAGTGGGGAGAAGAGAGAGAACTCAAGCCTTTTCCATAGTAGAAAGTTAATAGTGCTCAAAACTGAAAAAACAAGAAGTAACAAAAAAAGCATTTTATTTATTAGTTTTTTTTTTGAGATAGAACTTTGTTGCCCAGGCTGGGGTGCATCATAGCTCACTTTAGCCTCGAACTCCCAGGCTCAAGCAATCCTCCTATCTCAGCCTTCTTAGTAGCTGGGACTATGGGTGTGTGCCACCACACCCAGCTAATTTTTTTAAAAAGTTTCTTGTAGAGATGGGGGTCTCACTATATTCTCCATGCTGGTCTCAAACTCCTGAGCTCAAGCAGTCCTCCCAGCTCAGCCTCCCAAAGTGTTGGGATTACAGGTATGAGCCACCGTGCCTGGCAGAAGCATATTATTATTATTATTATTTTAAAAGTAGAAACGGATTCTCTCCATGTTGCCCAGGCTAGTCTCAAACTCCTGGGCTCAAGGGATCCTCCCTCCTCAGCCTCCCAAAGTACTGGCATTACAGGCATGAGCCACTACACCCAGCCATGAAGCATATTACTTAGAAACATGGAGGTAAATATTAAAATGGTCAAAATAGTAAATGTTGTTTAGGAGGAAGAAATTGGAAGAGGTGAGCATGGGAATGCCCTTTTTTGGTACTAATCTTATGTAATCGTTTAACTTTTTAAACTTTATGCAAGTGTAACTTCAAGCACACAAATGCACAGCCACAAAGGCCACAAAAGAAAGTGAAAGAAAAATAGCTAGAGGGAAAAAAATAGGTTACACATTTTATTTATTTATTTATTTTTAAAAATATCATTTAAGGCTGGGTGTGGTAGCTCATGCCTGAAATCCCAGCACTTTGGAAGGCCAAGGTGGGTGGATTACTTGAGGTCAGGAGTTCAAGACCAGCCTGGCCAACATGATGAAACCTCATCTTTACTAAATACAAAAAGTAGCCAGGTGTGGTGGTGGGTGCCTGTAATCCCAGCTACTTGGGAGACTGAGACAGGAGAATCTCTTGAACCCAGGAGGCGGAGGTTGCAGTGAGGTGAGATTGTGCCACTGCATGCCAGCCTGGGCAACAGAGGAAGACTCTGTCTCAAAAAGAAAAATAAGTATCATTTAAAAATGTGGTTGTATACACAAGGAAAATTTTTGAAAGAATGTACTAAAATAGCTCTGAATTTAATTTTTCCCTCCTTTGTTATACTTCTGTGAATTTTTTACATGTATTACTTTTGTAATCAGACAGAAAAGCCTTTTCATATTACAGGAACAGGAAACAATTAGAAATGTGAGAGGAAAACTATGTACAAAGATGTTCATTTCAACATTGTTTATAGTACTAAGAAATCAAATAACCTGTGTAATCACGAAGTGGGCAATAAATGATGTTGCGTAAATCTAGTGAAATATTTTACAGGTGTAATTTTTAAAAAGAAGCTCTAAACAACTTTACACTCATATCATATGATTTTCACCTTTAATCATATTGTACCCCGAGCTAAAATGCCCTAATGCCCTTTTCTCTCCTTCCCTTTTCTTTTCTTTTCTCTTTCTTTCTTTCTTTCTTTCTTTTTCCTTCTTGTATGTATGTATGTATTTAGAGACAGAGTCTTCCATATTGCCCAGGCTGCAGTACAGTGGTGTAATCTCAGCTCACTGTAACCTCTACCTCCTGGATTCATGCAGTTCTCCTGCCTCAGCCTCCCAAGTAGCTGGGATTACAGGCACCTGGCACCACACCTAGCTAATTTTTGTATTTTTAGTAGAGATGGGGTTTCACCATGTTGGTCAGGCTGATCTCGAACTCCTGACCTCAAGTGATCCACCTGCCTTGGCCTCCCAAACTGCTGGGATTACAGGCATAAACCACTGTGCCTAGCCTCCCCTGCCCTTTCTTTTCATTGATATATTTTTGGCTCTAGTACTTGCCTCATTGATATTTTCTTACCATTACATCCTTCAAAAAACTCTGACAGGCACCATCACCTCCCCACCCCATTCCATTTTCACCTCCATCCTAACTGCACGAGTTAACTCATTCTGTGTCTTGAAAATATTCGGAACAGATACTCTATATCTGTACTTACCACCTTATATTATAATTATGTGTTTGACTTCCCCACTAAGCTTTAACCCTGAAAGCTGGGATTGGGTCTTACTCATTGTTGTCACTTCAGTACAAAGCACGGGGCCTAATAAATAGTAGATGCTTAATAAATGTTTGCTGGATAAAGTAATGAGTAACGTGGAAATATACTTGTGTTATGATGTTACGTAGATAAGGGAAGGTAGTACCTACACTTCAGGGCTGTATGAGGATTAGATGGGAAAATTCATGCAAAACAGCTGGCCTAATGCCAAGCATGTAGGTGTTCAGTGTATGGTAAGGATAAAGATGGTGGTGATTATGCTAGTAACAGTCGTGAGAGTTGTATATTTTTTGTTTTCAACAGACAGCCCCACTACAGGCCTTGGACCTTGTGGATGGATTTTGGTGGCTGTCTCATTCTTATTCACAGTTGTAACTTTCCCGATCTCAATATGGATGTGCATAAAGGTAAAGAACATTTCATTGACTTCTGGGAAGGGGTCAACTCCTACCTCCATAAACCTACTTCATGTATGCGTGTGTGTGAGAAAGAGACAGAGAGATACAGCCTCTCTCTTGTAATTCTTATTTCTTTATCTTTCTTTTGGAAAATTTATACTACTCACCTATTAAAGTGGAACCTTAAAACTTCTTTTCAGCCAGTGCTCTTACATGTGGGCTAAAGTAAGGATCACCATCAAAAATGTCCTGGGGTCAGGGATGTGAGATGGTTCTGAGAGAACAAGTTCCTTAGAGTTAGAATTGTGGGGTCTGACTGCTGGCTTTACTGTTTACCGTGTGACCTTTGCTATTTCCTCACCTGTAAAATGGGAGAAAGTAACAATACCTACTTCACAGGACTATTGCGAGGATTAAATGAATTAGTGTGTCTAAGTATCACAATGCCTGGCACATTGTAAGTACCCTCAGTGCTGGTTATTGTTTTCTACTAAGTTGTTAATACTTTGATATATGACTATCATTTGCATATTTCTAAGAAGATAAAATATGCTCCAAGCATTTTCAGATTAATTTATTCATAAGGGAATCAGAAGAAAAATTGTGAAGACTTCAGCTTTTTGTTTTTTTGAATTAACAATGCATGAGTAATTTATTTATTTCTTTATTTATTTTTTTGAGATGGAGTCTCACTCTGTCTCCCAGGCTGGAGTGCAGTGGTGCTATCTCAGCTCACTGCAACCTTCACCTTTCAGGTTCAAGCAATTCTCCTGCCTCAGCCTCCTGAGTAGCTAGGATTACAGGTGCCCGCCACCAGGCCCAGCTAATTTTCGTATTTTTAGTAGAGACAGGGGTTTCACCATGTTGGCCAGGCTGGTCTTGAACTCCTAACCTCCAATGATCCACCTGCCTCAACCTCCCAAAATGCTGAGATTACAGGTGTGAGCCACCATGCCAGGCCTGCATGAGTAACTGAATAACAGTGTTAACAGCTGAGAAGTGAGGTTATGGATTTGTTTCTGTATCCTATTCTGTCCTTCCTAAATTTATACAGTGAGTATCTATTGCTTTTGTAATCAGTACAAAAATAAAAAATATCATGCTTTGAGAAGGTAAACATTGGACATGTTATAGATATGATTTGGATCTAAAGAAAATAGATGAGGCATCTAATCTGTTTTGAGCAAAAACATATATTTAAGAAGCCATGCATGTATATATTTGTACTCTTTATGTTAAATTATCATTTGTGTTTTTATTCTAGATTATAAAAGAATATGAAAGAGCCATCATCTTTAGATTGGGTCGTATTTTACAAGGAGGAGCCAAAGGACCTGGTCAGTACTGGGATTCTGGATTGTTTATCTGAAAACTAAAGTTCTTTTTTACTTTTTTATTTTTATTTTTTTTAAGACAGGGTCTCATTCTGTCACCCAGGCTAGAGGGCAGTGGCATACTTATGGTTCACTGCAGCTTTGAACTCCTGACCTCAAGTAATCATCCCACTCCAGCCATCCAAAGCACTGGGATTACAGACATGAGCCACCGTGCCCAGCCTGAAATTTTTTTATTGATGTGATTTCCCTTATGAGGGCTTCTTCTACTCTGTCTTAGAAAATAGTTCATGTAGCAGAAGTTGTACAACAATAGGAGTTGCTCTAGCCAATCTTTTGTTACCCTTTCCTTCCTACCTTTCCCCTCCCCTTCCCATTTGAGCTGATAAGATTACCTCTTAAGCCAAGAATAGCTACATCTATACAAGTTTGAGCATGAGAATCTCTACCGAACAGACTTTCATTCATTTGGCAAACTTCAGTTAAGCTCCTACTGTGTTCCAGGCTCTGGGAATTCAAGGGAGACTAAAACACAGCCCCTACCCTCAAGGATCTTCCCATCTAGTGGTAGGACACCAACAAGGAAACAGCTACAACCCTATGTGATAAGTGATATGATCAAGTACTCACAGAGAGCTGTGAGAAAAGACAAAACCAGAGAAGTATAACTGATCCGGACTAGTAGTAGGCTGAAGTCAGGCTTTCTGGAAGTTACATTTTGATTGAGTCTTGAGGCCTGAAAAGGTGTTAACTAGTAGTAGGCTGAGGTAAGGCTTTCTGGAAGTTACATCTTGACTGAGTCTTGAGGTCTGAAAAGGTATTAACCAACAGGAGGTGTTTGCAACAAAAATAGCAAACATAGAAGGGAGTATTGCAGATTGAAGAAACTGGAAGTAGATCAGTCCAGCAAGAGTGTAGGGTGGGAAGAGAGGGGAAGTGGCTCAAGAGGACAACAAATGCAGTCATGCAGGACCCTGCATGGTGGAGGGTTTGTATTTTAGAGGGGATTGCTCTGCTTGCAGCTTAGGAAATAGATTATAGGAGAGAAACTACAAACAATAGAAAGATGGCCCAGGAAACTATTGCATTGGTCCCAGTTTTGGGGGGGAGAGGAAGAGTGACAGTAACAATGGATTAAGGAAATGAACTCCACAGGCGTTAGTGGGGGCAGTCAAATGTGGGAAGTAAGCAAGAGGAATCAAAGTTATCGTTCCTGGCTTCTGGCTTCATTCATGAAGATAAACTAATGACTTTTCAGTTCGTTAGGTTGATTTTCTTAAAACTAAACGGAGAAGTGAACTGATTAGGTTGCTGGTGTCTCTATAATCTGTGTATCTTTGTTGCAGGTTTGTTTTTTATTCTGCCGTGCACTGACAGCTTCATCAAAGTGGACATGAGAACTATTTCATTCGATATTCCTCCTCAGGAGGTAAGGTTTTCTTTGAATAACTGAGATATAATATGTGAAAGTGCTTTACAATGAGAGACAACATAGTTAGAGCATAGGCTTCATTTATTTATTTAAATTTTTATTTATTTTTAATTGAGACGGAGTCTCGTTCTGTCACCCAGGCTGGAATGCAGTAGTGTCATCTCAGCTCACTGCAACCTCTGCCACCCAGGTTCAAGTGATTCTCCTGTCTCAGCCTCCTGAGTAGCTGGAACTACAGATGTGTGCCACCACACCCGACTAATTTTTTTGTATTTTTAGTAGAGACAGGGTTTTGCCATGTTGGCCAGGCTGGTCTTGGAACTCCTGACCTCAGGTGATCCTCCCACTTTGACCTCCCAAAGTTCTGGGATTACAGGCATGAGCCACGTGCCCTGCCAGAGCATAGACTTTAAATCCTGACTGCCTTCAGCATTTCTAGCTCAGTGACCTTAAGCAAGTTCTTTAACTTTTCTGTGCCTCAGTTTCCTCATCCAGAAAATAGAGGTTGTAATAGTAAGAACTACTGTACAGGGTGGTTCTGAGAAGTAAGTGAGATATATGTGCAAAATGCTTAGAGCAATGGCTGATAAATAGTAAGTGCTATAGAAGTTTTTACTATTATTATTACAGTTGGCCCTTTGCTTGCATGGGTTTTGCATTTAGGGATTCAACCAACCACAGATGGAGAATATTAGGAAAAAAACTCCACAAAGTTTCAAACAGCAAAACTTCAATTTGCCATGCATAAGTATGGCATTGAATCTACATGAATGAAGTGATATGTAGGCATTGTATTGGATAATACAAGTAATCTAGAGATGATTTATAGTATACAGGAAAATGTACATAGATTGTACGGTTGGCTCTCCTAATCCATGGGTTCCGCATACATGGTTACAACCCACCATGGATCAAAAATATTTGGTGGAAAAAGCAATAGACAGTGATATAATAATACAAATTATTAAAAACACTATAGTATAGCAACTATTTACGTAACATTTACATTATGTTAAGTATAATAAATACTCTAGAAAGGCTTTATAAAGGAGGATGTGCATAAGTTATATGCAAATATTATGCCACTGTATATAAGGGACTTGAGCATCCTTGAATTTTGGTGTCCTCTGGGGGTCCTGGAATCAATCTCTCACAGATACTAAGGGATGATTATTATAAAACATAGTGTAATGTTAATGTAAGTATAATAATATAATCATTGTTGTTACTATCGCCATTTTTACTGCCATGTTTTTCTTCTCTGGGTTTCTGATAGAAAACCCTATTTAGTACATTATTTTTTCTTCTTAAGGTTTTATTCTAAATAAATTGGTTAGAAACCAAAAAAATTAGAAACTGCTTGTTGGGCATTTTATATAAAACATATAATATTTTATACTAGTGATTATTTTGTGCCTTTTCGAACTACTTCACAAATATTACCGTAGATGAAACTCACAGCAGAATCCCTAGAAAGTATATAGTTTCAGTGAAACAAAGGAATTCCTCCAAATTACAGTGGCAGAGCCAAGACTAAAATTGAGCTCTCTGGATTCCCTGTCTAGTACTTTTTCCACAGCTCCATACTAAATGAATTGTACATGAACTCCCTTATGGCCCCCGAAAAAGTGATGGCCATCCTGGGAACCGTGTCCTGAGGAGGCATAGTAACTGTTGGATACAGAAAACCTAAAAACATCATGAAGAAGAAAGGACAGAAGAATGCTGTCTGTGTTTTCTGGCCAAAGGCCAGTTACTCAGCATGGTGATGGAGCCTGACCATGTTGCCTTCTCTTGTCACAAATTCCAGAAACCAGCTTAGGAACTTCCTTGTTAATACTGATCCAAGTAGTGGGTGAGGTCAGACTTTATAATCCACACAAAGCTAGTGATGCCGGAAATCATTTTGCCCACATTTTACTCATAAGAACAAGACTGAGAGTATCACTGCATTCTCTGTATGTTTTTCCATCGTCTAGGGAAGATTGAGTCTCAGAAGGAGCCCCTTTCCAGTTAGCTATGCATTCTGGCATTTTTCACTATAAACATTACAGACATCTGGCAGAGTTGCTGTTTAAGCTTCTGCTTTCCAGTGGCTCCCTCCTCTCCTGTAAGCTGCTGAATGCAAAGCAGATTGTAACTTGGCAAGCAATCCTTTTTCTGATCCCCTGTGATAAATAAACACTTGCCTGTGATAAACAGTACGCAGAGAAGCTGTAGCTTTAGAAAGCAGCTGTGGCAAAGTCAAAGTGGCAAGAAATTTAGGAGTGACACACATTTTCCCATCATGTCATGGAAAATAATTAGTTTTCATACAAGATGGTAATACACTGTACATTTATTTATAAATCCTCCACTTCTCTTCCATGTTAGAAGTATTTTGAGATTATTAAGAAAGGATCACTGCTTTGGTGTCTGGCAGGGCTAAACAGCCATGTAATGACATTGTTTTGTTGTTACCTTCCATTTACATAGCTGCTTACACTTTCAAAAGGGCTTCGTTCACAAGCCTGTACTTATTTGATCTTCACAGAAATGGGATGGAATTAGGCAGTATTATTAGCCCCATCTCACAAATGAGGAATCTGTGCATCAAGTGGGTTAAAAGCCTTGCTAGAGGCCATCCAGGGACCTGGTGGCACAGCTGGGACTATAGTTCAGGTCTCCTAACTCTCACTCCTGTGCTCCTCACCAGTCAATGTTCTTAGGACCACATTTCAGTTCAGTTCATCTCTCATTTATTGACTACCCGCTATATTTCAAGCTATCTGCCAGTGCTAGTGTTACAAATAATTGCCATTAAGAAATTTATAGTCTAGGCCGGGCACGGTGGCTCAAGCCTGTAATCCCAGCACTTTGGGAGGCCAAGGCGGGTGGATCACGAGCTCAAGAGATTGAGACCATCCTGGTCAACATGGTGAAACCCCGTCTCTACTAAAAATACAAAAAATTAGCTGGGCATGGTGGCGTGTGCCTGTAATCCCAGCGACTCAGGAGGCTGGGGCAGGAGAATTGCCTGAACCCGGGAGGCGGAGGTTGTGGTGAGCCGAGATCGCGCCATTGCACTCCAGCCTGGGTAACAAGAGCGAAACTCCGTCTCAAAAAAAAAAAAAAAAAGAAATTTATAGTCTAAAGACAAGTAGAGGCTGGGCGAGGTGGCTCACGCCTGTAATCCCAGCATCTGGGAGGCCAAAGTGGGTAGATCACGAGGTCAGGAGTTCAAGACCAGCCTGGGCAAAATGGTGAAACCACGTCTGTACAAAAAATAAATAAATAAATACAGACAAGTAGAAATGCAAATAAATAATGTCACTACAGTGAGGTGCAGTGGATGTACAAGGAAAGAGTGCTTAACTCTGCCAAGTAAGTCAAGGAAGTTTCACAGAGAGAAGGACATTTAAATGATCAATAGAAAGGTGCCAACCTGATATTGTGAGTGAGAGAGGCTGGAACTCCCAGGCTGGAGCAATCTTCCTGCCTCAGTCTCCTCAGTAGCTGGAACTACAGGTGTGTGCCGCCATGCCCAGCTGGCTTTTTTCTTATTGTCTAAATTAACTTATTACAGTTAAGTCAATGTTTTATTCAGAAAAGTTACCACAGTTATCCAAGGTGAAATGATAATACAGCTCTTATGTGCCAGGTACTTTTCTGAGCACTTGAATGTATTTAATGCATTAATTCTAGCAACAATGCAAAGGGTACTATAATTGATCTCTCCTTTACAAATGAGAAAACTGAGTCCCAGTGAGTTTAAGTGACTTATGTAACTGTTTTCCTGGAGCCTCTCACTCAGATAACATTTTAGTTTAAAACAAAATTATGTCATGTTTAACATTTTTATGTAGCATGCTGTAAAATATGTTTTTCTGCCCCTCCTTGCCTTTTAAAAACATTCACCTGTACTTTTCATTCCCGTAATATTGTGCAACTTGTGGTTTATCAAACCTTGACTCTCTAGTGTCTCTCTCTTGAATATTCTTCCACTCCACCCAACACCCTCAGAAAAATTGTATTCCTTTCTTCAAGATTCAATTCAGATATCACCCCTGCTGCCCACAGATGCCCTTAAAAGCTTCCTTTGGTTCCCTAACCTCCTTCAAAGTAGGAACCAAGTTTTTTCCTACTTTAATCCCTGGTACCTGGTACATTGCCTGCTGTTGAGTGGTATCTCGATATTTGAATGACTGAACGAATTAATGGACTTGAATAAATACATTTATTTTATTAAATGTTAAAAGGTATAGTTAGCTTTCTGATGCCTTCCTAAAGAAAATCAGCTAGTATTATAAGGTATTCTGTAGAATAATATTGCTTACAGTTATGTTTAAAAAATGGTTGACAGGTGTAAAATGTCTTCCTTCATCTTGTAGATCCTCACTAAGGATTCAGTGACAATTAGCGTGGATGGTGTGGTCTATTACCGTGTTCAGAATGCAACCCTGGCTGTGGCAAATATCACCAATGCTGACTCAGCGACCCGCCTTTTGGCACAAACTACTCTGAGGAATGTTCTGGGCACCAAGAACCTTTCTCAGATCCTCTCTGACAGAGAAGAAATTGCACACAACATGCAGGTAGGGAGTGTGTTGATGCTGTTACCCCCCAGAAATTGAAAAATGAAGCAAAGCAAAGAGTCAATAGTTGTTTGAGAAGCTTTTATTAATTCAAGTTGGGGGGGGGTCTGTGGTTTTTTTTGCTTCATAGTAAAGTTTTTCAAATTTGGTGGGAGGGGACATTTTTCACATTAGCAGATCATGAGTTAGTAACACTCATACCTACATTTTTTAAATTTTTTCTTTAGTATTTTTTTTCCAGAAGCAGTAATAACCTTTTTGTTTAGAACAGAGGCTATTCCACAAGGTAATGTAGGCATTCCTAAAGCTTTATTCTGTGTGTGAGTCCCATGAATTATAACTGTTGTGCTTTCCAGTCTTTCTTAACAGATATTCAGTTAAGCATAGCTTATTCAAAAAAGATACTGTGCTATAACTCTGGATTCTTATTTTTGTATAGACTTCATTGTGGGTAAAATCTATGATGGTATTTGATATCCACAACAACCTATGAAATAGATGTGTGGCTTCATTCCTGCCATTCTAAAGGGAGGAAATTGAAGCACAAAGAAGAAATATGGCTTACACAAAGTCATATTTGATTGGCGTATATTCACAGCCATTTATTTATATAGTATCCAGGGCTGCTTTTGACTACAACAGCTGACTTAAATAGTTGAGATGGAGACTACAAATAAATAATCACTATATAGCCCTTTTAGAAGAAGCTTGCTAACCCCTGCATTAGCTTGTTAGCAACAGAATCAGGATCAGTGAGCCAGCCCCGGTGTCACCATTCCTTCTGAAGAGTAACTGTCTCTCCACAACCCTACCCAGCACCATGTCTCCTCTAAATCCCAGTGAAGATAGCCTCTGTCGGCATTTGGGCTGGGCTGAGCAGATTCAGCTTGCCTTCTCTCTTCCTAACAGACTACTCTAGATGATGCCACTGATGCCTGGGGAATAAAGGTGGAGCGTGTGGAAATTAAGGATGTGAAACTACCCGTGCAGCTCCAGAGAGCTATGGCTGCAGAAGCAGAAGCGTCCCGCGAGGCCCGCGCCAAGGTAACATTTTCTTTTTTAGCTTGTTTTTCTTGTTGAGTTTTCTTTTTTATTAATAATTACATAAAAGTAAAACATGTGTGCTGTAAAAACTTGAAATAACCTTAAAGTGGTAAAGTTAGTAGAAGTGAAAGCCCTCCCCATAACTTCAAATCATATTCCCCCAGAGGTCACCAGTCTAACGGTTGAGTGTATTTGGATTTTATTTGACTAGGTTTTTGGATCACTGGCTTGTTTTACAAAAGTAGGGTTATACTGCACATGTTGTCCTGTGTTTTGCTTTCTTCATTTAATATTAATATCTATGGGCATGTCAGTACATACAGAGTTAACCTCATTCTTTTATGACTGTGTGTACCATGCTTTATTCTTCCAGTTCATTAGTAAGGACAAATTGACGTTCCAACTTCAGAGCAAGTAGGTCATCATTCCATCCATATCACCCATCTCTTACCTGTTTTTGGCTTCTTTTTTGTTCCGTTTCTCTTCTCAGGATCTTTTTCCCTTTTACTGTTACCTATTCCTCATTCTCTCTTTTCCTCTTGTTTATATTCTCTAACTTTGACGTCTTCCTTTTTTCTCCCTTCTTTTCATCATCATCTGCCTATGTCTTAACCCTGCATGGGTGGCATGGCCCCTCTGGGAGGCTCTGAGGAAATGTTTGTTAACCTAACCTAGAGAAGAGTATCATTAAAGATGATAATATGTACAAGTTCGAGGATATCTCACCAAACCCAAGGTTAGGAAGTAGGGGCAAGTCTCACCAAAACAGGAACCGGAAGGCAGTTCAGGGAACTAGTAGTCATTCCTTTCCTGTGACCCATCTCACTATAGATAGTTTGTGGTGGAGAATGTCTGGCCCCCAGGTTTACATGTCTGCCAGATGAACACTAGAACACAGACCAGCCCTAATTCCACATTCACAGAAGTGAGATTCTTTTTGGTCCAACTTTTGTCAAAGTGCAAAGATACCATAATAATATGGTTCCACAGCCCTATGCCTGTGAATGGGTTGAAGAAGAGGAGCAGTCTTCATAGGAGGAGTTGCTGTGGACTTGACAAATCTCCTAAGACACAAGGAGCAAACCAATTTGTTGTCGTTAGAAAATAGTAGTAGCTGGTGGCAATTGGCTGACCACAGAACCCTGTTCTTTTCTTAGGATGCTCTTTAAGCCATAAACCAGTCACTATAATTTCTTAGCCAGCATCGAATAGGATAATAGCTCATTTGACATGTGACTTCAGAATTTTCTGTTAACCAGAATTTTTTAGATTTGCCTACTGTGATCATTGTTGCTTTGTGATGATAACCTGATAATACTGCAGAACCCTCAAGTGCCTACTTTCAAAACCGTTCCATTTAGATGATTAAATTATGTTTATGTAGTTATTAAATGTGTCCTATCATCTAATTATTTTGAAAATTAGGAATTGCTTTTACCTAGAATATGTTATTAACCAAAAGCCTCATTTCCAAACCAGATTGAATAATAGAATTTACTATACATATACTATGTAGAATGTCAAAGCCCAAAGGATCCTCAGAGATTATCTTTCCTAGGTGGCAAATACCTAGCCCAGATGCTACCACTCCATCCTGCTATTCCCATGCTAGTAATTAACCACAGCACTGTTTTCCACTGAGTTTAGACTTGGCCCCAGAACCCTTCTACAGAACTCCAGGTAACAACCTTGAACTGCTTAGAGTTAGCTTAAAAAACAAAACTTCAGGCCAGGCACAGTGCCTCACACCTGTAATCCCAGCACTTTGGAAGGCTGAGGTGGGTGGATCACCTGAGATGAGGAGTTTAAGACCAGCCTGGCCAACATGGTGAAACTCCTAAAAATACAAAAAAGTAGCTGGGCGTGGTGATGTGCACCTGTAATTCCAGCTACTTGGGAGGCTGAGACAGAAGATTTGCTTGAACCCAGGAGGTGGAGGTTGCAGTGAGCGGAGATAGCACCACCGTACTTCAGCCTGGATGACAGAGCAAGACTCCTTCTCAAAAAAATTAAATTAAATTAAATTTTAAAATTAAATAAATAATAAAAACTTTTTAAAAAATGAAACTTGCTTGCCATCCCACTATTCAAAGGAAAAGTTGAAGCCCAGAAAAGTTAAGTGACATCCACAAGGTTGCACAGTTGATTAGTGGCAGCGGAAATTAGAATTCCCCTCTGCTCCTCACTGACTTTCCAGGATGGGCTGTGAGCCTCTTCCATAGCATTCTTAAGAGTTTGGAAAGAAAGTTTCTATCTTCCCTTTATGGCAATAAGAAAAGATAGAAGAAACCACCTAGAATTCTGAATTGCCATGCTCCCACTTAGACGGGGCTCTATGGTTAGTCTAGAAGCTGTCTCATGAACTTGGGCAGTGCTGTCTTGGAGTTCATGCATAGAATCACAATGAGCCTAGCCCTTCTGCAAAATACAGTAACCCCAGAACAACCATAGGCTTATTATATTGAAATTCTCATGGAAAATAAGAGGCCACAGTTTCTTCAACAAATAAATTACACAGGAAAGGTGAGATAGAATGGGAGAATCTAAAGATTAAGAAACTTTACAGAAAAATTCCTTAGGCTAATTAGCCATCAGGGAAATGCAAATTCACATTATAAGTACACGTCACACTAGACAGCTATCAGAATGGCCTGAAAAAAAAGAAAAGAAAGGAAAAGAACCAAGTTTGGGTGAGAGAGGAACTAGAACTCTCATATTCTGCTGGTGGCAGTGTAACTTAATACAACCATTTTGGAAAACAGTCTGGCAACGTCTGCCCAAACTGAACATTTATATACCCTATGTGCCAGCAGCTCCAATCCTAAGTATGAATCTTACAGAAATGCACTCAGGTTTACCAAAAGGCATGTACTAGAATGTTCACAGCATTACATCGTCCCAGACTATAGAATACCCAGATGTCCATACCTAGCTGAATGGATAAAGTCTGGTTTATTCACATGAAGGCATGCTGCATAGCAAAGAGACTGAATGTAAGTGCTCACACACATAATTGGAGTGAAAGAAGCCAGTCACAGAAGAGGACAGATTCTCCCGTGTGTTTCTCTGTATGTTAGGTTTGGTTTTTAAAGTGTTTAGTGGCTTGAAATGTAATATCTTTTGTGTTTGCATCATCTTTTATTTCCTTTTCATAACTCTCAGAAAAATGCCTGGCACGTGCTTTCGGGCTCATGTTCCTGGGTATAGAAGTCTATTAATTGAGAGGGTGGAGTGCAGAAATACAGATCACCTTTCTCTGGCCTTTCATCTGCCCAGACCACCTGGTCTACAGAAGGGGACGGGTAATACAAATTTCACATACATGAAAATGCCAGACTTTAAAATGATGTTCTATAAATATAAAATGTCAATTGCCATGAGATGGCTGCACATTTGACAAAACCCTTGCAAACCCAAAAATAGCTTGCCTTGCTCTCTAAGATCCTATCAACAGAGTATACTTGGCCTGTGTTTAGACAAATCCGGTGGTGTTGTGTTCACATCTTTGGCAGCTTGCTCAGAGCGGCTTTTCTATGAACAAAATGTGTGCCCAGCCTGGTGGGTCTGGCTTCCCAGCCAAGAGGTTGTGTATTGATTGGTGGTGGGAAATGAGATCTCTTTTCAGCTGGTCCATGTCCAAAGAAAAAAGTGCTTAATTGGACATCCGAGAAGACATGGAAAAAAATCAGAGCCTGCTGCTCTCATAGCAGGGGACTTCTGATGTATTCTCTGTAATGCCTACCTTGGAATACAGTTCTGTGGTTTTCTTTGAGCAGAACTGGCACTTGTCCCTTCTCACAGACATGGCACTTGTCCCTAGGCAGGACGTGATGGGTGGCTTTGATAAATTAAGGTTTTTATTCTGTAAACTAGAGTCTTTCTCTCAGTAAGTACCATATTCTGCATCCTGTCTTCATTAATGGCACTAACTTATGCAACCCAAACCTAGAAACCTGGGTCTCAGCCTCTGTTCTCCTTTCCTCCTTATACCTAGTCTCCAAATTCTGTTGATAGGGAGAATAGCTCCCCAAACCATTTTGTTCTCTGTCCCCACAACCTGTGAATCACAACAACCACTCTAAAGCAGTTCCACTAGCAGCTTTCCCTGTCTCTCTTCTAACCTCAGACATCCATCAGAGAGGTTTTTCAAACTAGATCTGATGGAGGTTACTTACCTGCTTAATATCATTCTACAGCTTCCCATTACCTAGAGAATGAAGATCAAAAACCCTGGCCCTCACTGCCCTTCAGAACCTGGCCCCATTCATTCCCCACATTTCGCCTCTTCCTGGCATAGTCTTCAGCCATTGACAGTTTTCTGGAATATACCAACATTTGTATACCTCAGTACCATTTTATGTGTTCTGCCTAAAATATTTTTCCTCCTCTTTTTCTAAACAGCAAACATTTTATCCTTTAATGTTCAACTTTTATAACCTCACCATATCACCCTCTGCAAAAGTGGCCTGCTTCTGTGTGCTAGCACTGTGTCTTGTACGTATGTCTGTCAGCATATCACAGTAGAATGAAATGATCTACTTCCATGTCTGCCTTCCCTACCTGACCAGGAGCTGAAGAAGGCTAGGGATTCCACTCTATCTCTATCCCTAGCTTCTCCTACGCTGGGCTTATTAACCCCTAGAAGCCCCACAAATTTTGTTGTGTAAGTGAATGAAATTTACTGGGCATAAGACTATTGCCTCCAATTCTGATATTCATGGAGTATTATGGGCCATTAATTTTTTGAGATTCAAGTGAGGATAATAACCTGGAGAAACTCTACTTTTAATCTTGGTAATTATGGTACTTTAATACCTTTCCTTCTCCTAGGATTATGAGTTAAAGTAACTGCCTTGAATCTTTTATGCATTAAAGCATAGTTGGACCTGAAAATCAGGTCTTGTCACTTGGCATTCCTTTATTCATTTAACACTTTATATACCTTCTCTGTCTTCCTCACAAGTGGTCCTCTAAAGTACATGTTAGTCTGCTTTAAGAATGGGAAACTGAGGTTCAGCATGTTCAGTAACCTCTCTGAGGACCTTTAGCTGTTAAATGTTAGATTTGGGATTTGAACTCAAGTCCATTTGACTCCAGAGCTCCTGTTCTCTCCACTACTCAAGTGAGCTTCAAACTTTTTTGCCTGTGAAACCCTTTATAGAATTTAGAAAAACTATAAAGCCCATTAAACATTTTAAATTGGCATGTAAAAAATTTCATCTTGAATTTATGTACTTGCCAAGTATATAATTCCTGGCATGTTGTAAATATTGACATTTTAAAATAAAACTGTTAACATCATTCTTTTAAATGTACCCAGTGAGACTTAACATAATAATGGTTTAGTTATGTATTAAAAGTATGTGAGTAAACTCTTTCTTAACAGTCAGGAGCTTTTTTAAATGTTTTTTCTTCTTCTTCTTCTTCTTCTTCATCATCTTCTTCTTCTTCTTCTTCTTTCTTCTTCTTCTTCTTAAATTTAAGTTTTTATTCTGCCTTTACTCCCCCATATTCTTTCCCTAACATATATTTTGTCATGAATTATTTTATTAACCTACTGTAACACATTTAGTCCCTAAGTTAAAATTATTTTTTAAAACTTTCCCATAACTAAAAACAAGGTTCTACAAACATTTCAGAATTTCTCCTAAATAAGAAGCCAATTCTTTTTTTTTTTTTTAGATGGAGCCTCCTTCTGTTGCGCAAGCTTGAGTACAGTGGCATGATCGTGGCTCACTGCAGCCTCCCGAGTTCAAGCAGTTCTCCTATCTCAGCCTCCTGAGTAGCTGGGATTATAGGCACCTGCCGCAATGCCCAGCTAGCTTTTGTACTTTTAGTAGAGACAGGGTTTTGCCATGTTGGCCAGGCTGGTCTCGAACTCCTGACCTCAATTGATCTGCTTGCCTCAGCCTCCCAGTTTTGGGATTATAGGCGTCAGCTACTGCACCTGGCACAAGAAGTCAATTTTTACTAGAAATGCTTGTCTTCAAAAGACGAATGAGAATTAAATAGTACATATATAGGTGGCTATTAAAGCTAGAATGAGACAAGATTCAGCATCAATTTTATTCCTATTTTTCATTTTTATAGATATAAGGACTTTGAAACCTTATTTACATAAATGGATAGAAATGGAAGTTTTATTTAAAATAGTATCATATAATTCTTAGCACTCCCTTTGGATTTATGTGCTAAAAAATTATATCACAGTCTTTCAACAAAAAGTATTTATAGTGATCTGTCAGCTTTCAGTTTAGTAAGATACTCATCAGAGAATTGGAAATCCTCTTGACTTGTGAAAAGATTTGCATAAAGTCATTAAAGTTATTTTCTTTCTCAATCCTGCACAGTATTTTGAATTATCCCTTTGTTTGGTACCCTGGAAAATAGGGGAAAGGCTATAGTAAAAGAGAATGTCATGATCCAGGCACTACTCAGGCAAGTCAGTTTTAGAAAAAGAAGCATATGGAAACTGAGTATGTAGAAATTGATTTCTTTTATTCTGGCATCCACCCTGGAAAGTTTTGTGGACCACCTGCGGTATACATACCCCATGTGATTTTTCTCCTGTTCAGCCTCTCCTTTCACCTGTCCATAGGTTATTGCAGCCGAAGGAGAAATGAATGCATCCAGGGCTCTGAAAGAAGCCTCCATGGTCATCACTGAATCTCCTGCAGCCCTTCAGCTCCGGTACCTGCAGACACTGACCACCATTGCCGCTGAGAAAAACTCAACAATTGTCTTCCCTCTGCCCATAGATATGCTGCAAGGAATCATAGGGACAAAACACAGCCACTAGCCTAGCATAGAGGTGAGTGCTACCCTTCCAAGGATGAAGTGAGGGACCAAATTAGCCTTTAACTCATAGAATAGGGCTTGAATATTCTCCCTCCCTTTCCTTTTCCATATGTCAATTGTGGTGTTCCCAGAATGTATAGCAGTTATAAAAATAGGTGAAAGAATTGTTAGCTTGTAGATACTGAGAGATTGGTGATTTATGTAAGGTAATCTGTTAGTCTTTAAATAGTTAAAAGTTTGTATTTTTAGATTATTATGTAGTAGGTTAGATCCCCATTGTTTTGACTTCCACTGAGTCATTCTGAACCCTCTAAGCACCCAGGCCAGAGGCAAGAACCTAGGCTGTAACTGCCACCTGACACCGCTGGCTGGATTGCAGAAAGTGACGACCTTACACCACAACCAGCTTTTCTAGGTCATATGTGCCTTATCTCCAGAGATCCAGAGAGTCTTTTTCTTTTTTTCATTTTTTCTTTTCCTTTTTTTTTTTTTT
>NW_016107624.1:1434226-1450857 GCF_001604975.1 Cebus imitator | reverse complement strand
GCAATGGCATGATCTTGGCTCATTGCCACCTCTACCTCCCAGGTTCAAGCAATTCTTCTGCCTCAGTCTCCCCAGTAGCTGGGATTATAGGCATGTGCCACCATACCCAGCTAATTTTAGTATTTTTTTTTAAAGTAGAGACGGATTTTCACCATGTTGGCCAGGTTAATCAAGAACTTCTGACCTCAGGTAATCCGCCCACCTCGGTCTTCCAAAGTGCTGGAATTACAGGTGTAAGCCCATGCCAGAGAGTCTTAATTAAGGAAATTTCCCTAATGTTCATTTATGTTCCAAATCCAAACCATATTTCAGAATAATCCTTACTTGAGAGTAGCCATTTTCTTGCCTGTACTTGTCAGAACTAGGGGAAATAGTCAAGACTAATGAAAAAGACCACCCTAACCCTTCAAAGACTTTTAAATTCACTAGTATAGTGGCCCTTTTTAAAATACGTCCATTTTTTAACTTCTTTGAGCCTTCTTTATGAGTAAATGATTCCTCTGTGTTCTTTCAAACCAGCTAAATATTTGTCACAAAAGTGCTTTTTTCTCACTGTTGCCTATTTTCATATATCAGGTTTTAAATAGTTTTAATTTTACAATAAAATTTTCTCTACATTCTATATGCAATTGTTATATATCGATTTGAATAGCCTAAGGACTAAAATACCTTTTTAAGAGATAACTTCAGGAAGCCATTATATTTTACTGTCTGCATGCTGTTCACTGTGGTACACTGTGAAATATCTTGATTACAAACCCATTCATTACATAGTATAAGGAATTCACAATATATTGGATACGTAATGTCTAATGACCTTGGGCAGATACTGTCAAACTGATGATATCTATATAGATGTAGATCTTTCTAATTTGCCTAGTCATTCTTCTATCATGTATGTTGATGCTGAAAGAGGAAGTGGTCAGCTCCTCTGGACCACAATTTCTTTGCAAATGTCTGTGAATCTGAGCAACCTGGCATTCTACTTACTGGTCCAGAAAGCTGGCAGGTGACATTTGTAACACTTCTTTGAGACTTTGAGTTCACCTAGGGAAGTCTAAGAATAACAGCTTTCCTTCCCAGCACTAGCCTTTATAGCTGTCCTTAGATGAACGACTCTGTCCCTCCAGCCAATGGATGTTCTTTCCCCTGTCCCCCAATTTCAAGCCTATTTTAGGAAACCTTGAACAACCATGTATCCTGGCTCCTAGGTGAGTGTACTAGAGATGTGGATAGGTGTAACTGAAACTGAAACTCAAGTTGCACTCATATTTTGAATTTTAAAATGATAAGTTTTATCTGTTGTGTGAGGTGGCTCACCCTTGAAGACCAGGAGTCTCCATATCCTGACTGAAAATCTTTTCTGAGACTTAGGGTAACAGTACTTTTGGTTCGTTGAGTTCTCCTGTCTCCAGATACCAGATGATCTCCACTTTTCTGCCTTGTGAATTCATAAGCCCATAGGTTGAAATTAAATCACTTGGGAGGGACGCATAGAAGGAGCTCTAGGAACACAGTGCCAGTGCAAGCTTTTTCCAGGTGGCCTCCCTTTCCAACAATGTACATAATAAAGTGTATGCACTTCCACTAATATTTTTGGAGTGAGAGTCTGTTTCAGCCTGCATTGGGTATATGTGGATTTCAGTTTTCAGAAGTAATACATTAGATCCTTCAGTTCTGAGCTGGCTGCCTGAGTTCTTCTTGTGCTTTGTGGGCCAGGGGAAGGGGCAGGCTGCTGTGGACCATCTGCTGTCTCCCAGGTCCAGGCCCCCTCTGGTGCACTGACCCACACATTTTCCCTGGTGAGTTAGAGATCCATGCGCACACACACACACTCCCACCACAAAGTTTTAACTGGCTTCATTTTCCTTTGCCTTCCTCCAAACAGGACAGGAACCCACTTCTTGCTGTCACCCAGTTAATCACATAGACATATGCTTTACTTAAAAAGAGAGAAAAAATGATATAAAACCAATGGATTTTACCTGCAACATCTGACCTTTGAAGAACTGTCTTGAATTAATGGCTACCATTTGGGAGCACCAGTCACTCAGCTCTGTGCACAAATACTTGTACATACATTCCATCATTTTATCTCCAAATAGCTTGCTAGACACTTTATTGTCATCATTTTGTAGATGAGAACACTGGGGCTTAAAGGTTAAGACAGCCAGCCAAAGTCACATGTTTAAAAAGGAACAGAGCTGGGATTTAAACCGAGGTCTGTCTAATGCCAAAGATTTGTAAGGTATATCAGTGTATCTTCGTGTGACACTGCCTGCCTCTAGTGCCCCCATTCACACACCACCACTACCATTTTATAGATAGATAGATAGATCACAACTTTCCCCAAGACGATCAAAGTTTATTTGTCTTTATATTCACACCTAGACAGGCCCTAAACTTGAACTTTAGTTTTGGGCCATCTGATTCAACCAAAGTTCATTGCAAAACGAGGAGAGTTGATTGTACATTTGTAACCACAAATGTGTAAGACACTGGCCTGACCAAGAGGAAACCAGTGTTCCACAGACTTTGAGCTTATGTCGCTTTTTAAAGGATATCATCTCTGTTGATACAAACCTAGTCTCACAGTTACTTGGCTGGTAAATAGTGAATCCAGTGCCCCTCCTCCTCCTTTCAGCAACAAACCCCTTTTTTCAAAGGTAACTGCATTGTTAAAAGGTTTACAATGTCTTTTGCCAGGATAAATTCTTGAGTTCACATTTATAACATTTACTGAATATAAAGTAACTCAATGATAACAATGAGGCTGTTTTGAAAAACAAAAATTAATATTAATCAGTTATGAAAGAGTTCCAATCTTATATTCAGAGTCTACATTCAATTTTTCCATTTTGCTGAAGTGTCTGTTTTTATTACCACTTTGAACATGGAATCTGAAGCTAATGTTTATGAAATCACATAAGCACCTCATAGATTTTCTGTTTGCAAATCACTGCTCTGGAATGCTTTTCTTGCTATACCATCCACCTCATAATGTGACCTTAGATAAATCATATGTTCTCTCAGCCTCATTTTTTCTCACCTGTAAAACAAGATTATAGTCTACCTGTTTGGGTCTCAGACCTTTTGAGAATGTGTTGGAAGCTACAGAGTGCTTTGTCTGAAAACTGCACATAGTGTGCACAACACAAAGTTGCATCCTTTAGTGGTACACTGGCCCTTACCAAACCTATCCAAAGACTTAAGAAATCCTGGGCTAGATCATGTCTAAGATCCTAACTTCAAAGCTATGTAGTTACCTGAAGAGTTTTTACTTTATAGGAACCAAGGCAAAAGGAACCAGGGTTGAATGCCAGCACTGTGCAAGACACTTTATACATCTTTTTTCATTTCCATTTATAATCTCATTTGGCTGTGTTGGCCACGCCACAGGAAAATCCACAGGGATATTAGTGGTGATCTCTTCCTGTGATGTTGTTAACATCAGGTCTACAGCAGATCCAGACTCAGATCAAGCTAGGATTTGCCTAAACCAGACATACTTGCTAATAGGATACGGCCCCTTTCAATCTATCCTATAGCCAGAAGTGTTTAGTGAGAAACGAAATTGAAGGCATATTAAAACTGAGGTTTTAGAATAAACTCTAGAAACTTAGTAATCATAATATAGGCTGCAAATCTTCCCTGAAAGATTCTAGGAGAAAAAAAAATGACTGGAAATTGAGCACTCCAAGAATTGCTGGATGCCACAGAACTGTAAGGAGCCATTACTTTCAATTTTTATTTTCAGCATCTGGCCCCTAAGTCTCCAGCAAAATGGCGGTCTACCTAGCATCCATTTATCTCCTCCCTCCTTCCTAGGAACCATGACTTGGTTCAGATACCTCCCCGTTAGAGCTCTGACCTCAGAAGAATTCACCCCCAGCAGCTGGGATGAACCTAAGTGGCCTATGAATAATTCCACCCTTCTAGCCCATGATTCCATTAGGAATGATTATGTGACCCAATATGGGCTCTTGAGACCTGAGGAAAGGTTTTCTGTGGACTTGGGAGCAGTTCCTCCTCCCTTTTCTGCAAACATTTCTAGAAACAGTCCTCTTTTCCTCTGGGCATTGCTGTTCATGGGTGTGGAGCAGCCAGAACACCTACAGATATTTCACTGCCAGACTAGGGAGGGCCAGGCCAAGAAGAGCGAGCAGGAAACCCAGGCCTACTGGATTTAGTCAACCATGAAGGCCTCCTCAACTCTTGAACTGATTATGTATGAGAGCACATAAGTGTGTTTATGGTTTAATTTGGTTTGAGTTGGCTTTCCGTTCCTTACAGCCAAAAGCATTCTTTCTGATCCACAGTACATTGGGTCTTTACCTCCATGGATGAATACTAGGTTCTGCTATGGCCTAGGCGCTTTCATTATTTTTAACCATTTTTGAGCACTTATGGACCAGACATGTGCTAAGCATTACCTCCTTTAATCCTCATGAGAATTCTAAGTGGGGTGACACTGTTTTTATTCCCATTTTTCAGCTAAGGAAACTGAAAAGAACTTAAATAAGATCACACTGCTAATGAGTGGTAGAGCTAGAATTTGAACCCAGGTCTGGCTCCAAAGGCCAGCTATTAGCCACTATATTATACTACCTCCAGCTAGGTATTAAATTAATACAATATTACCATTTTGCAGGTGAGTAAACTGAGGCTCCAAAAGCATTTTTTTTTTTTTTGAGATGGAATCTCACTCTGTTGCCCAATGTCAGCTCACTGCAACCTCCGCTTCCCAGGTTCAAGCGATTCTCCTGCCTCAGCCTCCTGAGTAGCTGGGATTACAGATGCATGCCACCACACCTGGCTAATTTTTGTATTTTTAGTTGAGACAGGGTTTCACCATGTTGATCAGGCTGGTCTCAAACACCTGACCTTGGATCTGCTCACCTCAGCCTCCCAAAGTGCTAAGATTACAGGCATGAGCCACTGAGCCCAGCCCAAAAGTTTTTTTTAAGTATTATATCTATAATACCTTGCACAAAGTAAGTACAAAAAAATAAATATTTGTTCAACTGAATTGCCCAAAATTGGACACAGGATCTAATCCTAGTGTTGTCCCTTTGCATCTGTCTCATTATTTCACAATGATTTTTCTATTGTAGGAGATGATGATGTCTATAACTGTCAGAAAGATAAAATATGTGGTTGAAGTGATAGTGGTCCTGATTGGCTTTTTTGCCTTTGAGAGAAAAATATGAAGTCAGCATCTCAGTGACCTCAGGCTATTTTCTTTCTCAGAGCATTGCACAACTCTCTCTTGAGGCCATACTCTTGAACGCCGGTATAAACTGAAATAAAGAATTAATGGGCAGGCCTACCTGAAATTTTACCTCCCACAAATTTCTAGTAAGCTAGCTAGTTCTGTCTAAACAGGCCTCTACCTGCGTCTCATGAAAGCCCTAGCAGCTCTGGGTGGTAAATGCCATTTTTGTACCAGGACTTTGTCAAGTTGATTGCTTTGACCATGAAAGCAACCCTTTGGGGGTAGGCAAGGCAGGCATTATGGAATCAAGTCCAAACCCTTAGAATAGCAGTCAAAGCCCCTGCCCACTTCTCAGCTCTGAGGCCTGCCATTCCTGGCTGCCGTCTGTTCCTAAGCACGCTGTTCCACTCATAGCCCTCTGCCTGTACTTGCCACATCCTCTGCCTGAAAATGACAATCTTCCCTCCATGCTTCACCCAGAAAATTCATTCTCTACCCTCAACACTTCTGCAATGAATCAGAATCTCTGGAGGAAGGGTCCTTGGGGAATCCATGCTTTTAAAAAGTTCCCTGGGCAATTTGGGTGATCAGCCAGCTTTGGAAACAACAGTGTAAACACACACACACACACACACACACACACACACACACACACGACAAGAGGTGGGAAAACAAGTGAGAAGAGACCAAAAGGATAGAGGGGGAGGACTGGGGAATGTCCTCCAGCAGGTTCTTTGGACTGGTTTCGAGCCTCCCAGGAGAAAAGATTATGAAACAACATGGAAATATCCACATAGCCCCCAAGAGGGACTATGTGACATGCTGAGCATGAGTAGAGTCAGGGCCCAGGGGACGAAGAAGGCACAGAGGAGTCCGTCTCCCATACCCTGAAGACTGCAAACTTTGAGAGCATCCCGGGGCAGCTCTGATGATGGCAGCTGCTGCAGTAATTTCTCCACATCACTTTGGGGCAGCAGAATGAATTTGTGGGAACCAGAGGTAGCAAGGAAGGTCCAGGCAGCTGCTACAGGGTGTGGCAGCTATGAGGATGCACACTGCCTGCTTTCTACTGCAGGGCAGATGATTGATAAGGGCTCCGGCTGCTGGCTTTGAACTTCATCCCACATGTGCCATGTGCCCCAAGGCCAGGCCTTCCAGTGACTCACTGCAGGCGGCAGATAAGGCATGCCTGCTTACTGAAGACACATGAATCCTTTGCCGGCGGACTTTGACTCTGGCTCAAGAACACTTGAATCAAACAGACACTTGTGTTCATAGCAGCCTTATGCACAATAGCCAAAAGGCACAAATAGCCAAAGGTCCATTGATGGCTGAATAGGTAAACCAGATGTGGTATACACATGCAGCAGAATATTACTCAGCCACGAAAAGGAGTGAAAAGTTGATATATGCTACAACACGGATAAGTCTTGAAAACGTTCTGCTAAGGGAAATAAGCACACACACAGGACAAATGTCGTATGATTCCACTTATGTGAAGTCCCTGGCGTAGTCAAATTCTGAGACTGAAAGTAAAATACAGGCTACCAGGGGCTGGCAAGTAGGGAGGAATAGGGCATTATTATTTAATGGGCAGAACATTTATATTGGGGGGTATCAAAAAGGTTTGGGTACAGAGAGTGTTGATGACTACACGACAGTACATATGCAATGTTTCTGAAATACACACTCACAAATGGTTAAAATGATAAATGAACTTCATTCTTATGCACAGTTTGCCACAATAAAAAACAACAAAAATGGGACTATACCATTAAATTTTAAAAGAACACTGAATTTGGCTTTAGGACTGCCTACAAGCCTTGCCAAATCTTCCTGGACTACGTGACCACATAAGACACTTCCACACAACCTTCTTTCCCTTTCTTCTCCACCTAGGATAGAGTCTAGGGTCCGACGACCCTCCCAGTCTTCCATGGTTTCCTCCCTATTTCCTTTCTTTTGAGACAGAATCTTGCTCTGTTGCCCAGGCTGGAGTGCAATGGCACAATCTTGGCTAACTGTAATGTCCACCTCCTGGGTTCAAGAGATTCTCCTGTCTCAGTCTCCCGAGTAGCTTGGATTACAGGCATGTGCCATCACGCCTATTTTTTTTTTTTTTTTTTTTTTTTTTTTTAGTAGAGACAGGCTTTCACCATGTTGGCCAGGCTGGTCTCGAACTCCTGACCTCAGGTGATCCACCTGTCTTGGCCTCCCAAAGTGCTGGGATTATAGGCATGAGCTACCATGCCCGGCCCCTCCCTATTTCCTTTTACATAGGTATCCCCCAGGACAATCTACACACATCGCTTCTCACTGTGGCATCGCTTCTTAGGGCACCAAGATTCACACACAGGGTGGATGTAGCTTACCTACCAGTTCAGGGGCAAATGCTAAGCACCTCTCTGGGGATTCTCAGAATCACCAGGGACATACTCAGGAAGGGCAGACGCTGGCTCTCACTGTCAGGTGGGCACAAGGAAAGAGTTGAGCCACACTACAGTACACACTTCAAAATGTTTTTATTGAATTCAATTTCCCAAACACAGACATTTTGGACAATTTTGCAGAGACCCTGAATTTTTTCAGGGCTCTTTTTGGATACTGTAAAAAAAAAAAAAAAAAAAAAGAAAGAAAGAAAAAAACAACACACACACACACAGCAGACTTGCTCTGCTTGCTGTAAGACCTGTTTGAGGGAAGGACAGTTCCAAAAGGCACTGATCGGTGACACGGGTGGGTCCTGCCCCTCCTCAGGCAGCCAGCTCAGCCATGGCCCTGTCCAAGGGGTCCACAGACCAGTAATCATCATCCCAGCCAAGGAACCAGCCCACAAAGGAGGGAGGCTCAAAGCCTTGCTTCACCACGGTGATGGGCGTCCGCCTATCCCGATTGGCTGGGTCCGTCTCGATGTACCGCTTAGCTGCAGACACACGTTCAAGAAAAGGAAACCCCAGAATCCTTAGTACCTCCCTCACCAGGGAGAGGGTGACTCAGGACAGGAGTTGACAAAGAAGAGTGTCTATGGTCCTACTGTCCCTACTGCCCACCCCCTGCCCTGGCCACCATCTTCCCTCACAGGCATGATACCCACGTGTGTTTTCCACCACCCTGCTCAGGAACATAGGAAGGAACAGGGGCTACAGCTTAGCTGCCTTCTTCATAAAGCTTATTACTTTTCCCTTGCAGTCCCCTACTGAAGATATGGGAACCAACTTTTGGGTTCCCAGCTCCTAAATCAGATCTAGTCAACTACCAGGAATCTGCTTTGCAACAAATTTTTTTTTTTTTTTGAAACACCATCTCGTTCTGTCACCCAGGCTGCAGTAGAGTGGTGTGATCATAGCTCACAGCAGCTGTGACCTCCTGGGCTCAAGCAATCCTTTGAACTCAATCTTCTGAGTAGCTGGGACCACAGGCATACACCAACACACCTCGCTAATTTTTTTTTGTATTTTTTCTAGAGATGGGGTTTCACTGTGTTACCCAGGCTGGTCTTAAACTCCTGGGCTCAAGTGATCCTCCGCCTTGGTCTCCCAAAATGCTGGGATTACACTCCTGGCCTGCATTGCCACATCGAAACCTTGACAAGTTCAGCTCTTAAGTTTTCTGGGAACTTGAAGTTACTTCTCATCTGTTCCTTCCTTCCCCTGGAACAGATCAGTTCTTCAGAAATCCTGAGGTTCCTTCAGAAGCCTCCGAGTTTCTGAAGGAACTGATCTGTTCTTCACTACTCCCGGCAGAATTTATGGGGGTGCTAGCCATAGAGGAGGAAGTCCCCACCCTACTGATGCTCAGTCCTGGACCTGTACAGAAGTCACTCCCACTGCCCCATGAGTAACAGATCCCCAGGGACTCGGGTCCTCACCAGAAGTCAAGGCTTCTGTCTTTTCTTCTTCTTGGGAATCCTTTCCAACCCAGACAAAGACCTGGAGGCAAGATGAGACATGAAAGGTACATGAGGGGTGCTGATATTTACAACTAGAGGAAGACTGGGGAGGGGCCACATGTCAGACCAGACAAAGCCCTCTCCTCACTAACAGAGCCCATGAACTAACACTGGAGGATCTGGAACAGAGGTTGAAAACTGGCAACCTACAAACACGTTTTGTTTGCTCACGTGCCACCTTGTGCTGGCCAACAATGTCTTTTTAAACCATCGATGACATAAAAATCTGTATTTCCAACTTCTCTTAAAAAATGGAAGGATCTAGCAGCCTGAGCCTTCCAGCCTCACTTGAGTCAAGCTGTGCAGGAGCCGCCCCTTTGAGATGGGCAGTTGTAGTTTGCCTCAGACCCCACTGCTCCTTCACGTCTCCCCAGCCCAGTCGGCTTCACTCACTAACATTGCCAACCAGGTGCCGTCAGCCATTGAGTTTGAGATTCTTCTCTAAAGGTCCATAAGTTAGCTCTTCAACAGCATTCACTCATTCGACAAATGAGTGGCCAAACACATTCTCACTCATTTATTCATCCAACAAACATGCACTGAGAGTCTGCGATGTGCCATTCTATGTGCATCTCAGCCAAAGTGGGCCCAAGGCTTGGAATAAAAATAACTCGCCACTACTGGCCACCATTTTGAGCCTTGTTACAAGTTCTATTACATGTTACTGAGCTGATTTTTAGGTATCATCTATTTCTATGCATATCTAAAATATTACTTCAGAGAGCACCTATCATTGATAAAATAGCATTAGGCAATAAAATATCAGACTTGGTTTCTCTTTTTTTTTTTTAAGATGGTGTCTCACTCTGTCACCCAGGCTGGAGTGCAGTGGCGCAATCTCAACTCACTGCAACCTCCGCCTCCTGGTTTCAAGCAATTCTTCTGCCTCAACCTCCCAAATAGCTGGGCTTACAGGTACCCATTACCAAGGCTGGCTAATTTTTTGTGAGTATTTTTAGTAGAGACAGGGTTTCACCATGTTGACCAGGCTGGTCTTGAACTCCTGACCTCAAGTGATCTGCCCACCTTGGCCTCCCAAAGTGCTGAGTTTACAAGCTTGAGCCATTGTGCCTGGCTCTCTCTTATTTGTAAATGTGTTTCCAACTAAAATGGAGGCCCCTCGAAGGCAGACATTCTATTTTGCTCATCACAGGATTCTCAGCACTCAGCATTTCGCCTGGAAGACAGTGGTGCTGAATAAACGTTGGCTGACTGAATGCCTAACAGATGAACAAACAGATTAAGTAGCCAATGGCTCAGTCAATGACAACTGCTGAATGGCTCAAGCTGCAACCATTTTTGGTCCTGATCTTCCAACTGGGGATTCCAAGAAGCAGCACTGTAGGTCGTACAGAGTCTATGCCTTCAGGGCCAGCCATTCCATAACTCTGAGGACTCTGGGAGAAGCCACCTTGACGGGAAGAGTGACTGACCTGACACCCCTGTGAGAATGTAAGCCCTCTGAGGGCAGGGAAATGTCTACTTTATTCATTACTCCATCCCTAGCATCTCAAACACAAAGCACCTGGCACAAAGCAGTGCCCGATTCATATTGGTTGAGTGAGTGGATGGCACCGTCCCCTGCCAACTCCTATATAATGGCCTTCTCCAGGAGATTAAATGGAGACTGAGCCCAGAGGCCTCAAAATAGAAGCAGGAGCCCTCTAGAGCCTCCAGGTGATACTGGACAGTATATGCCTGCAAACGAGATGCTGCTAAGTTCAACTTCCTTCACCAACAGATTTAAAGGAAGAGTTCATGCTCCTGTAAGGCCTGGGAGAGAATGATGTTGCCTTTATATGGCATTCTGCAGCTTTCAAGGCGAGTGTACCCGCAAGGGAGGCACCGTCACTCCCAGTTTACAGATGAGGAAACAGGCTCACAAAGAGAAAGGGACCTCCAGGAGCCTAGAGACTTGTCCGGCAACATCTGGCACTGCCTCTTTTAAGTCCTTTTAGCAATTGATCATAGAACCGGAAGTCTAGTTCCTCTCACTCCCTTTGGCACAGAGAGCCTTCACCTGTCCTTCACCCACCTGGTCCCAGGTGTCCAGAAGCATGACGTCATCCGTGGCCAGGTCTTCCTGCATGAGCTCACCAGGAACTTCTTCGATCTGGGAAGGAACGAAAGAGCATCAGTGAGAGGTCTTCCCTCCCCTGGGTGGGCTTCCTCTATCTGCTCCCTGAGGGAATGGCACAGCTGGCTGCAGCTGGCAGAGGGCCCCTTCCTCTGTGCCATGCCATCAGAACTGTTTCTCCTGCCCTTGTTGCTGGCCAGTCCCCTGGAACCCGCCTCCCGAGGGGAAAGCAGAGGTGTAACCTCCACAAGGCTCACCACAAAACGTCCAATCTTGTTGGAGCAGGCAAAGAGACGAGGAGGATGGGCGTCCATCTTCTTGTCCTTCAGCCGTGGGGACGTACGGTAGGCAGCCTTCCCGCCCAGGGCCTCCCAGAAGCTGTCTGTCAGGGGAGACCACACCAGTTGCCAAGCGATGCCATCACTCCTCTCTCCCATCTCATCAGACCCTGGGCCCAGCCCTGCCCAAGCCCAACCAACTGCTCTCCCTCCCTTTCCTCCCTCCATCCTAAATCCCAAGGGGCCCGGAGGGAAGAGGCCTGAGAGAACTGGAAGGTGATGAAATAGAGGCCCAGAGAGGGCAGACTTGGCAGTTGTCACACAGCCAGGACTACTATTGGCTTGAGGCTGACGACAGCATTGCAGGATGGGGATCATTAGATCTACTCAGCTAATGAGGCGATTGTGGCTCAGAGAGGTTAAGCAACTCACTCAAGGTCACACGGATAGTAAGTGTTAAGACCAGGATGCAAATCTTGTCTGACTTTAATGCCTGTATTCTTTCCACTATACCTGTCTGTCCATGTGTAGCCATGTAAATTTTAAATCATTAAAATTAAATTCAGCTACAAGCTCAGTTCTTCATTCCCACTAATTCCCACCGGTTGCATTTCAAGTGCTCAACGGCCACATACGACTAGTGGCTGCCAAATTGAACCCGACAGATACAAAACATGTCCATGTGCATAGACGATTCTGCTGGAGACAGCTGCTTTAGACATTCTTCTCCACTTCTGTTAAGTATCAAGCAGTTGGGAACGGACTCGAAATAACAGTAGAAAGACTGCCTGCTGGCAGAAGGAAGAGCTTCCCGGCCCACGATCTGGACACAGAGCAGGCTGGTGGCATTTCCGTCCATGGAGATTCTAGAGATGCAGAGACCACTGCCCCTCCGACGCTACCAGCCCTGCCTGCCACCTTTCAAGGCTTCCTAGCAAGGGACTGCCTCCTTCCACAGCCCGACTGCTCCTTCCCACACTGGGCTTTCCTTCCTTTAACTCCTGGAGACCTCTTTCTTTCTGGCCATAGCCCTCATTTTAATCCAACTGCTTTTATTTAACATACCTTAGGGGACAGGCCCTGGGGAGGGGGAGGATTTAGTGCCCCCACACAGAAGGAAAGGAGGGAAATGTGACAGCTGCATCCCGGCTCCTACCTGGCTCGCTGCCTTCTGTCACCTGCACAGGTTGAGCCCGCAGCACCCTGAGCAGCTCCTGGGCCCCCGTCTTCTCCGCCTCGCTGGCTCCTGTACCCACCCACAGGTATGCGGCTGAGGGGGTTTTCAGGACAAAGGCATCGTTGGAGTTCAGTGCCCCAGCCTTAGGCATTACCTGGGAGGGTAGAGCTTGGTTAATCAGGAACCAGACACAAAGCCCTCAGCCCCCTCCTCACAGCCCAGCCGACCCTGCAGCAGGACGAGCTCTCACGTGGGGACTTGGAGGAACACAGCCCATCAGAGCTAAGGGCACAGACTTTGGACCCTGATGGCCTTGGTTGACTCCCATGAGTCACTAATGCACTGTGACTAGCCAAGATGATTCTAGAATTCAGGGCTGCATTAACAGAAGTTGAGCACCCAGAACAAAGAAGGTGAGAGTCCCATTCCCCTCTAGGCTGCCCAGACCATCCTGGGAATCACGTCCAGATCTGTGCCTTCCTCCTGAAAGGGATAGTAGCCAACTGGAATGTAATCAGGAATGGCATTCTGATTGTACAGAATGGTAGGTAGTGAGCTGTCCACTATGCAAAGTGTGCAAGGGACACTGGACATCCTTGAAACAGGAGGAAGTCTAAGACAAATCACCCCGCAGCCAGGGCAGGAAGGTACAAAAAGCTGCTTCTTACCCCCTCTCCCACCCCACCCCATCCAGTGCCTGGACAACTGCCCATTGAGCCTGGGAGGTTTCAGGGAGGCCAATCCCTTCTGTGGTCCAGGACCTGGGAATTACCTCGACAGCCCGGGTGGCTCCAGCGCTGTTGGCACGGACTTGGAAGAGGCGGGTGCTGGCAGGGGCTGTCTGCCCGCCCTCCCGGGAGGTGCCACCCTTATAGATGATCATGGGCTTCCCACCAAACAGGCTCATGAGGTGGGCAGGCTCCTTGCCTTGGACCACACGGCTCTGGCAGGGAGACAGGAGAATGAGTCAGGGACCTTGGGGGCAGGCCTCAGTCCTTCTATGTTGCACTGGGCCCACCCCTCCAGACGAAGCCATCATGCTTGTGTTTGTGTGTGGTAGGGAGTGTGACCCTACAACACACAGGCCTGGACACAAAATTCCAGGAAGGGTGGAGACAACACTATTGCCTGCGGTCCCCAGGGCACTGCTGCTGTGGCTGCTCTCCATCTCCATGAGGACATGCCTTGCTGACCCTCAGTCTGGTCCAAGAACCAGGAGAGCCCATGTTTGCAAATATTCCCTTAAATAGAAGTACAGGGATAGCTGGTGGACATTCTTCCAGAATGGTGATGTCAGGCCTGGGCAGTGACCACCAGTGGAGTGGTAAGAGCAGAGCATTCCAGATCTGGAAAACGCCCTCCTGCACAGCCAGTGCACCCCAGATGCAGCCAGTAGTCAGGGGCTGGGAGGTGGGAGTGAGGCGGGGAAAATGTACATCCTCACAAGTGCTACCCATCCCCGCCATGTGTGCCACCTTACCACAGCCCCAACTATGTCCAGAAGAAAACCACACGTGTGTGTCGAGTGTATGGCAGTTGCTTCCACCATGACCCAACTCCACCCTGATGGTGAGAACTTGGGCACATATCTCAACCTCTTGGGTTCCTCCTCTGTAAAATGCAGCCAAGGATGCTACCCAAGGCCATCGTGAGGACGCACTGAGCTACGGTGGTCACCATCTCATTTAGTGCTCAGCACCCAGACTATCATAGCCAAAGGTCAGGGCATGAAGCCCCGATCCCAGTCTAGAGCCCTGCGCACCCCACGGGTAGGATGGAGGAAGCGCAATTGTTGTCTGCTTCCCCCACATCTCTGCGAACCAGCTCTGCTGCCCTCCAGCGCCCTCCACTAGCCAGAGAGACTTTTTAAACCAGAAATCCCCACACCGCAGACTTATTCAGCAACTTCCTGTTATTCTGAGCATCAAGGTCAACATGGTCACCGTGGCCTCTGGTGGTCTGGGCCCTCTGAGCACCTGTCCAGCCTCAAATCATGGCACTTTCCTTTTACTTTAACACCCAATGCCCCGCCCACTCCAGGGCCTTCGCCTACGCACCACCCTTTAGCTGGAATGTGCTTTCCTTCACTCTGCCTGGCCAACTCCTACACATGCATTAGGCCCCCACTGAACAGTTCCCTCTTGGGACAGGAGTGGGCTTTTCTAATCCAATAGGATCCTACCTGGGATTTATGTCCTTATACTTAACACATGTGTATAAGGGAGGAACTTATTATACGCCAGGCATGGCTCTAAATATTTTACAAATGTTAACTCTTAATCCTCACAGCAATCCTGTGGGATGGTACTGTTATTACCCCTATTTTGAGGACACAGAGGCACAGAGGGGCTAAGTGACTTGCCCAAAGTTGCCCAGAGGTAAGGACAGGATTCAGACCCAAGCGTGCTGGCTCCACATCCGTGCTCAGCCGTGTTGCCTCTCCCACATCTGTCTCCTCAAGGTCTTATCATTTTCACTTGCTGCATCTGTCATAACCATTAGAATACACGTGTGTTGAATGTCTACTACCACCCAAGACAGCAAAGCCCATTAGGGCAGGGCGGTGTCCGCATGTCCATGGCTACAGATGCAGTGTGGAACACACCCAAGCCCTAAATAAATATCTGTACCATGAATGGATGGATGGATGGATGGGACGGACAAACAAACAGATGGTTGAGAGTCAGACAGATGAGTAACAGATAGACAAGGCTCAGGCTACAGCCCAGAGAGCTGGTGGGCTGGGCTCACCTGGACAGGGGTACCTCCCAGCTCCTCATCCAGCTGAGCAGTCAGAATGGCAGATGCAGCGACTTCATCCTGTGTAGACTGGGCGCCCTGCCTGGAAGGGGAAGTGAGATTCAGCACAAAGGTGCACACAGAGCCCTGAGCCTCTCCCTTGCCCTGAGTCTGAGAAACCTACAAATCTCCCTGTTGCCGGTAATGAAACAGGCAGAGAGAGAAGAGGACTCTCTCAGAGCAGCGAGAGCCAGGAACCACACCAATAACACTTCCACTTTCAGCCAAGCACCTTGCCTGCTTACAGAGATCTGAGTGCAACGCATGAATTTCCTTATCCTAAATGTGCCCCACAGGAGACTGGCTGGGTCACCCCACGCTGAACAGCCATAGAGAAGATGCTCTGAGACTCAAATCTGAGATGCAGGAAAGTGGCCAGGACATTTCTCTGGGTGGAAAAGCAGGTCACAGAACAGCAAGTGTCATGTGAGCCCATTTGTGGTAAAAGATGTCAACGATTAAGCCTCCCGTGAACACGTGCAGAGAGGTCTGCACAGATGTTCACCAAAAGGTCCATGGTGATTTCCCTTAGAGGGAAGATTTAGGGGGATTTTGCCTTTCTATCCCACCTCTTTGCATATTGTCTACGTTTTCCATAACCAACATATGTCATCACATAAGCAAACAAAATCTGACATATCAATGTGCTGATGCAGCTAATTTTTTTAAAAGTCTTCACACAAATTTTGTACCAGGTATTTTTAAAGGTCTGGGGTTGTCAAATTGAGAGGCATTCTACAAAATAACTGACTAGTACTCTTCAAAAGTGTCAAGGTCAAGGTTATGAAAAAAAAGGAAAGACATGGAAACTGCCATAGATTCAAAGACTTCGGAGACATGATAAGTAAATGCCGTGTGGGATCCTGGGTTAGATCCTAGATCAGAAAAAGAACAGTAGTGGGGGCCGGGTGTGATGGCTCACGCCTGTAATCCCAGCACTTTGGGAGGCTAAGGCAGGCAGATCATTTGAAGTCAGGAGTTTGAGACCAGCCTGGCCAACATGGTGAAACCCCATCCCTACTAAAAATACAAAAATTAGCTGGGCATGGTGGCTGGCACCTGTAATCCCAGCTACTTGGGAGGCTGAGGCAGGAGAATTGCTTGAACCTGAGAGGTAGGGGTTGCAGTGAGCCAAG
>NW_016107624.1:1375023-1432087 GCF_001604975.1 Cebus imitator | reverse complement strand
AATAAATAAATACATAGTAATAAAATAATTTAAAAATAATTTTGGTTTGAAAAATATGTGTGGGAGGATAATCCCTAGTGTGCCCAGTACTTGGCATGGACTTGTGGGAAATGTTCTGTTTGTTTCTTCACATGTACTATATCTCCTACAATAGATGTATAATCATTTGGTAAGAGGAGTTTAAAAGTTGTTTGGAGAAATAAGCAAATGGTGTTACCCTATGGATGAGAGCCTCTCCCAGCAGAGAGTGGCAGTCCCACCTCAGGCCCTGTTCAGAGTCCAGCCAATGCCCCCCACAACACACACCGAGGGCCCCAGAACCTCACCAGTTGTAGATTATCTGCCCCTGACGGCCACCATGGCGGTAGTTGTACAGAATGATGTAGCTGTCGCCTCCATAGAACTGTCCATATGTGGTAGGGTCCACGGGCACTTTGTTGGAGCCTTCAATTCTCCAGATCTGTAGGAGCAAAGCTGGGGTCAGATGCTGTGCAGCACCCCTACCCGCCAGCTCAGGCCAGCCAGGAAACCGCAGCGTGGTAGGTTGTGGTTAGACCATGGGATGAACCTTGGGCTCAGACTGGAGTTAAATAGTTTGCCCAACTCACAGAGCCACTAGGAGGCAGGGCTGGGACTCTTCGTCGGGGTTCCTATCCAGGACCCTCATACCATGCCCTGCCCCAGCGCATCTGTCCCTCACTGAGGATCATCAAGGCAGCTCCGAAGGAACGTAGCACAGTGAGAGGAGGAGTCAGACACAGACCCCAGATCAGACCCCACCCCCTTCTGGGCCATGAGATTTCAGACAACTGGCTTAACCGCTCTTGGCCTCAGTTTTCCCATCTGTAAAACGGGGATAATCATAGTACCTACCTCAAAATATTGTGAGGCTCAAATGGGTTTACTCATGAAAGTCCAGCACAGGGCCTGGCAGCTGCTCTTATTACATTAATTATTATTATTGTCTTACTAATATTACCATTATCTCTATCATTATTGATATGCCTGGATTCTTTATTTCTTTCTTTCTCTCTCTCTCTCTCTTTCTTTCTTTTTTTTTTTTTTTTTTTTTTTTTTTTTTTTTTTTTTTTTTTTTGAGACGGAGTTTCGCTCTTGTGGCCCAGGCTGGAGTGCAATGGTGCTATCTCTGTTCACTGCAACCTCTGCCTCCCGGGTTCAAGCCATTCTCCTATCTCAGCCTCCCGAGTAGCTGGCATTATAAGCGCCTGCCATCACTTCCAGCTAATTTTTGTATTTTTAGTAGAGACGGGTTTCACCATGTTGGCTAGACTGGTCTTGAACTCACAACCTCACGTGATCTGCCCACTTCGGCCTCCCAAAGTGCTGGGATTACAGGCCTGAGCCACCGGCTTGTCCTGCCAGGATTATATAGGTCACCTGCAGAGGCAGGACCATCACGAGGCGACCTCAGCGTGACCCCTGCTGGCAGGTCTCTGCAGTGCTCCGGTGACACCGCTTTTCCCAAGTGGTCATGAGGCCCGGCAGCGCCACCTGGTGGAGCTATGGAGACAGAGTCGTCCAAGTCCCGGGAAACAGAATCCCAGAATCTCTGGATTTTAAACATTCTTGAAGGTGATGGAGTGGGATGAAACCCCATTTTACAAGTGAGAAAGTGAAGCTCAAAGAGGTTATGTAACTCGCCCAAAGTCTCACAGGCAGGCTTCCAGGGATCTTAACACACCGCCCTACCCGGAGTATTTTCACTGCATTCTCCCCATCTACTGAAGCAATGAATGAATGCTAATAACACCAAACCAAAAACAATAACACATACAAATGAGCACTTTTACTATTCCTATCATTAAGAATGGAATCAAGTTTGCCTGAAGTGGATTCTACCTCCTAAACACCTCTCAACCCCATACCCCACTTCTCCTGATCTCCACTGTAACCCCTAGTTGCAAGCTCATCATCTTCTCCCCCCTAAACTATTAGAACAAGCTCCTCATAAGCTCTCTAACTTCGTCTTCCTGCCTCCAGCCCATTTTCTTAGTTTTCTCTTCATTTTTCTTTTTTTGTAATTGATTTTTTTCTTCTAATGATATCTGGGAATCATATTCCAACCCATTTTCACAGTGAGTTTCTAAAGCACATGGCCAGGTGCAGTGGCTCACACTTTTAATTCCAACATTTTGGGGGACCGAGGCAGAAGGATTGCTTGAGCCCAAGAGTTTGAAACCATCCTGGGCAACATAGCAACACCCTGTCTCTAATTAAAAAAAAAAAAAGATAAAGCATAGATCTGAGTCTGTTGCATTTCTGATTTAATAAAAAGAAAAATCCCTCACTAGCACCCACTGGTTAGAGAATCAAGTCCATGCCCTTGAAATTGACATTCAAGGCCCCTCCCTGAGGATGCCATCAGCACTAGCCCCCTGGGACAGCTCCCTCCTCCCCAAACATAGTGAGTCCCGCCTGGAATGCCCACCACTCTCCACTCTTCCCTTCTGGCAGCAAAGCCCTACTCCTACTCTGAGACCCCACCCAAGGGTCCCCATCTCCGTGCAGGCTGCTCTGACCAACCACCCCTGCTGCCCTTCCTGTGTCCCCACAATCCCCTGTGCTCCCTCCCATCTTCCACTGATCACACAGGTCTGTGGCTGTGGTCAGCTCCCCTCAGATCAGGCATTCCTCAGGGCAGGGTAGGACCAAGACACTTGGCCCAGGGTCTGATACACAGTAGGTGCTCAGGGTGCATTGGCTGTAAAAACTAAGTAACATCAAAGAATCTCAACTACCAGAATTGTGCAAGCCTCAGAGACAAATGTCCTCGGGGAAGCGAGAGGCAGTGCATGGGGAAAGTGAGGGAGGGGCCTGGACACACCCACCCACCCCCTAAAGGTACCTGTTTCTGGCCAGTGCCATCGTCATCCATGCCATGCTGGGCGGCCATAGCAGTGGAGGTGTGCAGGGTGGCAGCGTCAAAGGGCACCCGCTCCACGTTGGCGATGTGGCTGGAAAGGTAGGACAAGCCCAGGCCGTCTGTCTGGTCTGGGTCCCGCCAGTTCTTGAAGAACTGCTTGAACAGTGGGGTCTCACCACCCTCAGGAAGGACCGAGACCTGGGGAGGAGAGGTGGAGGAGCAGGATGTGGCTGGGCCGCCAGCAGGGGTTCCCAGGGGAGCCTCAGATACCCCATCCACACTGAGGGTGGGACACCCACCCTACTTTGGCCCATCCCCTCCAAACAGGACCCACCCCTTCCCATCCTACCTGGCCTCCAAGACTCACCTGGGTCTGCTTGGGGTAGTCCATCTTGGTGATGAAGTCGGAGGCTGTTTTGAGGGCAGCCTTCCTCTCCTCTGAGTTTGCCTGCTTGCCTGTCAGCAGCCAGAGGGGGTGACGGAGGGTTAGGGGCCCAGGATCCTGCTGCATCCTGACCTCCAATGGGCCAGGGGAAGGAGCAGCCAAACTTCCTTCCCTACCCTTCTTAGACTGTGGACAGCCAAGATCAGAGACCCCCCCCCGGAGCTAACCACTCACTAGAGCTCCTGGAGTCCAGCCTGGGGGCTGGCTGATGACACCAATCACAACACTATTGTGGTCCATTTACTGAGCATGTATTTTGTATTTAGAACTATACATAGATTAATCTACAAAACAGTCTCAAGTGATTAAAAAAAAGTTATCTTGTTTGAGTATCTATAAGGAAACTAGGGTCTTAGAGAGATTAAATTACTTGACCTAGGTCACTCAGTGGGTGAGAAGCTGCCACCCTGAGGACATTCCCATGTCAAGCCAGCTCCTGGCCAGGAGTGCTGGCTCTCAGTCCCCAGCCTTCCCACTGCCAAGGCCACGGTGCAGATCAGCTGGCCCAGGGCCCAAGGGGCCTAGAGAGTAATCACTGTAATAGTGTCTCTCTCTTTCTCCCCACTCTCTCCCTCTCTCTGTCCTCTTCCCCAGGATGAGCCTTAGTGAATCAGGGGAGGATACTGATGTGTCCTCTCAGAACATCTCAGGGCCTCTAAGAAACATCTGGGCCGACAATTTCCAAGAGAATTCCCACAAGATATCCAAAGAGTTTGTGAACTTCTAGCATAGCATTTCTCAACCCAGATCATCTTCATGAAAAGCCCCCCTGCCCTATAAATGAGCAAGTTAAAAGTCCTATGGTAAACAAACTTGTTGAACATTTTAAAATCCATTGTTGCCCGTAAACTTATTGGACCATACAGTTAGACGTTTTCTTTTTTTTTTTTTTTTTTGAGACGGAGTTTCGCTCTTGTTACCCAGGCTGGAGTGCAATGGCGCGATCTCGGCTCACAGCAACCTCCGCCTCCTGGGTTCAGGCAATTCTCCTGCCTCAGCCTCCTGAGTAGCTGGGATTACAGGCACGCGCCACCATCCCAGCTAATTTTTTGTAGTTTTAGTAGAGACGGGGGTTTCACCATGTTGACCAAGATGGTCTCGATCTCTTGACCTCGTGATCCACCTACCTCAGCCTCCCAAAGTGCTGGGATTACAGGCTTGAGCCACTGCGCCCGGCCCCCTGTTAGACGTTTTCTACATAATTTCTACAACATGCCAATTAACCTCTCAGAGAACTGACATTATAATCCACTTGGGAAACACCCATTTTAGCCCAGATTAGGAATCTGAGGCCCAGAGAGGGTAAGTAAAGTGCCTAAGATCACACAGTAGGTCAACTGCAAAACCAAGGCATCAGCCCAAGACTTCTGATTTCCATTGCACCCGGCGCCTCTACCACACTCCATGCTCCCCGAGAGCTGAGATCCTGGGAGCTGCAGGATATCCCACCCGAGGTCCTACAGGCCAGTTGGGACCCTTCCACTATCCCTAGTACCTTTCCAGACAAAGATTTTCCCGTCCTTCCCATGGTCCAAGATGAAGCAGTCCTCTGACCTCAGGGCCCCCTGGGCGAAGGGGTTCTCATCAGCTACAAGGGAGACGGACATGGTGCCTGCACCATTGGAGACCTGAGGGACGAAGCAGAGGGAAGCAGCACGTGAGTGGCTGTGGCTGCCCAGCCCTGGGACTTCCACCGTCTTGCCCCACCCCCCGCCCCAAATGGCACTGCAGAGTAACACCCGGGCTTTCTCTCGCACACATTTAGACCTTCTCTTTCCTTTTCTCCTTTGCCAGAACCACATCTGCTGACCTACCTTCAAGGGTAACACGGACTGCACATGGGAAGGGAGGGCTGGATAAAATGCAGGAACATTTAGGGAACTGGGTGCACAGTTTGCTGAAAATGTATTCTACTTCATCATTTAAAAAAAGAGAAGAGGCCGGGGGCAGCGGTGCACACCTTTGATCCCAGCACTTTGGGAGGCTAAGGTGGGGGGATGGCTTGAGCCCAGGAGTTCGAGACCATTCTGGGCAATATGGCAAGATCCCATCTCTACAAAAAATACAAGAAGCGGCCAGGCATGGTGGCGCTTGCCTGTAGTCCAAGCTACTTGGGAGGCTGAAGTGGGAGGGTCGCCTGAGCTTGGGAGGCCGAGGCTGCAGTGAACTGTGACTGAGCCACTGCACTCCAACCTGGGTAACAGAGCCAGGCTCTGTCTCGAAAATAAATAAGTAAATAGAAGAAAAGAAAAATAAAAGTAAAAAGAGCTAAATGCAATCTTGTATCCTGGATTGGAACCTGGAATGAAATACTCAGGAAATCCGATAAAGCCTATGGTTTAGTTCATAGTATTGAAGCAATGTTAATTTCCTAGTTTTAACAGATGTACCTGGTTATGCTAAGATGCTAAGGAGGAGCTGAGTGAATGGTATGTGGGAACTCTTTGGACTATCTTTACAATTTTTCTGTAAACTTAAAAATTATTCTAAAATAAAAAGTTCATTCAAGTTCAAAAAAAAGTATGTCTTACAAGATAAAATCCAAAGATTAAAATATCCAGTTGGCAAGGCTCTGGGTAAACAGACTCAAGATCCCCGGTGAGAGTTGTTCCACATTAACTGAGTACTTACTACTCTGTGCCAGTCACTGAGCTAAGCAATTTCTATAACTCACATAATTATAGAACCCATTTAATCCTTGCATATGATAGTTCTGTTACTATCCCCATCTCATTCACAAGGAAACCGAGGCACAGAGTGGTTAAGTAGCTTGCATAGCTAGAAAGTAACAGACCTGGAATTCAAACACAGGCAGTCTGACTCCAGAACCGGTATTTTCTTTTTTTTTTTTTTTTTTTTTTTGAGATGGAGTCTCATTCTTGTCACTCAGGCTGGAGTGCAGTGGCACACTCTTGGCTCACTTTAACCTCCGCCTCCCATTTCAAGCGATTCTCCTGCCTTGGCCTCCTAAGTACCTGAGATTACAGGTGCCCGCCACTGTGTCTGGCTCATATGTTGTATTTTTAGTAGAGACAGGGTTTCATCATGTTGGCCAGGCTGGTCTCGAACTCCTAACCTCAGGTAATCTGCCCACCTCAGCCTCTCAAAGTACTACGATTACAGGTGTGAGCCACCATGCCCAGCCCAGGACCAGTATTTTCAACCGCTGACTCATTCTTCAGCCTACGACCAGCAGCGCCTTGTCCAAGAACTTGTCCTAGTGCTATGCTGTATTTAGTACACCAAGAGGGACTATCTGCAATTGGAGAAGGTGAGAACATCCTAATGTTTATCAGTTAGGATTTGCGTAAATGCTTACATTCATAAAATTGAATACTATACAGCTGTTATAAAGGGTCAAGTTGAGATTTATTATCGAAAGATATTCCTGATCATGTTGACTGCAAAAAAAAGACAACAGAACAGCATGAATAGTTGGGATCCAGTTATATAAAATAGAAATGGCCGGGCACAGTGGCTCACGCCTGTAATCCCAGCATTTTGGGAAGCTGAGGCGGGCGGATCATGTGAGACCAGGAGATCGAGACCAGCCTGGGCAATATGGCAAAATCTTGTCTTTACAAAAAAACACAAAAGTTAGCTGGGCGTGGTGGCACACATCTGCAGTCCCAGCCACTCAGGAGGCTGAGGCGAGAGATCACTTGAGCCCGGTGGGCAGTGAGCTGTGATTGTGCCCCACTTCACTGCAGCCTGGGTGACAGAGCAAGACTGTCTCACAATAAAACAATAAAATATGGAAAATTAATTAGGCACAGAAAGCTGTGGTTGGACAAAGATGTGCTCTCTGGTGAGGAAGAGAGGCTGATTTTTTAACTGGATATTGTCATTTTTGAAATTAAAACACATTTTAAAAATAATGCTTTTTTTTAAACTAGTAAAATTACATGGAATTTTATTTTCTTTTTATATTTTTGAGTACTTTTTTAAACAATAAACACATATTACTTCATAATCAGAAAACAATAACACAGTAGTGTTTCTTGGCAGTGGTGGTAATCGACATCCCGATTTCGTTGCTGTTTTACTGAAAATGCTTGGGGAACAACATGAGATGATTGAGCTTCCTCCCAGAGCTCAGCCAAGAGAGTTCCTTAGCTGGAGCTAAGCCTCCATTCAGTTGTGAAAATCACAAGGGAGAAATTATAAATGAAGTCATTAACCATAACCCACACCCCCAACCTTCCTACATACACACCATTTCTGTAGTGTTTCCCCAAGTATTTTATAAGCTATTTTCCCGTTCTTTTTCTCTGTGGACTCCCAGAAATTCTGCAAAGTCGACCATTCTGCTCTTCTTCCCACTTTACAGACTAGGAAACGGAGACTCAGAGAGACCCTGTGTACGAGCATGACACAGATGTGTCCAGAGTTGATCGTATGCTCTTATTCTTAGTGCAGGAAAGTGAAGGAAGTACACGAGCATCCACTGGAGACATGAGAAAGCCGAGGCCCCCTCCAAAGGGGCGCTTTGCTCAAGATCCCACAGCAGTGGAGTGGGGAAGACCAGCTCTTCCACCTCCCTGTCCTGACCCCATGCACAGGCAGACAGTGCGTCTGGTGCTCACCTTGTAGAGTTTGGCCAGCTTGCGGTTGGCGGCATCCTCCTTGGCTGTGTCCTCGGTACCTGCGGGCAGATTCGGCTTGGGGCCCAGCACCTGTAGGAGATGGAGAGATGGAGAGGAAGGGTGGCTGTGAGGAAGGGGCCGGGCTCCTGAGATAGCTCACAGGCAGGCAGAGACCACACAGGCATCCACCGTGACCCTCTCCGTGGGGTCTGATCTCCTCCAGAGACATCCTGCGTCTGCTCACATGTACAGATCCATTCATCAGAGGTCCCTTCCACCTTGTCTCCCAGAGTCAGACACTCCAGGAGAACACCCCTGCTCCTCTGCCTCGAGACAGCCCTTCAGATATTCCGTCTACCGGCTAATTGTGATAACTACAGCTATTGAGCACCTTCTGCCACGTGCCTTTAAAAGATCTCACTGCATCTTCGCATCCAGGCCCAGAGGCACAGATTATCACTCTTACCTTACAGAAGGGGAATCTGAGATCCAGAGAGATGAATTCACCTACCCACACAGCTATTAGGTGACTAAGCCAGAATCTGAACCTCCATCCCTGTGGCTTCAGAGCCTATTTTCACTTCCACTGTACCCCTCCAAGCTATGGTTGGTATCCAGGTCCCTTCCCTTAATAATAATCACCCTGCTGCTCACTCCAGAAACTGGAATTGGATACCCCAAGGGAAGCAGGAACCAAGTGGCATGAAGCAGAGCTCATGGTTTCCTCCTTTTCTTGGTGAATCTTGCCTCTATTGATATATCCTCAAAACACAGTGGCTGGCAATCCCATCATGTGACTAAATGGGCCAAAAACTACCAGGAATAGTCAGAAGAGGAAAGAGGGGATTGGGGCTCAGGGGTATCTTTCTGACCTTGTTCTAGCACCAAGCTGGCCCTCAGGGGATGCTAGGAAACCATCCTCCTTAGCTCCGGCAGAGGACCTGGCCCTCCCTGCTGGAGAATGTGGCTCATACTCCCAGCACAGGCTTGAGTTCCAGTCCCACCCCTCAGGAGAGTCTTGGAGTTACATAGGGAACTGATCTCCCTCGCTCCCTAAAGTGATCAGGTTTGATGGAAAAACAGCCTCAAAAGCAAGGCGGGGCCAGCATGGTGACTGAGGCCTCTAATCCCAGCATTTTGGGAGGCTGAGGCAGGTGGATGGCTTGAGCCCAGAAGTTGGAGACCAGCCTGGGCAACATGGCAAGACCTCATCCCTTCAAAAAAATTCAAAAATTAGCCTTGCGTGGTCCCTCGCTTGTGGTCCTAGCTGCTCGGGAGGCTGAGGCAGGAGGATCACTTGAGCCCAGGAGGTTAAGGCTGTAGTGACCTATGATGGCAACCCTGTGCTCCAGGCAACAGTGAGTGAGACCCTATCTCAAAAACCAAAAAACAAAAATAATAAACTAGTTTAAAAATAAAAAGGCAGGGTAGAACAGAAGTTATTTTTTCCTCAAATTGCCTACTGCAGAAGAAGGTCATGAGCAGCCTGTCCCCATGCCCACCCCAGGCGCACCCCACAGGCACCTGGAGCATCGCCTCGGGCTCGGTGCCCTCCTCAGACACGTGCACTCGGGCCCGGCCACTCCGCTCGTTGTCTCGGATGCCCTTGGACACCTGTGTGGCCTTCAGTCTTTCATACCGGTTGCTGTTGGAACCGCACCACTGGTGGATGTCCTGGAAGACACAGACCCAGGAAGTCAGTGCCCCGCCCTCCTACAAGCCCCGCCCAGTGACAGGTGCATGTGCTGTGCAGGTGCACCTTGTTCTGCGCTTGCCCAGGTGAAGGCTGGCAGAGTCTGCACACGTGCAGTATTCACATGCAATTAGGCGTGATCCGCATACACCACGGGATGGGAGTGCAGGTCTGAGGATATGAATTTTTTCACAGGTACAACTACATCTAGAATGTGTACAAAGATGTTTGCCTGCTGAAGGGAATATAAATTGGTACACCCATTTTGGAAAACCATTTGGCCACAGCCAGTAAAGCTGAGTATACCTATCTCCTACGACCCCGCAATCCTACCTCTAGGAATATACCTGACAGAAGTGCATTTCTACGTCCACCAAGACTTGTGCAAGAATGTTCAGAGTAGCACTGCCTGGAATAGCCCAGATCGGAAGCCACCCCAAGTACCCGCCTTCAACATAAAGGATACACAAATTGTGGTACACCCACACAACTGAATCTTCCACAGCAAGGAGAATGAACAATCTACAACTAAATGCAACAATACAGATGCATCTCAGAGATGCAATGTGGAGCAAAAGAAGTCAGACCTAAAAGAGCAAGGTTCCATGTCTGCAAAGTTCAGAATCAGCAGAGCTCATCTGTGCTGTCGAGAAAGTTCAGGATGATGGCTGCCCTGGGGGGTGAGGGCAATGAAAGGGGGCAACAGGGGCCTTCTGGGGTCTGGGGAGATTCTGCTTCATGATCTGTGTTATGTGATGTGTTTGACTTGTGTAATCCATCAAGCTGTACTGTACACTCAGGATTCACACACTCTTCTGTGAGCCTATGATGCTTTAAGAAAAAGTTTACACTAAATCAGGGCGTGCTCGTGTTTGCACAGACATTAGCCACAGGTGTATATGCGTATGAGCTTTGGGGTAGACTGGCCATGTCTTTGCAGGTCTGTGCTCACAGGGATTTGTGAGGCGAGTGTGTACAAAGCATCACACATCTGTAAGGTGGGCCTGGGTAAGGGAGTCCCACACTCCTTGTCATAGGTCATGTGCATGGGCAACTACATGCATGACACACACATGCGGGACCTTAACATACCCAAGTACCCATGTGTGGGCATTTATTACGGTGCATCTGTGTACATCTGCTGGGCAGGAGTCTATAGTGTTTGTTCATGACCGTTATGCATTTATAAGCATGTAAAAAAGGACACAAGATGTCCATATAAGCAGATGTCAGGAAGTGTATATGTCAATCAAAGCCCAAGTACAGACTACATCCATGGTGTGTACCAGATTTCTGGGCTTGAGTCCACATTTGTGGAAGTCTTTGCATACACACATAACTGTACATGGGCCTCTCCGACTCTTGCACAATGCTGGTCCCTGTGGTTTGCACATCTGTGTCTATGCATTTGTTCACGTGATATACCCAAATCCCTAGAGTCAGGCCTGGCCAGGCCAAGAGCACCTCAGTGGCTCCTGGAAAAGGGGAAAACAGGACTCACGTTGCCCAGGTCCAGGATGAAGCAGTCACCATTGTTGAAGCTGTCCCAGGACACAGGCACCTCAGTGGCACGGACCACACGCCGCCCTTTGACCTGGAAGAGTCTCTGCACTACCACCTCGTTGGGTACCACGTGCTTGAATCCCGATGCCACACCTCCTTTCTGTGGGGCCAAAGAGACAGCATTAGCCCAGCGGAGAGGGCCCAGGGAAGCCAATATGGGAGAAGGGGATAGAATTGAGGTGAAGGAAATTCTGGCCTGTGGACCCGTGACTTTCCAGAAACAATGATCTCAGTTAACTCAGAACTTTCATATCCATTATCTTGTTTGAGACTGCAACATTCTTATGTCTATTGCAGAGAAGGAAACTAAGGTTCAAGAAAGGAATAACATTTGCCCAAGGCCACACAGCTAAGAAGTGAGAGATTCCCTACCCACTGCATCTTTCTGTCACCCCTTTGAATCCCATACTCCACTAACAAGGACACCTGTAGCCACTTCCCCATATCAAAAAACGGTAACAATTCCTTTCTCAAAACCAGAATTTTCCAAAGGCACACTAGTTCCCTAAGACATTCTGCAAGGAAAAAATTCCATGGTAAAATAAGCATAGGGAATGCTCCTCACTCACCCTCCCTGGCTGTTACACAATGCACATGTACATAACAAAGGCTCTGCCAAATCCTGTGGTGAACACACCTGCTTGCCTTTTGTTTTACACAGCACTTCCCTGCCTTATTGAATCAAGAACTACTTGTCTTTATTTCTTTCCCTTTCTTTCCTTGTTTTCCTTCTTTCCTTCTCTTTCCTTCTTTCTTTCCTTTTCTTCCTTATTTTCTCTCTTTCTCTTTTTGTTTCTCTCCTTCATTCCACTCTCTTTCTTTCTTTCAACAGAGCCTCACTCTGTCCCAGTCTGGGTATGATCACAGCTCACTGTAACCTCAAACTCCTGGACTTGAATGATCCTCCCATCTCAGCCTCTCAAGTGGCTAGGACTACAGGCATGAGCCACTGCACCCAGCTTATTTAATTTAATTTAATTTTATTTTATTTTAGACATGGGTCTCACTAGGCTTCTTAAGCTGGTCTTGAACTCCTGACCTCAAGCGATCCTTGGATGCTAGGATTACAGGAGTGAGTCACTGAACCCAGCCCAAGAATCCCTTTTCTCCACCATATCCTGCCTCCAGCTTGAGTGTTCTGCAAAAGCCACTTTGAGAGGTGCTAATCCAAATCTTTCTCATCCTTCAAGGCTCTCTGGGCAGTCTTCCTAGATTGTTCCAGCACACACCACACTTCTCCTTCCCCCTACGGTACCACAGCAACTCCCACCCAGCGGTGCCTTCACAGCAGCTGTGGGTAAGGGACAGGTGTCCTGCCACAACAGTGCTGGATGGCTTTGGGGAAGTCACTTACTTTTTCTGAGCTTCAGGCCTCTCCTTTCTGAAGTAGAGACAAAAGCTCCTGCTTCCTGACACTCTGACATCATTACTGCACCCCAGAGCAGGGCGTTCGGGAGAGCTTCCCTGCTGCAGTCACAAATGCCCTCACTCAGGAGCAAGCCAAGGAAAGTCGGCTGGGCTTCCCTGTGAACAGTCCCCAGCTCCATGCCCCGGAGTTCTCAAACCAGAGTTGGAAAGGTCCTTCTAGAGCACCCCACTTTATCCGTGGCAAACTGAAACCCAGAGAAGTGAAGTGACTTACTCAAGGGCGCTCAGCAAGCGTGTGGCCACGCCAAGGCTGGAAACCTTGTTTCCTCCTCCCAACTGGGTGCTTATCTCCCTGCTCCACACATGGGGGTGGAAGCAGAGTGCTTCCACTCAGGCCAGCAGGCAGCCGCCCCATCTAGGGCCCCTCAGTCCACTGTGCTAAGTCTAATTCTAGCCACGCAGACTCAAGGAGGGCAAGCAGCAAAAGGAGTCCATCAACACTGGGTCCTGTTATGTCTTCCCGTAGTGACCAATATCCTTAATTGTGACATGATGATGCCCACTGTGCCAGGCATTCTTCACGCACTGCCTGCAAGGGAGGCTTCATTGCCCCATCACACAGATGAGGACAATGGGGCCCACAGGTGAGGGGACTTGCCCAAAATCTTACAGATGGTAGGTGGTAGATCTAGAATTCAAACGAGGCATGTCTGAATCTGTAAGATCCACATTCTTCTTTCAATATCAAGTTTTCTTCTTTTTTTTTTTTTCTTTTGAGACAGAGTCTCTCTCTGTCACCCAGGCTGGAATGCAGTAATGTAATCTCAATTCACTTCAGCCTCCGCCTCCAGGGTTCCAGCGATTCTTGTGCCTCAGCCTCCCAAGTAGCTGCGATTACAGATGTGCACCACCATGCCAAGCTAATTTTTGTATTTTTTTGTCGAGACAAAGTTTCACCATGTTGGCCAGGCTGATCTCAAACTTCTGACCTCAAATGATCCACCATCTCAGCCTCCCAAGGTGCTGGGATTACAGGCATGAGCCACCGCACCCAGCCTTATAAAATAATTCTTGACATCAAATTATTGCAGCCGTGAGTTTCCTGATCAATTAACTCCTCTAATTTTACTGGTCTAGGAAATTACTATTGGAAAGATTAATTAACAAAAATAAATTAAAGCAAGCTCTTAGAAGACAATAGTGGATCCACGAGAGCAGGGGAAAGAAGCTTTTTGAAGTTTTTCCTGCTTTTGACTCTAATCTTCAGCATTGGCTGTTGCTTTCTAGGGTCTAATCATTAGGTGGACAAGATTGGCATCAAATTATTTGAACAAAATTCTGTAGGATAAATGTGGTGGGAAACCTGGCAAGAGCCAAGGCAAGGGTCAGAAGACTCAGTATGTTCTCATGTAAATATAGAATTAGAAAAGAATTAGAGATATAGTCACACAGTTATTCCTATATGTAATCACATAGGAATCACATATATTCCTATATATAATCACATAGGAATCACATATATTCCTATATATAATCACATAGGAATCACATATATTCATATGTAATCATAAATATATACACATATATAATCCTATAATCTTTAATCTTACTAATAAGTTTCAGGTCAAGAACTATGGGACTGAAGTGGCACTGGAAAAGAGGTGACCCTAGGACAAGATGCTCTAAGTCCTTTGTCACGCCCGCATAAGGGGCAGGTGCAGTGTCAATATTCTCTCAATATCAGGTTTTCTCCTGTCGGCTGTGCGACAGTGTCAGTGCTGTGAAAGCTCCCCCCGTTTAGCCATCTAGGGAAGGAGACATACAAGATGGCTGAGACATCTCCTTCCTCAGGGGAGTGAGGAGAAAACTGCTCTCCAAGCTCTTGTGGTCGGCCTGACGGCTGTTAGGGACACCCACAGACATCCGGGGACTTAATTGTCTCTGTGTGGTGCTGTGCTTCAGCAGTCACATGCCACGGCTACTTTGAAGTTCTGCTTCAGCACCTGGTTCCTCTTTTTCTTAGAAGATAAGAATTAGTAATAGTAACATAAATCTTAGTGACCTTGCTACTTCTTAACAAGTATGAAAAAAGTGCTGACGCCTTAGGTTCTCCTCGCCTTGGCTTCTACAAAGTTTTGGGCCCCCTATCTCCAAGACACTTGATTTACCTGACCCTATCACTGACCACCATCACCTCATCCCACCTGCCCTGCCCCTGCCTTGTACTCAATAAAAATCAAAGCGTCCAGGGGCCACTGGACAGGGCTCCGTGCTTTGGGTAACAGTGGACCCCTGGGCCCAAACTCTGTTTTCTCTTTCTCGGCGTCTTGTGTCTTTTATTTCCAGTTTCTCGTCTCCACACCTGCAGAGAGGGACTCAAGGGACCCTGTAGGGCTGGACCCTATAGATAAATTGTTTTAAAAGCCACTTTCCAAATTAAAATGATTACATATATCTGTGTCCGTCTACATACATTCAGAGAGAGAGAAAGAAATTAGCCACTATATGATCTATATCTTCAATGGTAGAATCATGTTTGGGGGGCCTTTTATTTTCTAGAACCTATATTTCTGTAATGTTTGACATTTTACAATAAGCTTATATTACTCTCATAGTCAGAAGAAGGGGGAAGAAAGCAATGAAGATTTATGTGAAAACTAAAGTTAAACAGTTTCTAAAACAAAGAAAAATGAATTGATCAGGGTTGGTCCCCTCCACCCTCTAAACTCAGAGCTTCTTATCTACGAAATTGGAGGGAGGGGGGGACAGAAAGGTTCCAGTGATTCTGTGGGTTCCCAATTGCGTTTCTCAGGTCCAAGGGCTCCCAGGACTCTGCCCAGGCCAGATTCCATTTGAACAATGGGTTTCAAATAACCCAACCCCAGGGAGTCTCCAGGGTTCAGTCCAAAAATGAGGGCCTGGGGAGTGGGAGGAGGAGGGCAGGGAATCTAGGGATTCGGAACTCTCCTGCAGTACAGTGACCTAAGGATCTGAAGGTCACAGAACAAGAGGGCCAAGCCACAAGTCAGCCCTTTCTAGTGGCTCGCTGTCCCCTCCCTGCCCCTTCTCACACTCCGAGGACAGAATTGGCTCAGAGGAAGAGGCTTTCACAGGAACAAGTCTTGCATAACAAGCCCTGCTCCTCGGGGATCTATAATTGATGAGGGCGCCAGGGCGAGAACCTTGGGCTGGACCTGCCAAGTGCGGGGGCAGCCTGAGGACTTGCAGAAGGTGGTAAACAGGGCCAGCCCTGGGCCTCCCATTTGCACCAGGAGCCAGCGTCTTTCAGGACGGAAGCCCCAAATCTGGGCCCAGCTGGAGCTTCCCTTGGGTGTGATCCAAGGACACCCTGGAAAATCATCTGGTGGTGAGGGAGCCAGGCCATCCAAGCAGATCACAGGGCACATCCGAGCTAGCATCAAAGATCAGGGACACAAATGTCTGCTGTGAGCCAGGTCTGTGCTAGACCCTTCACACATGGTTTTGCACCCTAGTCCAATCACTAGCTGTGTGACCTTGGACAAGTTGCTTGACATCTCTGTGTCTTGGTAGCCTCATTTATAAAATGGTGCTAACAAGTAACTACCTATTAGGGTAAAATCAGTTAAATGAGTGAAGCACCCAGAAGAGTCCCTGACACACAGAAAGTAATAGATAAGTGTTCAATGATAAGTACCTTTTACCAGCTGTGTGAACTTAGGCAAGTTAGTTTACTCCTCTGAGCCTCAGCCTCCTCATCTATGAAATGGGAACATTACCCACTCTAAAGGCTATAGGGAGAATTAAATGAGTAGCCAAGGCTTAACATATGGTAGGGATTCTTATCCTTATTTACCCCTAATAATCTGGGAGCCAATGACCTGCTATGCAACATTCTTTGACCTGGAAAATCACCCTTCCTGTGTACATGAGAGCTCTCATATTTGTAACCATGTTAGACTGTTGGGTTATGCCCTAAGAAACGGTGACTAAGACAAGATAGATTAGCAGACACCTGCTCCTCTGTCTCATCCCTGAACCCCTCCCAGAGCCAAGCACTCCCTGGGATCCCACCTGTCACCCCATCACTGGGAGGCAATAGATTGGCTCTTCATGAGCCTGCTAGTCTCCCCAACCCCTCAGGACACTCTCAAGGGCAGGGACCCACCTTCCTCACCTGGGCATCCCAGCACCCAGCACAGGGCCTGACGGAGTTAAGGGAACACAAGCCTGCGTTTGAATACAGCGGCCTCTCTGAGCCTCCAGCCTCATCTATAAAATGGAATTGGAATTACTTACCTCCCAGGACAGTTATGAAGCTGAAATGAGATAACCTACATTCCCAGCACGTGTCTGCCACAATGTAGCAACAATGAGCAGATGCAGCTGTTATTGAGGTTCAGTAAATATTTGTTGAATGAATGATGAATGGGGAATGAGTGAGAACACCTGCCCAAAGATACGTGACTTGCCCAAAGTCTCACAGCAATTACAGGAGGTGGCCTTGCAACCTGAATCCCAGTCTCTGATTCCTGGGCAAGTGTTCTTTCCACTTCTTGCTCCAGAAATTGCAAAGACCTGGTCCTTCTCCAGCTCAGAGGCCTGGCTCCCAAACTTCTTCCCTCTCCTTCTGCAAGGCATCAAGGCCCCAGAAAGGGCTGTGGCAGGAAGGCAGAGCTGGGCGACTCAGCAGGAGGAGCTCAGTGCAAGGGGAAACTGGCACACAGAGGGCTGGGCAGACTCCAGGGAATCCAGCCCAGCCCCGCCCAGCCCTGGACTGTGGTTCCCAACATGTTGGCCGTTGCTATCTGAGTTTCATTGGCACTTTCCCATCATTCAATCTCTTATGCCTCACCAGGGCAGACAGGGTCACCATTCCATTGACACAGATGATCCTGAGGTCCAGAGAGGAACAGTGACTTCTCCAAGGTCACACAGCACATCAGCAACACAGATAGGCTTGAGCCCTACCCTAGGACCCAAGCCTTGGTCCTAGGCTTGACCAAGGACCCTGGTCATTAGGGATATGTAGGTTTAGTGGAAAGAATGCTGAGAGTCAGGACATATGGGTTCTAGTCCTGGGTCTGGCACCAATTTGCTGTGTGACTCTGGGCCAATTGCTTAAGCCTTTCTGTTTCTCAGTTCCCTTTCTCCCCCAGTAAAATGAGAGATTTGGACTCTGACATTAAGGCCCACCTGGTTCTGAAGGCCTGTGATCCCCCTTTATTTCCTGACCAAAGAAAACCCCAGCTTTGTAAAACTACAGTGTTCCCAGAGCCCTTCCAGACAGCCAAGCCCCATGCAAGGCATTTCCCAGCCACCCCCGCACCGAATCCTCTCCCAGCCCTGCAGGGCTGGTACGACTGGCTCTCAGGTAACCAGAGAGGAAAGGGCGGCTCAAGGAGGTCAAGTGGCTTGTAGGAAGTCACTGGCATATTAGGGTACAGTCCCTTGGAGCTCCTGGCTTGGCTTTGCTCAGCCCCACCTGGCTAGGAGCTTGAGAAAAGAGCTCTGTCTTGGTACAGACTCTTAAGAGTTCAAGTTCAAAGGGGATTCTAGTGAACAGAAAGAGGGATGTGACTAACAGTGCTCTATCAGACACCTAACACGGGGTCCTCTGTTGGCAAGGACCTAAGAATTAAGGGGTACAGGAACAGGACTAGGCCAAAGCCCCCCAGGGCCTGCAAGGACTGGATTTTCACCTCTGGCCCACTCCTCACTATTGGGGCCAGGAAGACAACACTATGAAGTTATGTGGAATTTTCTTCTCCCCATTTTAACATAAGGAACCAGAGGCTCAGGAAAGCAGTGTGATTTGTCCAAGCTCACACAGCTAGCAAGAAACCAGATGTAAACCCAATGGTGGTTGACTCCAAAGCCTGACCTCTGATGGCTCTGCCCATTGCATCACAAGGTCAAAAGACAGATGGGCCTGAGTGAGCCCTGTTACTGGTGCATCTGTCCATACTGCTCGAGCATGGCGGGGCCTAACCCACCTTGTACTTCAGGCCAGACTTGAAGTAGCCTAGGAAGGTGGCAGACTCGAAGCCCTGGACCTCGCGGTGTTGCACGGCACGGCCATTCAGGTAGTCATCCAGCTGCACGGTAAAGATGGCGGCCGCTCCACTCTCATCCTGGCTGCACTCATTGCCTAGGGGACATCAGAGCAGCATGAGCCTGGCTTCCCAGAAGTATCCCAGACCCCTGGGGAAGAGCAGGAGGAGGAGGAACCCCAGCACTGCCCTGGCCTAGCTATAGAAGCTGAGCAAGATCTTACTTTCTGTGAGCCTCAGTTAATTCATCTGTATAATGGGATGATGGACCTCATTTTTCTCTGAGGGTCTTCCCAGCTCTGTCACATTCCTCCACGCTCATTCTCTGCCCTCCTGAGCATGAACTCGGGACTGGGAGCATCAGCTCAATTCACAGATTAGGAAACTGAGGCTCAGCAAGGGGGTAGGACTTATAGCATCACACAGCAGAGGTGTGACAGGGACTCCGGGCTACTGACTCTGAAGGGCAAACTGGGGAGTGCCCGGAGCTGGGCCAGGGAGGTTGTTGGAGGGGTCCAGGGTCTCCAATTCACCCACAGTTCTAAGTGCCATAGTAAAGTGTCTAACCCTCGCAACATTCCTGTGAGGTAGTGCAGAGCTATCATCACGTCCACTCCACAGGGACATCAAGTGACTTGCCAAAGGGCAGAGACAGACCACAGGCTGGAGCAGAGCAGGAGTGTGAACTCCACCAGGCTGGCTCTAGAGTCTAGGGGCATGAACCACTAGCCAAGAGCCTGGGGCATACCAGTTGCTCGATAATAAGTTCCCTTCCTGGGGACCACGCCTCAAAGATCTGCACTGTTCAGAATGGGGGCTGGGGCGGGGCTGGGCAGGGCCAGCCTTACCCAGCCAGTAGTGGAGGTCGTACTGCAGATTCCCGTTCCTCAGCTGCACTGTCTTCAGGATGACATATGCATCGCCTGTGAAGAAGTCTCCGTAAAGGTTGGTGGGCACAGGCACCAGATCGAACTTCTCCACACGCCAGATCTGCAGGCCGGGCTCCTTCCCTGCTTTGAGGAACTCGGGGTGTTCCACCACCATGCTGCTGGGCTGGGAAGAGACAGGGCAGAGCCTGAGCGGGGGCATGGGTCCTAGCAGGGAGGGACCCCAGGCACGAGGGAGGGTGGTTTCTAGCACCAAGAGCATCTCACTTGAGCCTCCTGCTCTCCCAATGCCACAGGCAAGCCTACCCCTTCTGAGTGCCCTGTCTCAATGAGTCAGCAAACAGGGCAAGAGTTTTATGCTTCAAATCCTGTATCACAGCTAGCATCTATCTCTCCTACTCCACCTGCCATTGGCTTTTTCTGGTGATGGAGGGCACAGAGGGCTCAATTTCCCTGTTCCCTTCTTTTCTTTTTTTATTTTTTGAGACAGAGTCTCACTGTGTCACCCAGGCTGGAGTGCAGTGGCTCGATTTCGGCTCACTGCCACCTCCGCCTCCTGGGTTTAAACCATTTTTGTGCCTCAGCCTCCCGAGTAGCTGGGATTACAGGCATGCACCACTACGCCTGGCTAATTTTGTAGTTTTAGTAGAGATGGTGTTTCACCATGTTGGTCAGGCTGGTCTTGAATTCCTCAGGTGATCCACCCACCTCGGCCTCCCAAAGTGCCGGGATTACAGGCGTGAGCCACCACACCCAGCCTCCCTTCTTTTCTTATTGCCAATTGGATGTGATAATTGAGGCACAGAGAGGTGAAGGGACTCTGCCAGGGACCTCCAGCTAGGAAACAGCGTAGTAGGGATTGCCCCAGGCTTCAAGATCACAAGCTCTGGGAATATGGGTAGACCCCTTAGATGGCAATAGTAAATCTAGGGGTTCTTAGGGTCTCAGCTTGGTCCCTTCCAGCATCTTCAATGGCTACTACAACTAACGGGCTCTCTGAGAGCTCATTATCCAAACCCAATCTGCAGATAGAAAAACTGAGGCTCAAAGAGGGGAGGGGACTGACCCAAGGTCACACAGCCTGTTTGCTTTTGCTCTTTGGAAGTGGAAAGATTCCCAGCATGGGGCCTGGCATACAGCAGGCACTAACTCTGTGCACGCTAAATGGGTGCATTTGCAAACCTCGGCAAGCCCAGCTGATCCTCCTGGAGCCTACGGGAGCCCCCTCTCCTCTCTGCACCCATCCCTATCATACCCTCAAGAAGGGTCCAAATGGTTGAGCCCAAGTGGCCTCCTGCGCTGTCTGCCTCCTCCCTCCTGCCCCACAACACCCCACCCGCAAATTTCATTTCTTGGAAGAGGAGAAGAGGATGCACCGGGGTCTGCAGGAGGCTGTTGGAGATGAGGTGGTTAAGGATGGAGAGGCAGTTAGACATGCACTGGGGCTAGGGCTGGGGCTGGGGCGGACGCAGGAGGGTTAGGCTGGAGTCAAGGACAAAAATCAGCAGGTGCAGGTCACCTCTGGCCGGAGAAGAGATCTGGTGGGAGTAAAAGTCAGAAGGGAAAAGTCAGAGAAACCATGCGGGGAGAACTCAGGCAGAAGGGTGAAAAAAACACAAGGGAAACAGGGGAGAGGAGTTGAAACCAGACGAGACAGGGAAGACAGCAGAAAGGAGAGAAGAAATAATAGTAATGACCACAGCAGACAGACGTGGGATCATACAAGAAAGAAGGAAATACTGGGAAAGGAGAAAGAGCAAATGCGAACAAGGAATTGGAAAGGGAAGAAGACCTCGGAAGAGAAAGGAGAGAAGTGGGGCAGACAGAAGAAATCAGAGAAGGAAAAGGAGAAATCAGGAGGCAGGAGGTAAGATGTCAGACGGGGACAAAGGAAAAGAAATCCGGCCACAGTGAGGTTAGCCTACTGGGAGGGAACAGCCAGAGCCCCGAGGCTCCCACCCTCATCTGCGAGCCAGAGCCCCGGAAGCAGCAAGAGATACTTACAAAGCAACAAAACAGTTTTTCCATTCTAGACCTGAATTACTCCCCTTTTCCTAGCGCTGTATCTGCAAGAACTTACAATAGAGAATTACTCCGGGAGCCCCGGGACCCCCCGGGCACTCACCCGCACCTCGGGCGCCTGAACCCGGGGCGCCCGCGCCTGGGACGTCCCCCGCGACGGAGTGGCCGCACGGACCTGCGGCGACAGCGCGCACAGCGCCAGGACCAGCGCGCAGAGCAGCGCGGGCGCGGGGCGGTGTGGAGCCATGGTGGCAACAGCGGCAGAGGACCCAGTCGGCAGCTGTGGCCTTGGGTCGCCGACCTTAAGTAGCCGTCCGCCCAGCCAGCCCAAGCCGGGGACCGCCCCACAGGGAGGGCGCGGGGCGGGGATCTGTCCCGGATCTTGAAGACATCTGGTTTCCCACCGGGATCAACCCGACAGGGCGCGGCAGCCCCTGCACCCCAGCTCTGGGGCGGAGACTCAGCACCAGCACAGGGCCTGGCATACAGCAGGCACTGGCTCTGTGAACTCTAAATGGGCGCACGCACGAACCACGGCGAGCACCGCTGAGCCTCCTGTGACCCACGCGAGCCCCCCTCTCCTCTCCGCATCTAACACCTCCAGGAAAAAAAAATAGCATGACCTAACAATTTTTGAAAGCTTTTCACTGAGGCATCAGCACACCCTTTTCCGAGAGGTACAATAGCCAACCCATTTTACAGAGCGTGGAACAGCACAGAGTGGTGAAGCAACCTCCACACAGCTACTAAAAGTGATGTCCCGGGATTTGAACTCAGGCAGTAGCGGGCCTGGGTAGAACCCCCATCAGGTAGCATGCACCACAGCAGGGCAGGGGACCCGGTTCCCTTGGGCAGGTGAAGCAGCAGGACTCAGAGGGGCGGGGCAGAACGCTCAGCTCCTGGGATGCGCCCTCCTACTTTCCCCAAGACGGCCTTTCTTTCCTTCTTGTTAAAAAGTTTTTGTTTTTTAGAAGTCTTACTTTGATCAAAACGTAAAGTCACATATTTGTACACAGTCGTTCCCTCTCCATCCCATTTACCTCTCCCCAGGGGCAACCACTGCTATCTACCTCTTTTAGCTGATGGTTCAGGGTTTACCTTCATGTCTCTAAACAAGCCCTTGTTACTTCTTGAAATTGTTTTGTTTTGTTTCCCTTTTAGGTACTATTCATTGACTCTGCAGGGGGAAGACAGAGTTTGCATTTCCTCCTCATTCCCAAGCTCCTTTCCCATCCTTCCAACCTCACACTAGAGTCATTGGGTTAGGGAAAGTGCTATCCAAACCTGAGGAGGCCTGCTTCCCACGTCCTCAAAACCCTCTCCCCTCTCCCAGCACTGTACAGAATCCAATGGCCCCACCTCTAAGTTCTCTGTATCCCAGACCTCCCATCACCCTGCAGCCTGATGCAGTGACAGCATAGAAGATTGGGGCGTTGGAGAGCTGGCTTTCGTTCCCACCTCCGCTGTGCGGGTTTTCAGTGTCTCATCTTTCTCATCTACTAAATGACTACAGTAGTTGAGGATTAGATTGGTCTTTGGGTATGAAAACAGGCTGGCCAGCAGCTAGGTAAATTTGAGTTCTCCACAACCTCCCACAAACTATGGTGCCCCCTTCCCAGCTCCTCCTGAAGTCCAGCCTCTATCTGATCAGGCTGAAGTTTGCCCTCTCCCATGCACAATTTGCTCCCACCTAAGGGGGGATGTGGTTCAGATCAAAGGCTAAAGGAACATAGACAAGATGATTCAGGCTGGAGGGATTATAAGAAGGCGTTGTAGAGAAAGGGACTTGTGACCCAGGCCTTGAAGGGCAGGGAGAATGGAGATTAAGAAGAAAAGGCATTCCACGGAAGGGGACACATAGGCAAAGGGCAGGCAAACATCAGCCATATCCAGTGACTTACCAGGGGTCCAGTCTGAAATACAGGGAGCATGAGCAGAGGAGGCTGCCGAGGGCAGCAGGGGTCACAGAGGCCACACTGAAGATTGTGAACTTTATCTTGGTGTCTGTGGGGGCCCCTGAGGGAAGTCTGAGTTCTCAGGGCTCCAAGTCCTGGTTAAGTCCAGGCCTGGGCCCGCCCAGCCTGCAGTGGGCCAGCTTGGCCTAAATTCAGAGAGCCCTCCCTTTACCCTAGCCATTTGGAGGATGATATTATTTCTAAAAAGCCCACAGCTCCCATAGGCTCTTGATGGAAGCATAAACCAGTTTCACCTCTCTAGATAGCAATTTGTCCCAACTCAAAACACACAATGCAACAACAGCTCCACTTTCTACAGAATTACTTACCAACAAACACAAAAATATATGTGCAAGGATGTTCACTGAAGCATTGTTTGAAGAAAATTGGAAAGGACCCAAACGTCCAAATAAATTATGGAGCCACCATACAATGGACACTATGCAGCTGTGAAAAAAGAATGAGCTACATCTGATTGTGCCTGGCACATAGTAGGCACACAATAAGCACAGGGAGATCTCCAAGTGCAGAAGGCAACTGCACAACAATGGCTATAGTATAGCTCCTCTTCTTTTTACAAAGGTGCCTGTTTTTGCATACATCCTTAAAAAAATCAGAGGGTCAGCACTGAACTTTTAAGGCTGTTTGCTCGAAAGGGAAGAAGGAGAATTTCATCCTCACACATTGCTGTGGCTGCCTGAAGCTGGAGGAAGTGTCTAGATCACTGCAGTTGAAATGAGGGAACTTTTCGGAGTGATAAAAATATTCTAACACTGGATTACAGTGAAGACTGTGCAACTGATTAAATCTACTAAATTCATAGAACTATATGTATACTTAGTGAGTGAATCATGATGTGTAAATTATATATCAATATACTAGCTGAAAAAAATTGTAAAAAGCATTGCTGTAGAGTTTGAAACTTTTTAAGTATATATCCAATATGTTTTTTTTTTTTTAATAAAACACAAATCCAGAAACAATCACTTTTAACATATGCTTATAGTGATGCCTGCTCATTAGACAATTTGGAAAATTCAAACAAGTAGGAAGAAATTTCCTTAGCCACCCAGCCCCCAGACAGAACCTGGGCCAGCAACTGCCCAGCTGAGTGGCCCCTTCTGGAGCAGTGTGACTCTGACCTGCATGGTTGGCAATTAATAGAGGGCTGCTGTGGCTTGACCTTGGTCCCAGGGGCCACTGACCATCAGCCCAGGGACCACGTTAATGATCACAAAGGCCTTGCAGCTTTGCCTGCCATATGGCTCTGGAGCCCAGGCTCTTGGCATGGGAGACCTGGTGAACAGACCCCGCCCTTGCCATCTGGGAGCCCTCACTACAGACCCTGGAAACTCTTGCTACAGGGCACTGACGAGTGGAGACCATAACGGGGCAACATTGTCTTACTCTGCTTCCTGCCTGGAAGAAGACGTATGAGTTCAAAGGAATGGGGGAATTCAGGTACAAGAGAAAGACCCCTCGGTAGAAAGGAAGAGGCCCCATTGCCGGGGCTGGCTCTGCCACTGACTTCCTGGGTGACTTTGGGCAAGTCACAGTACCTCTCTGGGCTTCGGTGTCTCCATATGCAAAATACAGGGTAGGGCCTGATGCTCTGACTCTAAGCCTCTTTCCTAGCCCCAGTACTCCCAGATACTGGTTGTACGATCAAATCCAGGACCCACAAGTCTCTGAGCTTCAGGGTTCCCATCTGTAAAATGGGAGCATTGGACCAGGTCACCTCTACAGGCCCTTCTGGATCAGACAGTCCAGGGCCCCTGACTTGCGGAAGGAGGCACTGCAGTCACCGACAGCAGCATGCCACCTCACCTCCGCCTCCTGGGAAACTGAGACTCAGGGAGGCTCAAGTCACTCAACTGGAAAGAGGTGTTGCTGAGATTCAAACACAAGTCTGGCTGGCTTCAGGGCCCAGGCTCTGTCTCAGAGACCAAGCAGGAGCTCCTGGCACACCTGGCCTGGGCAGCGAGCAACAGTGCTCTTTCCAGCTAAAAGGCTAAATCAATCAAGCCCAGGTCAAGCCTGGCAGCCAGGAGTCTCTGGGCAGCTGTCCCCACTATACCTCTCAGGCCAGGGCAGGAGGTGACACCGGGAAGGCCCTCTAGCCTTTCACACACCTGATGTGAGTGCCCAGGCCCAAGACCTGGATGATCCCCAGGCTGTGGCCACTTAGCACGGCACTGACTGTGGCACGTGCACTCTGGGCCATGTGGCACTTAGGTCTGGCATGACTTCTTTGATTTAGAGGAAGCCCTTCTGCTACCAACTTAGTACATGAGCATGTTCTGGGCTCTGTACTTCTCTGCACCTCGGAGACCTCTCTGACCTCTGATCTCGGCTGTTTCTGGGTCCTGCCCAACTCCAGGCACACAGTAGGCAGATTCTCTGTGTCTGCCACAGGATGGGGGCTGTACAGTCCATGTCCCCCTGGCGGACCCCTCTCGCCCCTGTAGTTGACCCAGGACCCCCCCAACACAACCAGCTGTGGGCCCTCCTTTCCTCTGTAACCTTGGCCTCTGTATGTCTGCAGGACCCCCAGGACAGCTACCAGAGACCAAAGGAGGTAGCCTCCCTGCCCCTTCCATCCCCTGCCACAGTGTGCAAAAAGGCCTTGGCTAGGCCTGGAAGACACAACCCTGTTCTTTTCTCTTTACTCCAAACACTGTTGTTTTGATTCTCCAGGCAGCCAGCCACTCATGGAAAGCCCTCTCTTGGAGTCTATTTCCTTTTTGGCTCACTGCTATTCTCTGGGTCCTCCTGGGAGCCCCCGCCCTTCTGGCCAGGGATTTTGCTAATTGGGACAATGGTCAGTAAACAGAGAAGCCAGTTATGAAACCCAGTGAAACTGGACAGGGCCTGGAAAAGTTCTGGCAAGCCCTGTGGACTTGAAAGAACACAGGTTTTCAAATCTGGCCTACTCAGCTCCTGCAATCGAGGCGTCAGTTTCCTCATCTACAAAAGGGGGAGAATGGTACCTAGAGCATGGAGCAGTGAGGAAGCCCAGGATGTGAAGCACAGGAGCTCCCCAAAAGTAAGCACTTTTCTTTCTGAGCAGCCTAGTTTCTGCACCGAGGCCTTCGTTCAGCATGTGATGGTGTAGGTCACAGTAAGACAGAGTTCAGGTCTCGGCTGTGTAACGTGGAGCAAGTTACTTTTCCTCTCTGAGCCTCAGGTCACTCATCTGTAAACAGGGACAGTGATGCCCAGTCGCAGGACTTTTGGGGGGATAGGAGTGAGACTGTTGGAGTATGTTGCTCAGAGCAGGATTATTAGCAGCAGTGGTCATTAGTCTGTCTTCTCTTTTGTAGATGATCACACCAAGAACAAGAAGGTAACTTTTCCAGGTCACAAAGCAAAATAAGTGCCTGGCAGAGTAGATCTAGAACTCAGGTCTCTCCACAACCAGACCAGAGCTGAGGCCTGGGTCTCCATGACACGGCAGGGCTCCAGGCTGGCTGGGCTTCGGCTTTGGCCAAGTCCATCCTGGGAGTGAACAGCTGTTGAGGAGATGGCCAGCAGGGCTCTGGCAGGAAGTGTGAGCCCATTGTCTGGATGTGGAAAATCGGGGTCAAAGTGCATTTCTTGAAGGCTAGTTGAGAGGATTCAATGAGACCATAAACGTGACGGATCCAAGGACCATGCCTTGCAAAGTCACCCTGCAGGGAGAACTCCCTGAGAAAGACAAAAAGGGACAGGTGTGGCGAAGAGGGAAGAGACAGCAGGATTCAGGAGTGCCTGCAGTCTCTGTGAGCTCGAGATATCAAAAATGACCAACAGGGTGAGGACAAGTGACCTTCCAACCTGAGGAATACGAGGCAATGTGCAGGGATGAATCTGGACAGAGCCCAAATCCCCACCACCAGGGAATTCACGCCAGTGGCACTTTCTGCGGCACTTCAATTTCCTCCTCTGTAAATGGGGTGAAGATTCCAACCCGGTGGGGTGTCTTGTAGGATGAAAGGAGCCCCTGGCACTGTGCTTGGCACACAGCAGGTGCTAAACAAGCCTAACATCCAAAGAGGACCCCCAGCACATGTCCGGACCCTACACACACACACACAGCTCACTGGCCCCTGTACCTGCCCTACACCTACTCCATACCCACCCCTCTACCTCTGTGTCTTTGCATCCAAAGCAAGGGAGAGAGGGAGGATTCCAAATAAAGCTAGAGCCAGGGCTGCGGATGCACCTCAGGAGAGGGTCGGCCTCAAGCCTACATTTACAGAGCCAGCTTTGCTACCCAATCCCCTGCATTAGACTCCCTATGACGCCTCCTCCCCTCCTGTCTGAAATTTGCCTGTTCTGCCCCACCCAAAAGAACAAGGGCTCTTGGCTGGGCATGGTGTGGCTCATGCCTGTAATCCTAGCACTTTGGAAGGGTAAGGCAGGAGGGTGGCTTAAACCCAGTAATTTGAGACCAGCCTGGGAAACAGAGTGAGACCCTGTCTCTACAAAAAATTTAAAAATTAGCCAGGTATGATGGCATACACCTGTAGTCCTAGCTACTGGGGAGGCTGAGGTGGGAGGATCACTTGAGCCTGGGAGGTCGGGGCTACAGTAAGCCATGACTGTACCACTGTACTCCAGCCTGGGCAACGGAGTGAGATCCTGTCTCAGAAAAGCAAAGAAACAAAAACAAAAAAAGAGAGGGCTCTGGATCCCAGTCCTACCACTTACTTACAATTGGGTGATGCTGAGCAAGGGACTCAGCCTCTCTGAGCTTTGGTGTCCACAGGGATGGAATGGCCATATTATCCCACAGGCTCACCAGAACTTGATACAAGTACAAATCAATTAGACAAAAAGTACAGTGGGACCCAGGAGTGGTGGCTCACACCTGTAATTCCAGCACTTTGGGAAACCGAGGTGAGTGGATCACATGAGGTCAGGAGTTTGAGACCAGCATGGCCAACATGGTGAAACCGTGTCTCTACCAAAAATACAAAAAATTAGTCGGGCATGGTGGTGTGTGCCTGTAGTCCCAGCTACTCAGGAGGCTGAGGCAGGAGAATCATTTGAACCCGGGAGGTGGAAGTTGCAGTGAGCTGAGATCGTGCCACTGCACTCCAGCCTGGATGACAAAGCAAGACTCCATCTCAAAAAAAAAATGTCCAGTGGGGAGATATGTCAGAGAATACTTGTCCCTCCATATCCATAGGGAATTGGTTCCAGGACCTCCCTCAGATACCGGAATCTACAGATGCTGTACACCTATATATAAAATGACATAGTACAGTATCTGCATACAACCTACATATATCCTCCATGTATTATACTTTAAATCTCTCTAGATTACTTATAAAACCTAATACAATATAAATTCTATTTACATAGTTGTTATACTGTAGTTGCTACATAGAAATGTAAATGTAAATTTCTATGGAACAATAAACTATATAAATAGTTGTTACACTGAACTGTTTTCAAAATTTGTATTATTTTTACTGTTGCTTGTTATTTTTTATTGTTTTTTAAAAAATATTTCTGACGCGTGGTTGGTTGAATCACGAATGAGGTTCATGCCTGTAATCCCAGCACTTTGGGAGGCTGAGGAGGGAGGCTCGCTTGAGCCACACAGTTTAAGACCAACCTGGGCAACATAGTGAGACCCTGTCTATATATATATATTAAAAATAATAAAAATAAATAAGAATTTAAAAATAAAGTGGCACGCACCTGTAATCCCAGCATTTTGGAAGGCCAAGGAGGGTGGATCACAAGATCAAGAGATTGAGACCATCCTGGCCAACATGGTGAAACCCCATCTCTACTAAAAATACAAAAATAAGCTAGGCATCATGGCCTCCACCTGTAGTCCCAGCTACTTGGGAGGCTAAGGCAGGAGGTGCTTGAACCTGGGAGGTGGAGGTTGCAGTGAGCGGAGATCGCACCACTGCACTCCAGCCTGGCGACAGAGCGAGACTCTATCTCAAAAAAATAAATAAAAATAAAAAGAGCACTAATGTGCAACATGAGGACTATAGGGAATAAGACGTACTATATTTTGGGATTCATGTTAAATCTGTAGATTTTACTAGGTCAATGCAAAAGTAATTGCGGTTTTGTCATTGGAAGTAATGGCAAAAACCACAATTACTTTTGTGCTAACTGCGATGATGAATATGTTCATTTGCTTCGCTATAGCAATCTTTTTACTATATATATTTTACTATATATATTTTTTAAGAAAGAAAAACTTCAAATAGCATGATTAGAGATTTTTCACAATTTATCTAAAACTTTTGACTACAATAGAACCATCAGAGATTTATTGCTACTAATCCTTTTAACTCTAATAGGTTTTATTTAAAGTACTTTCCCCTCCTTTAACCCAAACAGAGGTATAGGACTGGAAAGCTTTTCTTCATTCCCCAGCTTAGAGGATAATCATAGTCAGCTGGAAGATTTAAACGATCTGTCACCTAAAATACAGTCCCTGGCACAAAGTTGGGCCCCCGTGTGGGTGCTGCCTTCTGTCCCCGGCTGTGCTTTAGCCTCACCTCCATCCAGGCACCCAGCCAATCATCACCACTATCCTCCAAGAGCCTGTCCATGTGGGAGCTTCTAGAACCCTCTAGAATACTCTTGGAGGAAGGACTCAATCACCGTCATCCCACCAGGACAGTACATAAAGGCTGAGAGCAGAGCAGAGAACAACCTTACCTCCTCCCCACTTTATACCCACTTCTCACCCCACACTCCAGCCACTGTCCTGGTTCAGCATCCCCATCTTTTTCCTGGGATCATGACATCAGCTCCCTCACTGCCTAAACTCTCCCTGCACCGGGCCTGTTACCCATATGGACTGCATCATTCCCTGCTCAAGCCCCCTCCAGGGACCTCAGTGTAGACAGAAAGAAGTCAGGACTCCTGAGCTCTGTCTTCTGTGATCTGGGGCCTGCAAGCCCTTGCAGCCTCATTGCCCACTCACCCCCCAACAACATCCCCTGTGCCATGGCCTCTAGACAACCTCACCTGCCTGCCTCTGGGAGCATCAAGGTCTAGGCTTGCTCTTGGCTCTGCCTTCCTGTGTGACCTTGGGCAAGTTCTTTGCCTCTCTGGGCCTGTCTCTTCATCAGGCCTCTGGGGCTTTGTGCAAATGAGACAAGATGAAGTAGTGAGTGCCAGGTGCCAAGAGGCTCAAGAAATGTTAACCTGCAATCCACAGCCTCCTCTCCCGCACATCCACCCCCTCTTACAGCAGCTGTTAACAATCTACTTCCTCAGCCTTAACAGCAGCGGTCCTCACTCTCTCTCCTAAGCTCCGGAATGCAGACACGCTCACGGCCAGCACCAGCAGGCAGGGAAGGGAGTGGAGGGAGGACAGCTTAGAGGAAAATTACCCGACTTTCATTTCAGCCAACGCTGGTGCTCACAGCTATCTCAGAGAGAGGGGACCTGGGGCCTGGCAAACCCTTCCTGAGCAGTGGACTTGGCCCCAGGCCTTGACCCCTGTCTGAGCTGGTGAGATGGCGGGGGTGGGGGGTTACTCTGGCCACCACTCCTCTGGGACACACCCACTCTTTGGCATCCAAAGAGATGGAGGAGGAGGGAGAAAAAAATACAGACAGGCCTTTGTGAAGAGAAGCTTGTTCCTACTGTTGCTGCTGGGGCCCCAGGCACCAATATAATGGAGGATCCAGATGACAAAGGGTCCCACTGTGGCCGAGAGCCTGCCCAGTTGCCGCAGCTCAAGTCTCAAACCTGAGTACCATGTCCCCGTATCATAGAGTTTGTCACGCCCAGTGTCACACACCCTGTGACAGTGCCACATACCAGGCCCTGCATTCCTCTTGCCTTGTCCCGTGTGTCTCCCTTGAAGTTGCACCCCATGCCTCTGACACCCCGGCTCATGCTTCATGCACAGTGTCATGTCTGTTTTGTGACAGACTCTGTACCATGTACTACCTTTTGAATGCCGTGTTCATCATACCAGGTTCTATCCCTTAGAAGTATGTGCCGGCCAGGCGCGGTGGCTCACGCCTGTAATCCCAGAACTTAGGGAGGCTGAGGCAGGCGGATCACGAGGTCAAGAGATCGAGACCATCCTGGTCAACATGGTGAAACCCCGTCTCTACTAAAAATACAAAAATTAGCTAGGCATGGTGGCGCGTGCCTGTAATCCCAGCTACTTTGGAGGCTGAGGCAGGAGAATTGCCTGAACCCAGGAGGCGGAGGCTGTGGTGAGCCGAGATCGCACCATTGCACTCCAGCGTGGGCAATAAGAGCAAAACTCCATCTCAAAAAAAAACATGCTTAGTCTAAGAGGCTGCCATGGATTGAGTGCTTTAAAATGTGTGCTAGGCCTGTGCCAACCGTGCCTGGGCATCTGTATTATTTCCTGTGCCCTGTGTACCAGCCTCCCATGTGCCCAGCTCCTCAGGTGCATCAGACGTTGTGCATATTAGTAAAATTCAAACAACCCGCTACAGGGAGGGTAGGATTATTCCCTCTCATACAGGGGAGTAATCAAAGGGCAATAAATTGCATGAGGTCATGTGGCCAGCTGGAATGAACACAGGTCTGGATCTTCAAAGAGACAGAAAGCTGGCCAGGCGAGGTGGCTCACGCCTATAATCCCAGCACTTTGGGAGGCTGAAGCGGGGGGATCCCTTGAGTTCAGGAGTTCAAGATCAGCCAGGGCATCACCTTGAGTCACCATCTCTACAAAAATTAGCCAGTCATAATGGCGTGTGCCTGTGGTCCCAGCTACTTGGGAGGCTAAAGTGAAAGGATCGCTTGAGCCCAGGAAGTTGAGGCCGCAGTGGGCAGAGATTGCGCCACTGCACTCCAGCATGGGCAACATAACAAACAACAATAAAACAACCAAGAGACAGAAAGCAGATGCGTGGTCAGCTATGGGGCATGTGTGGAGGCGGACGTCAAGCAAGTGTGAGGAATTTCTTTGGGGATGATGAACATCTTCTCAACTGGATTGTGATGATGGTTGCCTAACTCTGTAAATTTACTGAGTATTATTGAACTGGAATGAGTGAATTATGTGAACGTAAATTATATGTGAATTTACATCAATACATCATGTAAATGATATTTCAATAAGGCTGTTTTTTTTTTGTGTGTGTGTGTGTGTGTGTGTGCGCGCGTGTGTGTTTTAAAAAGCCCATGTGATTCCCATGCACTGTTGTGCCAAAGCATTCTGCAAGACAAGGGCGCTTCCTGTGGGTCAGTGAAGTTCAACCAGAGGCCGAGCTGCTCTGAGGCCCAGCTGGGAGCAGGTTTGAGCCAGCGGTTCCCTGACACCTCTGCAGACCAGGTGAGCAGCAGGATCACCCAGGGAGCTCAGGAAACAATAGATTTCCAGGCCCCACCCCCAGCCTCTGAGTCGGCAGGTCTGGGGTGGGGCCCTGGGAACCTGTGATTCTGAGGCTCAGCCAGGACTGGGCCCGCATCTTCCTTTCACATTTGGGGAAACTGAGGCTAGGCAGGAGAGAGACCTGATCAGACCTAGCTGATCAAATGGTGGGAGAACCAGAGCTAGAATTTGAGCCCTTTCCTCTTCTCTCTCCGTTCCCTCCACCTCCCCCCCACTCCTCCCCCTGTCCTCTGCCTCACAGTGACTCAGGGCTCTGAGTCATCCAGAGTCCCCACAGAGGAAACTTCTTAGGAAAAACAATTGCCAAACAAAGCTTTCCCTGATCTAGGGAACAGAATAGGCCCAAGGGGCTAAGAGAGGGAGGGGAGGGAGAACACAGGGTGGAGTCCGAGGCCAGGACTCCCAAGACTTGGAGTCTCAGCCGCTCCCTTGTGTGGGGCCCTAGATAGGGACGTCCCCACAGTGAACATCCCCACCTGCAAATAACACCTCCTATGCTCACAGAAGCCCATTGTGATGAGGCCACACGATAAGTACTTTATAAGCATTGTCTTGTTCAATCCTCCCCAAAACGCATGGCTGGCATTGTCTCCTTTTATAGATGGATGAAGGACGGCTCAGAGAGGTTCAGCCCAAGGTTAAACCATTAGGAATCAAGGGCTGTCTGACTCTGAAGTCCAAAGTCTGAGTCTCACTTCCACACGCCTTTAAAAAATACCTACTGTACACAGTGGCATGAAGATCAGTCCTCATCAGACAGGTAAGTAGAATGGCCACAGTGGCAGTTCAATCACAAATTTTCTCCTTTCTTTCTCTGTGTCAGGCCCTGCTCCGGGACTGCCCGGCCCAGTGGGCACAAAAACAGGAACACCAATAGTCATTCAAGCAGCTGTGTGCCCTGGGATCACAAAGGAGGGAGCACCCAAGGTCCGACAGATCCACAGAGAACGGCATTGAGGCAGAGCCTTGGAGGAGGAACGGAGATTCCTCTTTGAGGAGGTGGGAACAACAGAAGCAAAGGCTCGGAGGTGTGGCCGGCACAGGGAAGCATAAACAGTTTGGAGAGGCATGGCTGGGGTTGATATGCTGGGGAAAAGGGGTCTGACCGCTACCAAGTCCTGGCCTGATCTGAGGCACTGAGGATTTTTAAGCAGAGAGAGAATAGGATTGGAACTCGTTTCATCTCTGCAGAGGGCCTGGCTGGTGGCTGAACTGGGAGTCAGGATGGGACTTCCCCTCAGGTCTCCTCTGAGCTGGCTTCGGGGACCCCCCACTCAGATCCCTTGCTACTCACCCACGGGTCAGAATTGCCCCCGAGGGCTTCTTCCTCGGCCATTGCTAAGCTTCAGGGAGCTATGTGGGCCTCTCCCGACGCTAATCATCTCAGCCTATAAATAGGACTCAGGATTAGTCTGAAATAGCTGTGCCAAGCCAACTCCACAGGCATCACGGGCATGCACAGTTCCGGAAACGGTTCCTTTCCTCAACACAATTAAAACTCAACACTTCCTCAGGAAGCTACTGTTCACACTTTGCTTTGCTTCCTTAAGCACAAGGCAGTCGATTTTGGGGGAAGAAACTGCCTGCCTACTGCTGATCAGTGGGGGTATGCCTTGTGGAAAGGAGGCCCCTTTCTTGCTTCTCCCCCTCTGAGGACCCTGGAGGAGCCACTACCACTCTCTGGGCATCAGTTTCCCCAAGTGTAAACTAGGGAGGTGGGACATGATGCCATTTTTAACTTATCAGCATTTTAAAAATTAGAATGGTAATAAACATGTGAGCAGGGAGAAATGAACAGGTCCAGGGCCTCCCACTGAAGGGATCAGTGACCTTGGATGGCCACTGTTCCTCTCCGGGCCCCAGATTCCTCAGCTGTAAAATGAAGGTGCTGGGGGATGATATCCAAGATCTAAAATTTAAAAAAAAATTTTTTTTTTTTCAGACAGAGTCTTACTCTGTCGCCCAGGCTGGAGTGCATTGGGGCGATCTCCGCTCATTGCAACCTCCGCCTCCCAGATTCAAGCAATTCTCCTGCCTCAGCCTCCCAAGTAGCTGGGACTACAGGCCTGTGCTAACACACCCGGCTAATTTTTTGTATTTTTAGTAGAGACAGGGTTTCACCGCGTTGGCTAGGATGGTTGCAATCTCCTGACCTTGTGATCTACCCACCTTGGCCTCCCAAAGTGCTGGGATTACAGGCATGAGCCACTGTGCCCAGCCTTAATTTCATTTTTTGGTCCAGTCTTTGTAAGAACCCAGCCAGCTGGCCATGCTATGCCAGCCTTGTGCTGATGCTGGGGATAAAGGGACAAATAAAACCCACTCCAGCCCTCTGTGTGCCCAGAGGCTTCCTTTGGGGCTGCTGGGGACATCTTGTTTCTAGTTGAGAATTTAGATTTATGTCCAAAGAGAAGGACTTCCCGAGGGGCAGATTACAACATGGACTGAGCCATCATAATCGACAAGGACACAAAGCTAACACAGCCATCGTTATACACCACACATGTGCTAAGGACTTGATTTCCTCATTGTTCAATCATCACCAACTCTATTATCACCCCCATTTCACAGATATAAAAACTGAGGCTGAGAGGAATAAGGGACTTATCCAAGGGCACAGAACAAGTCAGGGCTAGAGTGATGTTTCAGGCTCAGACCTGTTTGCCTCCGGGTTTAACACACCCGAGGGCTGCTGTGAAAGGGCTCTGGATACTGCAGGCTAGCCGGCCAATGCAGGGCTGACCAACGGGGGCATGGAACAGAAAGGGGCATAGAGGATGTTGCTGTGTGTGTGCAGTGAGGGGCGCGATGAGGCTTCAGCAATGGTATTCATTCACTCCAACCAGCTCCCAGCACTGCCCTCCTCTGATCCACCCTCCCTCTGCCTGCCATGCACTGATTGTTTTGAAATCCCATGGATCAAGTCACTCCTCAGCTGAAGACCTATCCGTGGCTCCCTGGTACCCAGAGGATAGAAACCTAGCATTCAAAAGCTCTATGACCAGCTCTTCCCATCACCTTCCAACCTCAACCCCCACACTCCTGCTCACCAGACCCCGGGCACAGCAGGCTCCTCCTATGGGGCCTTCTTGCCTGGAATGCCCAAATCCCCCTTCTCAACCTTGTTTGACTCTTAAGTAGGAAAAACACTCCCTGGCTCCCTGAGCCCTTTGGCACGTATCACAGAGCACTCTGGGCGTCAGCCACCACTGTCTCTGTCTTGGATTAGAGTGGATCTGCGAGGGCCGGATGGTGTCTGATTCACCTCCCTCTCCAGTGCAGAAGCTCAGCAAGGGCTGGCCGGGTAAATTAAAAAATGCAAAGAGCCGAGAGAACCCTGGGAAAGTGCACATTTCCCAGGACTGCCCAATGACAAGGCCCGTTCCAAGGTACAGCATCAGGACACCCTGCTGTGGAAGAATCAAAAATTGCACCCTCACGGCTTGTCAGGATGGTCCTTGTGTCTGTCTCTTTCAAGGGTTCTGATAATGAAATCTGGGCAAGTTGCCCTCCTGCTTTAAAACTTCCAGATGTTCCCAGAGGTCTAGCATAAAATCCGCCCACATAACCTAGGTGCACCTGGCCCCAGGCCCTCCTTTTGCCACACCCCTTCCCTGGCCAGCCTTCCTCACTTCTTTCGGTTCCTCAAGGACTCCCCACACTAAAGCCTTGCCCTGGCCACCTCTCTGCCTGGGGGGCTCCTTCGTTCCCTGCTCACTCAGCCACCTTCCTCCCCCCTTCAGGTCTCACTTTTTAGGGGAGGTTTCCCTGATCTGTCCAGATAAGACCTCACCACTCCCACACAATCCCACACACTTCTATAACCCCATCATTTCCTTCACAGCAAGAATTAATCTTCAGTGTAAACAATGATCTACAGGAAGACCCGTGAGGAATGGGAAAGTCTTGTTTTTGCTGATTCTCCGACACCCACATCAGAGCCTAAATACCTCTCAGATGAATGAATATGTGAATGAATGAAAGAACCTATATACATAAATCAAGACAAGAAGGTGGGCAGAATCCTAGGGAATACTGAAATAGAAAAAATAGGGCCCTGGGCTGGGCACAGTGGCTCACACCTATAATCCCAGCACTTTGGAAGGCCAAGGCTGGCGGATCACTTGAGGTCAGGAGTTCAAGACCAGCCTGACCAACATGGTAAAACCCCATCTCTGCTAAAAACACAAAAGTTAGCCGGGTGTGGTGGCACATGCCTGTAGTCCCAGCTACTCGAGAGGCTGAGGCAGAAGAATCGCTTTTACTTGGGAGGAGGAGGTTGTAGTGAGGCAAGATCGTGCCACTGCACTCCGCCTGGGAACCACAGCAAGAATCCGTCTAAAAAAAAAAAAGAAAAAAAAAGAAAAACAGGACCCTAACTAAGAAAGTCAGAGAGGAATAAATAAACCAGACAGTTCAGCTTCCCAGAAGCAAAAGGAGGGAGTTTCTAGCAATGCACTAGAGACTAGTACATGAAGTCCTAGGAAAGAGCCCTGGACTGGACATGGAGGTGGTCACTGGGGCCTCCCTGATTGAATCAAAGTTCCACGGCAGTGGGTATAGGGCTAATACCCTGCAGGGGGCAGAGGAGCAAACAGGTGTGAACAAGCAAAGCCCTCAAGTGACAGGTGCTCAGCTGCGCCTGCACCAGCCTGGCCCTGCAGGGTCTGCGGAAGACAGGGCCTGTGTGATAGTTACCAAAAGCACCAACGCAGCATAACATTATTTTGGGGATAGATCACTTTGAGGCATTGGCTTTGGGAGTTGTCTGGGCTCAGTCTCAAAGGCAGGCGCATCAGAGCCAAGACCCAGCCCTCAGTTCCTCCCATTAGGGCAGCACTGGGGCCACCCCTTTGTCTGCAGAACCTCTGGGTAGTGGCTGATGAGGCAAGTACCTTTTGGGGCCCAGCAGTCCTTTTAGGAATCCCTGGCTTTTGGGGCACAACATCCTGGGGACTATAAAAGATATCGAAAAGGCCTTTCACCTGAGCTTTGGGAAAGAGGAACACCTCAGGCTGTGGTCGGCTCGTGTCACCACCTGGAAGCCAGCTGGGCCACAGCAGATGTGAAAGTCCTGTATGCATTCATCCCCTTCTCCTTTTGGCAGAAAAGGGATGGCGTGGGCTGGAGGGGTGTTTCCTAGGTCCTTGCATAATTGCTAATCAGAAATTCACTTCTATTTGGGTACTGGAAGCTGGGTGATTCCCCCTAGTAGTGATCCTTCCTGTTTCACTGCACACAATGCCCTTTGCCATCTACGAACTCATTGGGTCCACATGGCAGCTTTTTTAGGTGGGTAGGGGGAGACCAAGGCACCTGTCTCACAGGTGGAGAAACCGAGGCTGAAGCTGGGAGGTGAGCCAGTCTCCTGGCTTCCAGCCCAGGACTCTGCACTCCACCCTCACCTCCCCGCCTACTTCAGCAGGTCACCTGTGAATCTGATAGTCAGGTGGGCCCCACCCTGCCAGCCGCCCGCGGGCATGACTCATCTGCCTTCCCCATGACTCACACATCTCAGGTGCTCCTCCTCTGGTCAACAAGTCTGGAGACCTGGCAAAGGGACTTACTTCCCTTTTTCTCACCTCTCCAAAGCCTCTGGGGAGAATCCCTGCACCTCCTCTTCATGGGGACTCTACCCTTCTACAGAAGAGCCACCAAGGCCTTGAGAGGGAAAGCAATTCTCCTAAAGTCACACAGCAAGCAAGCAGCACAGCCAGGGTGGGAGCCAGTCATCCGGCACCGCGCCCAGTCCCTGCCTCCTCCCCACAAGATCACCCTCACCCAGCCTCCCTCTCAAGGGCAGGCGAGGAGCAGAGACACACTCTGAGCCTTATTAGGAAGACCTCAGGGACTCCCACTGAATCCGCTGCCGCTACAGCAGCTGCTTTCACCACTGACGGCCCCTCCAGGCTTCCCTGGGCAGCCAGGGCTGGGTTTAAGAGAAGGACGGTGTCTGCATTGCTCCACCTACCTAACACGGCTGTGCAAGGTGAAGAGGGCGAAGAGGGCTGCTCTGTGGGATGGCACCGGGACCAAGGCCGAAGCACGGGACAAAGGGAGCTATGAGCACCACCTGTAAACAAAGGACACAAGAATGTCAGCCTCAGGGGCAGTTCAAGGTTATCTGGTCAAATCCGCATTGGATGTTCCAACTCCTTTCCTCCCCTCCACCAGGGGTCACACAATCACCACTTGCACACATCCAGCAACAGGGCACTCACTGCCTGCCAAGGCTGCAAGACTTGCTGTTGGGGAGTTTGGCTGAGTAAAAGAATTGTCCGAAGGAGGCACTCAAATCTCTCTCTTCTGATGCCTTGCACCTGCTGGCACTAGCCCTGCCTCCTCCTGAGTCAGCCAGAACAAGTCTGTCCCCCTCTTTCCTGATGGCTCTTTGGAGATTTGAAGGCAGTGATCCTGGGCCCCTCAAGTCTTCTACAAATTGTGCACCCCCTTTCCTCCAGCTCTTCTGAGACCAGGGTTTCCAGTTTGCTCACCCTGTTCCTTGATCTGCTCCAGATGAACCCTGTCCCTATGGACAGCACAAGACCCGGAATTAGACAATCAGACAAGCTCTGCTCAGAGCAGGACTATCACCTCCTTCATTAGAGATATCATGCTTCTATTAATCAAGCCTAAAATCCCATTCGAATTTAAGGCAGCCCTACTGCGTGGCTGAATTCAGTTGACAGCCTTAGAGCTTTAGGACTCTGGAGTTTTATAAACTGGCCCCTCACTTAACTGTGTAATTTGAGCAAGCTACATCACTTCCCTGAGCCTCAGTTGCCTTTTCTGTTCAAGAGGGATAATATTAGAACCCTACAATGAGATAAAACATGTTCAGGGTTTCGCACAAGGCCTATGTTTACTCTGATTATTACTCTGATTATTAATAATTAAACTTCTAAGTCTTTTGCCTACAAATTGCATCTTTCTCATCCTGCACATGAGTGGTGTGGGGACCCATGATTGTTGATACGTCACTTTCGCAGCTCTACGCCTCAGCATTGCTCTTTTACTGTTCTCCTGCACTATTGCTGAGCAAGGCTGCATGATCAGGGTTTGGTGATGGGACTTTCTCTCCCTCTAGGCTATAAGCTCCTTGGAGGCAAGGATTCTACCTGCGTGACCTCTGAAGCTTCGGCATGTCACACGCCCTGCAAACGGCAGGACTCACGGACATATGCTAGATGCGTGGGTGAAGGACCATCCCACACCAGCCTGCCAGGGAGTACACAGCTCAGTCCTCCCGCCTTTCAGGGACAACTTGGATCTTCACCCTTCCTCATCACCAAGAATTCCAGTCATCTCCATTCAGAGGGCAGCTGAGCAAACTGGCTCCTGCCAACCAGGAAAATGTCTCTGCCGAAAACAGCTTCCCCCAGCCAAGGGGAGAGTCCAGGATCCCAAAGGGAGCAGGGTCAGGCAGGCTCCTGGGATTAAGGCACAAACAAGCCCTGTTCTCAGGCCAACAATAAATGGTCCAGACAGTCCTGATGACTTGTGCATTGTGACTGACACGGGGCACAGCCACGGAACTGGAGTCACAGTGCCCAAAACCAGAGAGGTCAGAGGCCAGACACGTATCTGGGCTGCAGGACCTGGTGCTGAAGGGCACTTCTGTTGGCCTTTCTCAAAGACTATGGCAGAGACTTCCTGGTTCCAAGGGATAGGTCAAAGCAGTGTTGGGTTTTGTTGTTCCTGCCAATGACTAATGACCTCCTGCACTCTGTCAACTCTGTGTGAGGGTGAGCCTTTCGAATCCAGGCCCCCTTCTGTCTACACAGCCCAAATTGGACTCTCATCCACAAATGCACATGGCGGTGCGGCATTTGTTCCGAAATGCAACCTGCTCCTCCCAAGTGCACCTCATCTCAGCAAACAGCACTACCTACCACCCACCGTCCACCCAGTGGACCAGTCCAGGCGCCAGGCCCTCACCCGCCTCAACACGCCACCCCACCCCTTCTGATCTGTCACTCTCTCCTCCAGTGTATCACCATGTCTTGCTAGATCAACCCCTGACTGCCCCCAGAATGTCCCCCCTTCTTTCCACCCCAATGCCAACATCTTGGTCCATAGCCCCATCACCTCTCGACTGCATGGGCAGAACCTACCTAACGGGTCCTCCTGCGTCCTCTCCCTCCTACAATGCGTCCTCCTCACAGCGCGCCCAGACCATGCCACTCCACTGCCCAGTCTCTACCATGGCTCCACGATGGCCCCAGATAAAGTCCAAGATCCTTAACAAACCTCTCCACATTCTTCATGACCTGTCCCCTTCAACTCCTTGAGCCTCGGCCCTCATGGCTTCCTGGCTCCGGCCACATGCAACGGCACTCTGTTGATGAGTCCTCCCTGTAGTGTTTGCACAGACCTCCACACCCGCCAGTCTGCCCAGTCACATTCTACTCTAACAGTCCCTTTGCAAGTCAGCCTCCCCAGTTAGACGAAGGTTTGCTCTCGTGTATCCCAGAGCCTGGCCTAGGGCTGGGACCACTGCAGCTCAAAATTTACCAAAGTAGGAAACTATGATGCCCATGTATGCACACGTGTGTAACACATAGGCACACGTGCGCACACACATTCACAGAACCGGCTAAGAGTGCCGATGCTGCCATCTATGGGTAAGAAAAGCATTACACGCTCCCTAAGACAGACACCCCAGGAGCCTCAGAGTTTTCAAACTCAGCCGTGTTTAGAATCAGCCCCAGCTAACTCCAAGTTGGTCTGTTTTTCATTTCGAACCTTAAGGCTGTGGCAGCTTAAAAACAAGGTCAGCAAACCCCTGACTCTAGTCCGTCGCCCCCGCAGTCCAGACGGAGCCATAAAGAGAAAGGTTTCGTTCCAGCACTCACAGTCCCAGCCCGGGGCTCTCACTCCGCGCCTGTCTGCTGAATCATATCTTAGAGCACAGGAACAGAAGACGCCTTCTAATAGTCTCAGCTGCGGAAAGGCCAGCCTCTGGGGAGAGAGCTCGTCCGGTGAAAATGTGCAAGGCACCACAGAACCCCATCTGTCTAGGTGGATAAAAAGGAGCTTTCTGCTCTGGGGGTGGGATTGGGGGAGGCTGGAGCAGAGTATTTTCCTCTCCTAAAGGACTGCTCCCAGTTTGTTGGGAGGGCCTTCAGACTTGATGGGAGTAATGTGATATCTGTCCATTAATGCCATAAGGGTTCAAATGGCCAACCCTAATAACAATAGTCATTATTTTCTCTGCACCTTCCAAGTGTTAAACTCTACAGGCATCATGTCTCAGCCTCACAATAACTCTACCAGGCAGATATCTTTGTCCTCATTTTGCGAAACAGGGACACAAGCTCAGAGAGGTGAAGCAATGTGCTCAGGGTCACACAGCTAAGATGTCTGGGCAGTTTCCACCAATGCGGGCTGCCTGCCCTATGTCTTGACCTCAATATTTTTCAAAGTTATAAGGCTAGGCCTCTTGCTCACCAGAAAAAGAAAAATAAAACAACAACAAACCACAAAGCTTTGGGTAGTCTAGACCACAGGTCAGCAAACTTCTTCTGTCAAAGACCAGACCGTAAATATTTTAGGTGTTATATGCCACACACACTCTCTGTTGCATATTCTTCCTTGTTTGTTTGGTGATGGTGTTTTTTAACAATCTTTAAAACTATAAAACCATCCCTAGCTCAGAGGCATATAAAAACAGACTAGGGCCTCCCCAGGGCTGTAGTCTGAATCCATAGATACAGAGAGAATAATGTTTATCATCTCAAGTATAAAAACTTCTGGTGAAAAAGTTTATCAAATGCTAGCTGTGTTTCTTCCTCTTCCAATGGCTTTCTACTGAGTCATTCTCTCCTAAAGAAGGACCCTACTTTGCTTCACAATTAAGCAGCAAATTATTTCAAGGACTGTTCAGAGTCTAGAAACTCATAGCTGTGGACAAAATAGACAGATAAGTCATATATCAAAGATAAGACATTAAAAGATCTGGGCTCTTGGCCAGGTGTGGTGGCTCACGCCTATAATCCCAGCACTGTGGGAGGCCGAGGCGGGTGGATCACGAGGTTAAGAGATCAAGACCATCCTGGTCCACATGGTGAAACCCCATCTCTACTAAAAATACAAAAATTAGCTGGGCATGGTGGCGCGTGCCTGTAGTCCCAGCTACTCAGGAGGCTGAGGCAGGAGAATTGCTTGAACCCAGGAGGCAGAGGTTGCAGTGAGTCGAGACTGTGCCATTGCACTCCAGCCTGGGTAACAAGAGCGAAACTCTATCTCAAAAAAAAAAAAGATCTGGGATCTCTAGGCTGGACCCTGTTACTGTCACTGGCTCTTTAACCCTGAACAAGGGACTCGCCTCTTAATTCCCTTATCTCGTAAGTATTAATTCTACATTAGTAACAGATTGATTTCAAATCTTACAACTGAAAGTATGATCCCTGGACCGGCTACATCACCATCACTAGAAGTGCAGAGCCTCAGGCCCTACCCCAGACTTGCTGAACCAGAATCTGCATTTTAACAAAAGCCCCAGGTGATCTTAGAATGCTCTGGAACATCTTTTTTGTCCAGCTGAAACACAGTTCACAAAATCTTTGTTAGCAATGAGGAGAGAAGGGTCTAAAGACATCTTTCACGATGTCATGATATTAAATCTCTGACCTAACACATGTACCAGTGACCCCATAAAGCGTTCTACTCTAGGACCAATTGACAGACCAAGCTCTACCACTGGATCTTAAAATAAAACCTTAACGAGGTGGAAAGTAGGCCTGGGGAACAGGAGAAGGTGCTATTCTCCATATCATGGAGTAGGGGGAGGGAAAATAGGTTAGAGAGGGAAATAACTTATCCAAGACCACACAGCCAAGACAAACCAGGGGTATGACCACCACCAGGTTTCTTCATCCTCCTTAGGCCTTAGGTTTAATGATAACTGAAATCATTTTGGTTTGGTGGAGTAGCAATCAGAGGGCTTGCTGTTTGCTTTGGGAAATTCACTTGCTCTCTCAGGGCACAATTATCTGTAGCCATGAAGTGAGGGGTAGAGCCAGTGATTCCTAAAGCCTTGCTATCAAAGTCATGGCCTGGGAAGTTTTGAGATGAGGAGGCAGTCCGGAGGCGTGCCCTATGCCAAGGGTCACCACAGTCACACCAGAGTCTCTGGGGATGGGACCATACAGCAAGTCCTTCAGTCATTTGTGTGGAGGCTGAGGAGGGGCCTGGAGTGAGTCCAAGCCATGCACCCCCAGGTCACCACAGGGTGGCACAGATGCTAAGAATGTAGCCCATTTTATAGATGAGGAAAATAGGTCCTTGAGAGGGGCTAGGGCTTCTTACCAAAGCAAAGAATTCTTCCCTTCAGCTGACAACTGTGCAAGGGTACCCTGTATTCAGAAAAGCTAACGTATGAACACACAGATGTGTGCAAATGGTTGATTGGAAATAATCAGGCTCTTTATAAATAGTGCGTTCTGTTTTACAAACAGATTCATTACAAACAGGATTCATTCTGGGCTTTGACCGCAAGGCTTCCAGTGCAGTGCTTCTCACACTTGAATTTGCACAAGAATTCAGTGGGGATCTTGTGAAAATGCAGATTTGGATTCAGTAGGCCCAAAGTGGGTAGGATTGCCAGATAAAACACGAGATGCCCAGTTAAATCTAAATGTCGGAAAGACGATAAAATGTCTTGGTATAATTATACTCCAAACATTCCAGGAGACATACTCATGCTTAACTGGCGCTCTGTTTTTTATTTGCTAAATAAGGCAACCCTAAAGGTGGAGCCTGAAGTTCCACATTTCTGAATAGCTCAAAGATGAAGGCTTGGTGCATTTAAAATGCAATTTACATCCATGAAAACTATATTTTATGCAACTATGAATTTTATGGTCTTTTTTTTTAATACCACTGAACAAGCTAGGCAGGGAGCACCCTTCCAAAAGAGCATAGAAAGAATTCTGGCTGCCATTGGAACTGGGAACTTGCTTTCCAAGAGAAACAGGCACTGTGGTGGGAGGGGCAGTGGGAGAAGAAGGGGTACAGGCTAGCCCACAAAAGCCTGTTTTACCTCTATTCCGAACGACATAGTTCCATTGGACTACCACTTCCTGAACTGAAGCTCAGGACACCAAGAAATATGGCCATTTCTTTGCTGAGTCCATGAAATGGGAATGATCTGTCCCTACCTGCTTCCTTCCCAGGGCTCTTTGGAGTCAGATGAGCTTATACAAATTCCCAGCACCCACATGATTACACTGGCCAAGCACGGTATTAGGTACTTTGCAGCATTCTGTGAAGTGGGTGTTGAAGCCACAGCTGAGAAGCTCAGTAAGGTGATGTCCTCAAGGTCTTATGGCAAGTGCAAAACAAAACCTGGAAGGAGAACCAAGTTCTCTCTGCTTCTTTGGCCTGGGCGTGTAACTTGTTATCCTTTATTGCTGAGAATTGTGCAAGTGTTTTTGCCAAATGAATGAATGAAATGCGATGTTTCAGGAAAATGATCCCTGTACTGTATCACAGGACAGCTGAGCTGTTTATAACCAACTTCAGATGCTCCTAAAGAACGCTGACACTCTCACGGATGGCTGGTAGGAATAAGAACTACTGTAAACTTTATGAGCAGAAATTTGGCAAAATTCAGCATGACGCAGATTCTTTGCTTAGCCAAACTTTAGCCAGGCTTCTGAACCCTCTCCTCGGCCCAACTGTGCACTTCCTTGTAAAATCCAGTTTTAGCAAAAGAACCCAGCTAAGTTCGTTTAGCCAGAGCTCCTCATCCTTGATATCTGATCAGGCTCCTCATTCTTCACCATCCCCCCAGTGATGTTTGAATCACCCTGGTTTGTCTTCATCAATAATTTTGTTAGGTCAGTTGAACAAAAATATCCCTTATTCCTGAGTTTCCTCTTAGTAATTTTCCATCTGCTGACCCCCTACCCTGCTCCGTGGCTATCAATTCCCACTCGCCCATGCTGTCTTAGGAGCTGAGCCTAAACTCTCTCCCTCACTGTAGGCCCCTGTTGCAGTGGTTCCTATGCCCAAGGCGATGGTCGGTCCTGAATAAAGACTTCCTCACTGTGTTTTAACAAGTATCACTGAATTTTTTTTTTAACAAGAAAAAGCTATAAAGTGTGATTTTGACCCAGGAACTCTATTTCTAGGGTTCTCTTCTAGGAAACAATAAAAGAACAGACAAAAAAATTATGCACTAGGTTGTTCATTGCAGTTTGTTTATAAACAGCCCAAATGTTTAATAATTGAGAATCATTGGCCAGGCACAGTGGCTCACATCTGTAATCCCAGCACTTTGGGAGGCCAAGGCTGGCAGATCACGAGGTCAAGAGATCGAGACCATCCTGGCCAACACGGTGAAACCCCATCTCTACTAAAAATACAAAAATTAGCCGGGCATGGTGGCACATGCCTGTAGTCCAAGCTACTTGGGAGGCTGAGGCAGGAGAATTGCTTGGACCCGGGAGGTGGAGGTTGTGATGAGCGGAGACTGTGCCACCGCACTCCAGCCTGGTGACAGAGCGAGACTCTGTCTCAAAAATAATGCTACTACTAAAATAATAATTGAGGATTGTTAAGGGAACACGGCATATGTATACCAAAGACAGAATAATAGAAAGTGACAAAAACTTGGGTGGGTATTTATTTCGACCGTAACAAAAAAAGTAGCAGGCAAGTCCCTCGTTCAGGGCTAAAGAGCCAGTGACAGTAACAGAATCCAGCCTAGAGCCCTGTTCAGATTCTAGAAACTCATAGATGTCTATTTTATCCACAGCTATGAGTTTCTAGAATCTGAACAGCCCTTGAATACTTTGCTGCTTAACTGTGAAGCAAAGTAGGGTCCTCTAGGAGAGAGTGACTCAGTAGGAAGCCATTGGAAGGGGGAGGAATGCAGCTAGCATTTGCTAAATGCTTTTGCCAGAAGTTTTTTTACGTTAGATGATAAATATTATTCTCTCTGTATCTATGCATGCAAACTACAGCCCTGGGAGCCCAGCCTTGCTTCTTTGGGGTGATCTTGGGTAAATCCTGTCTCTCTGGGCCTTTTTTTTTTTTAAATAATTAAAAAGCATTATTTCATTTTTTTAAGCCCCTGGACTATTGGAATAAAAGATTTAAATTAGAATAAACATTTATCTACTTAGGTATAGTATGCTTTTAAAACTTTTAAATTTTAAAAGAATCCTTAATAACATGAGAAAAATACTTATGATATAACGTTGGGAAAAAACAGAGAGGCAGAATAGAAAATTTTAAACACAGGATGACCACGGTTGTGTGGGGGTAAAAAAAATGCACTGAAAATATCAGGAAGGAAAGGCACCCAGATGTTGGCAGCGATGTTCTCTAGTTAGTTATGAACACTCCTTTTTTTATAAATACTTTTTTTATACAAATTTTCTATCACAAATGTAATTGAAATAATAAGGTGGGGAGGGAGGTCCTTGGAGGTGAGGAGAAAAAAGTACATATGCCACCCATACCATCAACACACACCCAAAAATTTAACCAGTATTTACTTAGTACCCACCAAAAACCCAGCCCAGCCACAGCATCTGCAGCAGGGAAATAAAGGGCCAAGCCCCACCCTGAAGGCTCACATATATAGAATATATATACTTTGCATGGCAAATAACTCTGGCCCAGATGACATTCTTATTAAGCTTGGAAAGTAACAGGACTATTTGTTTAGCCAGCTCAGTAGAATAAATGAATCCACTCCCACTGGTGTGACCCCTTCACTGGAGTTCCCTGCGAGGCTCCATGGCTTAGAGCCTTTCTGGATCACTCTTGGGAAGAGTCAATTTCAGGGATACTTTATAGCCCAGGAAGAAAATTGTTCTCTCCCTTAACCCAGGCACTGAATGCAAGAGGTACAGAGGTTCTCTGTGAGGCAGAGCAAGCAAGGGGCCAGCGGGGAACAGGAGGGCCTGGGAAGGAACCTGACAGACCTTGTGTGGCCCCTGGGGACCCCTGGGCAAGGGAGCTCATGCCTCCAGGCCTGAGTTCCCTCACTGGTAAACAGGCCACATAATGACAACCCCAGGACTATTGTGAGACTCAAAGAAGAGAACGTAAGTCCTTTCATTGTTCTAAGTCTCAGTTTCCTCATCTGTAAAATGGAGTCAATATCTCTCCCCTGTAGATCTGTTAAAAGATTAAGACAATGAAAGTAAAAGGTAAACATACATAGTAAGTGTGTTACATATGGTGGCCATTACTATTGCTGCTTGTAGAGTGGGTAATGGGATACCTAAATGACTCCTAGGCCTCAACTTCCTTATCTGCAAAATGGGGCAATCAATTCAGTCTGAAAGATTATATTGAAGAACAGTAGCTGAGCCACCAGCTGCAACACTGTGTGTTCACTTTGTGTCTCAGACATGGTGGACCCAAGTTCATGTGGGGAGCACAAAGCCTTCCAACTCAGGGGCCAGCAGAGCTGGGACAGCTGACATGCTGTCCACGCAACAGTTTAGGGTGGACACTGGGGCCCAGAGAAAGGCAAGCATTAGCCCAAGTCACCCAGCACTTTGTCAGTGGCAAAGCCAGGATCCAGGCCCAGGCTTTCAGCTGCCCACCCTTGCCCACAACACCCACTGGTTTTCTCTGCTGTATTCTTAAATTGCTGATGTGGTCCCAGGCAGGGCAGAGGAGAGCAGGCAGGCAGAGGAGGGAGAGAGGGGGAGGGGACGCTGGCCAGCAGCAGGAACTGAGCCTGCCTGTGGTCTCCAACTTCACAAACCACATCAGGCTGAAATATGACACAGGCTCACTCAGTTGAAAGCGAGGAGATATTTTTACTTAACATCCCCCTGCTGCTTAAACACTGGTCTCTTTTTTTCCCCTCCTCCCAAGAAAGCATAACCCCTGGGACGTGCCTTTCTCTGCTTCTGCTGGCATTTTCTCAGGGAATAACCAAGGAGCAGGAGGGTGCCCACTTTTCCTGGCTTCACCAGATAGATTTCCAGAGCATGGGCTTGACCGATGAAAAGCAGGGACCAGGCCTGGCTGGGCTCTCACATCACCACATGACCTTGCTGGGCAAGTCCTGTGTCCTCTTGGAGCCTTGATTCCCTGAAATGGAGGGGAGACTGACCTACACTCGAGGGTCCTGTGGGTGGTACAGGGGAGTATGAGTTTACACACAACCCTGGGAGGCCCCTCCAGGCCTCCCTGCTGCAGGGCTGAGCTCTCCAAGCTCTACAAAGCAACTCCCGCCCCTCATAACCGCATAACAAATTCCCTTACCAGTTCTCCTAATGCCAGGACTAGAAAGAACTTTCAAGAGAATGTTTAGTGCCATCGTTAAGAGCTATGACTCTGTCGTCAGACCTCTGGAATCCTGGCACCATCACCCAATAGCCACACAACCCAGAGCACGTTACTTAGCCAAGACTCAGTCTCCTCCACTGTAAAAGAGAATACGAGTATCTGCCTCAGAGGAATGATTGCAAGGAGTCAATGAAGTGATTAATGTTCCAGTGCTTTGTATATTAAAAGATAGCTTGTTTAAAATTTTCTTTTTTGTTTTGAGACAGTCTCTCTCTCTCACCAGGCTGGAGGGCAATGGCATGATCTTGACTCACTCTAACCTCCACCTCCAGGGTTTAAGCAATTCTCATACCTCAGCCTCCTGAGTAGCTGGGATTACAGGCGCATGCCACCACGTCTGGCTAATTTTTGTATTTTTAGTAGAAATGAGGTTTCACCATGTTGACCAGGCTGCTCTCAAACTCCTGGCTTAAGCCATCCCCCCAACTCGGCCTCCCAAAGTGCTGGAATTGTAGGTGTGAGCCACAAGGCCCAGTTAAAAGATAGCTTTTTATTATTATCATGCAAACCAACATCTCTCCATTGTACAGATGAGGAAACTGAGGCTCAGAGAGAGAGAAGATTTTTCCCAAGATCACCAAAAGAACCAAGACTGGGGCTCCACTTCCAAGTCAGTGCTTCTAATTTCTCTCATACCTGTGGTCTCTGATAAGCAAATATACACACTCAGAGGCTGTAGACATAAGCTCTAAAAGTTTTCTTAAAGAAAACCAGAGATTAATGCCTCAGCAAAGTCCCACAGACCAAGCGGAGATCATCTCTATCACCCACATCACAAAAGACCCAAACTATTCACATGGTGTAGGGGAAAGTGATCCACTGTCACTGGATGGCTAAGAGTGAAGGCAATCAATCAACGCGTTTGGCAGAAGTGCACACACCACTGTTAACAGTGGCGACCTCTGGGGAAAGAGGAGGGCTTGGAGGGATTTATGTTTGAATCTTTTTTTTTTTTTTTGAGGCAGAGTCTTGCTCTGTCACCCAGGCTGGAGTGCAGTGGCGAGATCTCGGCTCACTGCAAACTCTGCCTCCCGGGTTCAAGCGAATCTCCTCTCTCAGCCTCCCAAAGGGCTGGGATTATAGGCGTGCGCCACTGTACCTGGCTCAATTTATGTTTGAATCTTTAACTTGTTTGTTTGTTTTAAAACTCATAAAAAAGAAAAAAAAATTACAATGCTGAATATCTTAGCAGCCTTCTCCAGGTAGGTATAGCCTGTTGCCTGCTTTTAAATGAAATTTATAGCAGGTTCTGAGACCTTCAGCTGGGCTTCCAGAATCTGCCGCACTGACCCATCCCAGTGGCCACTGCTGTAGTCCAGACCTGCATTCTACTTCACTTGGCTCATGCAACAGCCTCCTCAGGGTCTTCCTGCCTCCAGATTAGCCCCGTCCAATGCATCCCCTACATCAGCCACTCAGAATAATGAGTTTTTAAAAAAATCACTGCCCTGTCAAAACCCTTTCTCATCTCTTCATTGCCTTCAGGATGAAGTCCAAACCCTTAGCTTACAATCTAGTTCCATCTTCATTTAGAGTCTCAACTCCCACCACTCTGCCCTTCTCCCATCCTCCATTCTAGCCACATGGATGGCTCAGAAAACCTCAGTCCCTTTGCACAAGTGGTTCCTGCTTCTTAGAATGTCTTTACCCCCAATTCCTGTTTCTTTTGGTAAATGATTACTCATTTCTGAAGTCTGGCTCATCAAGACAAAATTAGTCACTCTTCTTGCAGGCTGAAGTCCCTCTTAAAATATGACACGAATGTGCCAACCACTATAGATGGGAAGCATCTTGAGGACAGTGCGCTCTGTGCTCTTCTGAAGCTCTTGGGCCTCTCACAGGGCACGGCACAGAATGAGTGCTAAATTGAGGGAGGGGGAGAGGAAGGAAATCCCATGCCAGGCAAACCCTGCAGCCACCCCTCTTGGGAGCAGCCTGTTTCCCGGCTCGTGTTAGTCCCTAATAAAAAGACTATGGAAAATTCTGGAGTAAAGTTCCTTTCCCTGATTCACATGGAAACCTTCTTTGCTGATGTGTAACTCAACGAGTGCCAACCCAAGCTCCCCCAGCTGTTTACGATTTCTCTGGCATTTATAAATAGCAAGGCCCCAGAAAGAAAAATGGAGTTTCAAAGGAGCTGAAAGCAGATGGTTTCCACCCCCATCCTTCCTCCTCTGCTTCCAAGCCTCTCCCACTTAAAAGCCCCAAGAAACAGCAACCAGCACTCTCAAGTGTGTATGCATGGATGGGAGTGCTTAGCTCTTTAGTGAATGGAACATCCAAGGAGGCTAAAGTCCCCCGCCAAAAGGAGTCCGCAAAGGGCAGATTGGAATTGGGTCCCAGCCCTACCCTGCCTCACTGTGTGACAATGAGTCCATCATAAACTCTCTGGGTCCTTGACTTTTCTCAACTGTGAAATGGGGATGGGGTAAGACTCTAGCAAGCTGTGGTCACTGTGAAATGCAAAGCAGTGAGAGGTCCTGGTGCCCTGCTCAGAAATGTGGTCCTGGGAGAACAGGACACACAGGATTAAGTCCCCAGAGGCCAAACAAAAGCGGGAGGCACCTCCCCAGAGGCCCCGCCTTCCACAAAGTCCAATTACCCTCAGGACAGCCCAGAATGAGTTCTGGGTGTTTTAAAGATCCCTTCCACGCTCTGAGGAGGGCGTGAGGACAGGACAAAGCTGCAGCTGTCTGGGCAGAAGAGGGGCAGAAAGCCAATGTCTCCTCCTCACTCACACCCCCAGTCCCCAGCCATCCAAGGACTAGGGCTTTTCCCTGGGCACTACCCAGACCATCCAGCCTGCACTGGACCAGAAGAAGTTGCTGTTATTTAGGTTTTGGGGGGCTGGGCCCCAGAAGACAGGGGGTCTCAGGGAAAAAGGGTTCCAATCACTGTCTTCAACTCTGCAAGAAGCTTCCATGTGAGTCAGGGAAGGGAACACCGGGCAGGGCCGGGGAGGAGCCAGCACCTACAGGTAGCGGGCGTCCACAGATTGCAGACAGTACAAGGAAGAACTTTCTAACAACCCCGGCCCCAGAAAGAGGAAGGAGCCGGAGAGGAGAGCAAGGCACAGGTATCGCCCAGGAGGCAAGGATCCTCTGAGCGGACTCCCCAGCGGAGTCACCGCCCAGACCGTGGCTGGTGGCCCCCTGCATGCCCGGGCCAGACACCCCAGGTGCGGGGTGACCCCCGGGCCAGTTCCCCTAACCCGGGGGCGGGGTCGAGGTTAGGAGCTCAGGTGCCAGCAGCACAGCGGAATCACGGGGTGGAGGCCTGCCCCTCTCCTCTCCTGCTGGGGCGTCTCCCCACACCCCGCTCCCATCCACACCCTTTGTCCCCTGGAAGACCCGCAAAGTGAGCGAGGAAGCCCCTTTCCAGCGATGCCCCCGCGGCCAGGCCGAGCTCCAGACGCGGGCGAGCTCGGACGGGGAGGGAAGGACTGAAATCAGCCCGGGACCCCCAGATGCCCGGGGCCGGGGCCGCCCGCCTCCCCTACCTGCTGCTGCGGCGCTGGCGACGGCGGCTGCTGGGTCCAGCTGTGCTCAGCTGGTTCCGGGCGGCGGGGCGGGGGCGCGGCGGTGAGCGGGGCCCGGGTGGGCAGGGCGCGGGCGGGAGCCGCCCTCGGGGCGGGGCGGCCGGGCCGGCGGGTGGGGGAGGAGCGCAAGGCCCTCCCGTCGGCTGCGGGGCGGGTGGCTCCAGGCTCGCAATCATCCAGGGCGACCCCTCGCTTCACCCCGGCAGGAAGGCGCCAAGCTCCCCGCTTTCCCCTGGAGGAAACTGAGGCCCGGAGCACGGACAGGATATCTGAAGAGGCCTAGGGTGGTGGAGGAGACCCAGGGCACCTCCTGAGCTGGGCTGGGGCCAGAGAGCTCAGATGGGGCGGGCAACGAGCAATGCTCAGCTAGCACCAGCGGAGGCAGGTTTCAGCCCCGGAGAGGACGGACTTCTGAAGGCAAAGCCCTCGGAGGGTGACATAGGCTGCCCGCCAAGCAGGGGAGCTTCCTTCCCACGAAAGGGAATAAAGAGGAAGAGCAATTCCCGTCTCATTCCAAATGAAGTAATGAGAAACGCCAAGTACATCTCTGGTCCTTAAAGTGGACCATTAAGCAGGCGCCCTGGAGTCAGAAGGTCTGGTTTGGAACCCCTGACGTTGACTAGTCCTGTAACTTTCGGCAAGCGAGCTCACATATCTAAGTCTCCGTATCCTTGTCTGTCAAATGGGCATCCTGACCTGCCTCTTCATGGGGCGGTTGGGAAGACTCAGTGAGAAAAAGACTCTCGGCACAATGACAGGGACTGTGGCTTCTGCATAAACGGATGTTCTTCTCAGTGTCACGGCAGATAGTGTTTTAGGAAATTGAGAAAATCCATACTAGGCAGAAAGATGAGTGCAAGGTCACTTTTCAACAAATGTAATACTTTGTTGATCTCAACGGCATCTCATACGCATTTGAGAGAGAGCCATTTATTATCCGGCAAGGCATAGGACAGCCTCCCAACAGTCCTGGTGCACACGTGGGTTCCCAGGGTCTTGCAGTTGCTGCCTGACTCCAGTTTGGAAGGATTCACACACTCGACAGGAGACTGCACCACCTGACAGAGATACCATCCCCAGTCTAGATGCTGGCAGCAGCCCCATGTTCAGCCAGGGTAAAGCTCCGGCTAACTCAAGGTAAAATGTAGTAGAGTCGGTAATTGCGGGTGCTGGTGATCAGAGCCGAAAAGGCTGTTGTTTAAGTAGCACAGAAGCCAAGAGCACAGCCCTCACTCCCTGGTTTTTCCATTGAATGGCAGCCAGGGAAGCCACAGGACCTGGGGAATCTCACCCTGGCTCTTCCTCCTGTCATTCTCTCTTTGTTCAACACCAGTAAATACAAGAACCATTTCTCGAATGCCTCATGCCATGCTCTGGGCTTCCCACATATTACCGACTTTCAATCTCACCTCCCTACCTGGCCTCCTAAGGGAGGCACTGCTGTGTGTATTTTTCAGGTGAGCAGGCCAAGCCCACGGAAAGGGTTAAGTACTCTCTGGAGGTCATACCGATGATACTGAGCAGTCTGCTCTTCTATGTCTGAGTCCTTGCCCCACCCCCACCCCCCACTGCTTTGCTCAATGTCCTATGTCACATTCTGCCACCCGTCCTGGCTTGGGAAATTCTGTCCAGTTCCACTTTCTCTGAGAATGGAAGCAAGGTATCCACCCCCCAGGGAGGTTCACACCCTCTCTGCCACTCTCTGCTTTCTCCAGAGGCTGCCTGTGATTCAATGTAATGCTGCTGGGGAGAAAAACAAAGACGCAGGCTTATTTGGCTCTAGACTCTTTGATTACAAGCCCTGGCATACACATGCCCTGGAATTATCTAACATATCATTTCCAGCCCGAGCAACTGCTCTCAGACAAAGGGAGGTGGAACTCTGAATCTGTCTCCCCATAGAACTGGAGAATACCACATCAGGATGGAGGAAACTTTGGAAAATATCTGGTTCAACTCCTCCCTTTAGTGATGGGGAAACTGAGGCCAAGAGAGCAGAAAGCTGTGCGCCCATAACCCTGTGATTGTTCCATTTGGTGGCTGGAAAGGAACGTGGTAACAGGGCATCACCAGGAATAATTAAAAATTATAATGGGCCGAGTGCAGTGGCTCATGCCTGTAATTCCAGCACTTTAGGAGGCTGTGGCAGGCGGATCACGAGGTCAAGAGATCGAGACCATCCTGGCCAACATGGTGAAACCCTGTATCTACTAAAAAATACAAAAAATTAGCTGGGCATGGTGGTGTGCGCCTGTAGTCCCAGCTACTTGGGAGGCTGAGGCAGGAGAATTGGTTGAACCCAGGAAGTGGAGGTTGCAGTGAGCCAAGATTGAGCCACGGCACTCCAGCCCGGTGCCTGGCAACAGAGCAAGACTCTGCCTCAAGAAAAAAAAAGATAATGAAGATGATGATTGATTGATGATGATAGTGATGATGATAACCAATACTTACATGGGAATGCCCCTCCAGGGACACTTCTAGCAATTTCCTGGTGCTTTGCTTTATGGCTCAACATGTGTATTTTATAGCCGGCAGGATATACCAAGTCTGCCTTTCATGGATACCTAGAAGTCCTCTTGGTATCCTGTCTTCACACCTTTCTAGATTCCTCTTTGTCCTTCTCCCCACATTGGATCTAGGCACCGATGAGGCCTTTCTGGCCCGGATCCTCACCTCAGAATGAATGTCTTCTTGATAAGGATTTCCTCTGATGGAAGAACTTTGATATCTTCTTTTGCCAGAAGACCACCTCCTTCCTAGAGTGAGGTTGGGGAAAAATGAAGGCCACACACAGGCCAGGCATTAGACAATTTGGGGGTATCTGCTTCCTCCTCTGAGAACGCCTCTTCCCACCCAATGGGATGGCCCTCACTTGCACCCAGGTTTATACTGTAACCTTCCCCCACAACACAGCTGACAGCATTAGGAGTTGATGGCAGAACAAAGCTGGACTATTAGAATTTGGAGCTGGAACCTGAGATGTGACAATCATGGTGAATTAACTGGGCCTGTGAGGACTGATGATCTCTGAAGGCCAAGGCCACCATTTTGAGGTGGCCATCTTCCATTGTATTCACAGAGAAAGCCAGTGAAACTCATTAAAAGACTAGAAGGGTGTGGAGAAACTCACAGAGGAGATGGCTGGGCTGGCCAGACAGGGAAGACTTCAGAGTTCATGAGGCTCATCTGGTTACAGACCTCTCCTGGAACTGTCTTCAGAAAGAGAAGTTAGCAGCACAAGCATTTGCTGAGCATGGGATGCCTTGTAGTAGGTCCCTAGAAGCAGAGGATGAGACAGGGATTTCATACAAGAGATTCCTTGAGGGAGCGCTCTCAGGAGATCCTGAAATAGTCCATGGAACACTAGGGCAGGGGTGCAGCTGGGCCTCAGGATCAGACCACAGGCAGGACCTGAGTACTAAAGGGAACCCAGAAGGTACTTTCTCCTCCATCTTTCATCTCTGCCTGTCTGCCCCCTTCCTTTGCCTCACGTAACTGAAGCATTTCTGCTTTACGGAAAATGGCTTTTACCAGCAGCAAGCTGGAATCTTTATTTGTGATCCACATTTCTAAGTTGGATCAGATGCATACCCTTTAATTCACTCTGGCCAGAGTAGCAGGATCACACTGTAACCTATGGGTGGAGGGGGTGTACTTCCCAAAGAAAAGGGGAGGGGAAGCCTAGCAGAGACAACAGCTTGGACTCAGTTATCCTTGAAAGGATAGAAAGAATAAGAGTGGAGGTGAGGAAGGGAACAACATCTTCTGCTAAGGGCACAGAATAAGCAAAGGTGTGGAGGTCAGAGAAATAACTGGAAGAAGGAAAGGAATCTGTTGTTTTCTCCAGCCTTGGTCCCCTTTAGTGTTGTGCTAGAGGCAGCTCTTAAGAACTGATTGCTCAATTTCTGTGATTTTTTTCTGAGACAAGATTTCACTGTCACCCAGGCTGGGGTCAGTGGCACAAACATGACTTCTTGCAGCCTTGACCTCTGGGCTCAAGCAATCCTCCTACCTCAGCCTCCCAAGTAGCTGCGACCACAGGCACATCCACCACGCCTGGCTAATTTTTATATTATTTGTAGCGATGATCCTCCCGCCACAGCTGGAATTACAGGAGTAAAGCACCACACCTAGTCAAATTTCCGTGAATTCTACAGCCAACTGTATTCAGGCTGGATTAAGCACAGCCTTCAATAACAATCTACATAAATTTATAGTTAAGTAAATTATAAATTGAAATGGTCTGGCTCTGTGTCCACCCAAATCTCATCTCGAATTGTAATCCCCATAATCCCAGGTGTCAAGGAAGAAACCTGGTAGAAGGGAGGTGATTGCATCATGGGGGCAGTTTCCCATGCTGTTCTTATGATGAGTTCTCACGAGACCTGATTCTTCTTTTTTTTTTTTTTCTTTTGAGAC
>NW_016107624.1:1372632-1373798 GCF_001604975.1 Cebus imitator | reverse complement strand
ATCCTGGATATCGTTGTTAATTTTCTGTCTCATTGATCTGTCTAATATTGATGTTGAAGTCTCCCACTATTATTGTGTGGGAGTCTAAGTCTCTTAAGTCTTATATATCTGGGTATTCCTGTATTGGGTGTGTATATATTTAGGATCTTTAGCTCTTCTTGTTGCATTAATCCTTTTATCATTATGTAATATCCATCTCTGCTTCTTTTGATCTTTGTTGCTTTAAAGTCTATTTTATCAGAGGCAAAAATTGCAACCCCTGCTTTTTATTTATTTATTTATTTTTGCTATCCATTTGGTTGGTAAATCTTTCTCCATTCCTTTGTTTTGAGTCTTTGTGTATCCTTGCATGTGAAATGGGTGTGGATGCAGCATGCTAATGGGTTTTGGCTTTTTTTGCCTGTCTGTGTCTTTGGATTGGGGGACTTAGTCGATTTAAATTTAGAATTAATAATGATATATATGAGTTTAATACTGCCATTTTTAATCTTGGCTGGCTGTTTTGCCCATTAGTTGATATAAATTCATGAACATGTTGATGCTTTTTACTTTTTGGTATTTTTTTAGAAAGGCTAATACTGGTTGTTCCTTTCCATGTGTAGTGGTTCTTTCAGAAGATCTTGCAAAGCAGGACTGGTGGTGATGAAATCTCTGAGTGCTTGCTTGTTCACAAAAGATTTTATTTTTCCTTTGCTTATGAAGCTTAGTTTGGCTGGATAGGAGATTCTGGGTTGAAAGTTCTTTTCTTTAAGGATATTGAAGATTGGCCCCCTCTCTCTGGCTTGTAGGGTTTCTGCTGAGAGATCTGCTGTGAGTCTGATGGTCTTCCCTTTATGAGTAACCTGACCTTTCTCTCTGGCTGCCCTCAGTATTTTTTCCTTCATTTCAACCCTGATGAATCTGGCAATTATGTGCCTTGAGGTTGGTCTTCTTGAGGAATATCTTTGTGGTATTCTCTGTATTACCTGGAGTTGAATATTGCCCTGCCTTGCTAGGTTGGAAAAGTTTTCCTAAATAACATCCTGAAGTGTATTTTCCAGCTTGGATTGATTCTCTTCGTCACATTCAGGTACACCTAGCAAACGTAGATTAGGTCTTTTCACATAGTCCCATATTTCTTGGAGACTTTGCTTGTTCCTTTTTATCCTTTTTTCTCTAATCTTGTC
>NW_016107624.1:1362808-1372498 GCF_001604975.1 Cebus imitator | reverse complement strand
CTCGTGTTGTGTTTTCAGCTCCATTAATTCACTTATATTCCTCTCTAAATTGTGTATTCTTGTTAACATTTCATCAAACCTTTTTTCAAAGTTCTTAGTTTCTTTGCATTGGACTAGAACAAGTTCTTTTAATTCACAGAAGTTTCTTATCATCCACCTTTTGAAGCCTGCTTCTGATAATGGAACACAGTCTTTCTCCATCAGGCCTTGTTCCGTGGCTGATGAGGAACTGTGATCCCCTGTAGAGGGAGAGGCGTTCTGATTTTGGGTATTCTCAGCCTTTTTAGGCTGGTTTCTTCCCTTCGTTATAGATTTATCCATCTGTGGTCTTTATAATTACCGTCTTTATAATTGGGTTTCTGAGTGGACATCCAACTTGTTGATTCCCAGTGCTAAAATCTGAGCAACCCACTGCACTGGCCAAAACAGTGGCGTTAAGATTGATGGTGCTTTTCTGACTCTGCACCAAGGACCGCCGCACCAAGGCAGCGGCAAAACCGCCTTGCCGGCCACAAGAGTCGCACTGGTGACCCGTGGGGCTCCTCTGCTGGGAATCTCCTGGTGCGTGAGCAACAAAACTTCATCTGAAAGTGTGGCGTCCTCTCGTTCTCTGTGCTTTCGCTGGGAGGTACAATCCCGAGCTGCTAGTGAGCAGCCATCTTGGATCTCTCCAATACCTGATTCTTTTATGAGTGTTTGACAGCTTCTCCTTCACACACTCTCTCTCCTGCCACCATGTAAGACTTGCCTGTTTCCCCTTTTGCCATGATTGTAAGTTTCCTGAGGCCTCCCAGCCATGTGGGACTGTGAGCCAATTAAACCTCTTTCCTTTATAAACTACCCAGTCTTGGATGTCTTTACAGCAGTGTGAAAATGACTAATATATAAATACAGGTAATACATTCTCAAAACTTAGTGTTTCATAATCATTTTACTATATTTCACTATTATCTGTGCTCTTAAGGTTACTTTAGCCTTTTATCTATATGGTACAAATACTGTATAATTGTGTGCAATTGCATATCTCTTCTCAACTGCACACTCAGTGACATCATGCTGGTAGCCTGGTCCCCACGGTGGGAATATTTACACCATGGAGATCAGCAAAGGCTATAAATCAGGGTTTTCCTTCTCCCTGCCCCCAAAAGCCTCTTGTTTAACATTTACCAGCACACCACTGCTCAAAACCCTGGGCTTTCCTCATTCAACTCACTGCATTCGGATTGTCCGTTTATGTGTATATCTCATTAGACTGGCAGCTCAGTGGAAGGAGAAAATGTGTTTGCTTGATTTTCCGACATCATCCCAGTGTCAAATAGTGCTTGGCACAGAGCAGATGTTTAGCACATTTTTAATGGATTAATGAATTGGTGAATGAGGAAAGTCACCAGAGATGAGTTTGGTGAGATAGAGTGATTGGGGGACACAAAAGGAAGACTCAAGAGAGGGTTGCTCTTTAAATTTCAAGAGCCATTAATCCAGACATGTTCTGAATGCCCCAGGCAGGAATGTGTTTGTCTCACTATTTTAATGAGAACTTAAAACTGTGAGTTCCATACAAGCACTGCCAGCTCAGCCCTAAGACTTGGATTCCTAGCAGGTATGATTCTATAGTTATGCCCAATAAATGCCAGTAAGATGCTAAACAGCGTAAGCATCAGTGACTTCACCTTTACGAAGCAGAGGATTTCCCAGCTAGCCAGCCTCCCAGGCTAGAGTTTTCGGGAAAGAGCAAAACTGCCTGGAAGTTCTTCCTCCACAGCTTAACAGAGCTGGCCCTATGACAGTGGCATGTATGATAATAACTAAAAGCATAATCATAACTACCACATTCTGAATGCTTACTCTATGCTGCTCACTTTATTATTTCCATTAAGCCTGACAATTACCCTCTAAGTGAGGCATTCTTATCTCCAATTTTACAAATAAAATAAATGGGCTCAAAAGGGCAAGTTATTCTGCTTAAGCTTCCAGAGCTAGGTGAGTGGTAGAGCTGGGATTTGAATCCAAGTCTGTCTCCAAAGCCCAGATTCTTTCTACAGCCAGAATGAAAGAAAGCCAAGAGAAAGGTAAGGTTTTTTTTGTTTTTGAGATGGAGTGTCACTCTATCACCCAGGCTGGAGTGCAGTGGCATGATTTCGGCTCACTGCAACCTCTGCCTCCCAGGTTCAAGCAATTCTCCTGCCTCAGCCTCCCGAGTAGCTGGGATTACAGATGCGCATCACTATATCCAGCTAATTTTTGTATTTTTAGTAGAGATGGTGTTTCACCATGTTGGCCAGGCTGGTCTCAAGCTCCTCACCTTGTGATCCGTCCATGTTGGCCTCCCAAACTGCTGGGATTACAGGCGTGAGCCACTGCGCCCAGCCTGGTAAGGTTCTTTTCCATGCTTCCTACTCAGGATCAAGAATTATTTCATTTCATCTTGACAATGTTAGGGTCTGATGTTAGGCCCCTCTCTGTACACTTCAAATAATGCTTGACTACAATTCATTGTTTCTTTGTATGGAAGGTATTTGGAGCTGTTCAAGAAATGTAGAACCACTTTCAGAAAGATTGTGAATGGCTATGCTTTAGAAACAAAAAGTAATTCATAAAATCCTTTAAACACACTCACACCAAAAAATGTTGGAGATGGTGCTATTTTTACACTCAGAGGCGTTGGAGTACAGGACACCCTGAGACACTCAACCTCTCTGAGCCTTGGTTTCTTCACCTGATAATAGTATCCACTCAAAGAACTGTGGGGAAATTAAATGAATTCTCTATGTCAAGTCGTGAGGCATGTAAAGGGCTCTGTCAACAGTGGCTGGTGTCATTATGGGAACCCCGTAGGTACAGGCGTGGAGGTGTTTAAGGCGAGTGAGCTTGAGCCAGTGTGTTGGGATGCAGGGTACATCCACTGAGTTATGGAAGACCAAGCTAGATGGCAGGATGCATGAGGCTTACGTGAAACAGGAGGAAACAGTATTCATGGGTGCCTTCTCTGGGCAGTATCTCCTTCAAAGCTGACAACAAATTTCTCAGATTGGAACTACTTTCACTCCCAGTTCATAGATCGAGAAACTGAGGCCCAGTGAGGTAAAGACTCTTATTTATTCTGCACAACTAGGGAATGGCAGAGCTGAGACTGGAACCCAGGTTTTGCTCCAAAGCCACTGTCTTCCATGTGGGGCTAGGAGCATGCCAGGCTGAAGGCACTCTGCAGGAGGAAGCTGTCACAGGCTCACACAGGAGACTGACACTGTTGGAGCTGAATCAAGACGTTTCCTGTGGAGGGGGACAGGGGCCCACAGGCCTAACAGCCCATGCCTGCCAGGGATTTAGCAGGAAGAGCTGGCTTTTGTTCTAGATGAATCAGCCCAGCTGTTTCTGAAAGCCCAACCCCACTCTTCTGGGCTCAGCGGACCAGAAGGCATTCAGCTGTCCCCGCAGGTCACCAGTGGGGTGGGATGGGGCAGTACTTTGTACAGTGGACTGCACCATTTACAGAGAGTTATATTATCACCACACCAAACAATGGGCTTTTCAAATGTGCTGTGTCTTGGAGTTGAAACACAATCGGGCCAGCAATGCATTACCTTCTTTGGAATTTAGAGAAACTTAAAACAAACAAACAAAAAAGCTGATGATTAATGTTTCAGTCCAAAGTTGATCTCCCTCCCTTTTCCTCCTCCCCTTCCACTTTCTTCTTCCTACTTTCCCTTCTCCCTGTTCTTCTGTGCTTCTCTGTTTCTTTTTCCTGTTTTTCTCCTCTCTCATCACTGTTGTCAGTAGTAGAAGCACTTTGCTGTGAAGTTCTAATAGCCTTGCCCAGGGAAGTAGGACACCCAAGTTCCACACCCTGTCTCCTCTACCTTGCAAATGACCCTGGGCAAGTCATCCACTCCTTTGAGTCTCTGTTATGTCATCTGCAAACTGGGACAATAGAAATAAACTACTTCCAAGAGAGATTACACCTGGCTAATAAAACAGGGGTTTTTTCCAGCCCTGGTTGTGCTGTACTAGACCCAGCACAGGTTTCCTGTCCTGGGACAACCAGACAGCATTTGTCTCATAAGATCCATTAAATTGCTTTTCAAAATGTTAAATCTTAGGTCAAGTCACTCTAGGTTGTCTTACTTTACATCTGTAATTTGTAAGAGTGCCTTCAAAAATGCACAGTGCAAATGCAATCACTTCATTTCATTTTTTCTCAAACCAAAACAACCAACTTGAGAAACCAATACCTAATGAACAAGAAGCACATTTCCCTGATGGAGATTTCCTCTCCACCTGAATGATTCCCAAATTCTGAGGCTGAGGCAGTCCCGGTGAGAAGGGGTTCAACCCGTCACACCAAGCAGGCAGTCTAGAGTTTGGCTTTCTCCCTGGCTCAATCTTGCTGTTTTGACCTTGACCTCAGCCAGATGACCCTACAGATCCAGATCCCTGGGTGAGGGCCCGGGGTCTCGGGGAGCTGTCCAGCTTCCTGTCTGCTTAGCCTAGACCCATGCTCAGCTTCTCACACAGTCATTCTCCAAAGTCTTAGCTGGCTAGAAGCCTTATATCAAAATGTGTTTGTATACCTGTCCCGTAGGGACTCTGACCACCCTCTTTCTTGTCTCCAGGTGCCCTACATGTCCCCCTATAGGAATGAGGGAGAAGCCTTTAAACAGTTTAAGGTGAAGTACCCCAGAAACACTTTCAGGCCTGTTTTGCCTAGAGCTGAAAAAGAAAAGCAGCTAAATCTTCAGCAGCAAGCTGTGATCTCTCTTGTAAAATATACTACTCGGTCATGGCATAAAATATTAATACAGCAGATGCGGTCTGGCTTTATGAGACCCATGAAAGGCTCTGGGAATCCCCGGTGCCAACAGCCACGGGTTGGTAAGCTCTACGTTTTATCACTAATCCAGACAAGCTCTGAGCTGCTTTAGCCTGGCGTTGGTGGCCACACATGATCTGGCCTTGCTTTATCCCTCCAGCCTCATCTCATCCCCTCCCCATCTGAACCCCATACCCCTATGCCATGGAATCCTGCTGGTTCCTGGCAGGTCATGCTTTATGTCACCCCAAAACCTTCAAGACTTTGCACCCTGGCTCTCTTTCTTGGGACTGCCCACCGTGACACTTTCCCCCTGTTTAACTCTCCCCTATGTTTTCAGGCTTAGTTTTAGGGCAAGCCTGAAAGCTTTTAGGAGGAGACTTTCCCTGTCTCCTCCAAGGTGCATTACATTGGCAGCCCCTCCATGGTTCCACAGTCCCCTGCACATGCCTCCATCATAGTACTTCCTGGACCATTCTGCTGAAGTAGGCTCCCCTGTCTTGTTATTCTCCACCCCAGAACTCTGCTTAATTCCCTTGTAAGTGATAGTTATTTGTAATGATTTCATTACTGCATTGTTTACTGTCTCCCACACTAGACTGTGAGCTCCCTGAGGGCAGGGCCAGATAGCTCAATCTCTGCTGCCTGTGAAAATGCCCAGCATAGCACCCTGGACAGATCAGACCCTCAATACACACTGAATTGGATGGAATTGCAGTGACACTTAGCACAGTGTGTTATATTTACCTGTTTATGTTTTTAGCTCTATCGGTGAGTCCCTCATGGGGAGGGACCAAGTCTTGTTCACTATTATGCTCCCAATGCCCAACACAGAACTTGGTACATATTAGGAGACTAGTAAATGTTGAATGAATGGATGGATGAATGAAAGGAATAAAGAGAAGAACGAACATGAAGGCAGGATGAACAGATGATCAAATAAAGGAATTCCAAGTAACCTTTATGAAGCAACCAATTGATAAATTTTTTTTTTTTTACTATTTGAAATAAATACCAGCATCTTCTCTTGATTCTGCTCACTTGTGGTGCTGGGGGAAAAAAAAAAAAAAGCTTATAATAGGATTGGTCAAGCCTAACCTTTAAAAAACAATCACCACAGAACTCCAATAACTGGAGTAGACTTTTAATGAATAAGCAAGATGTTGATATCAATTTACCTTAATTAGTAAGGCTAAGATGCCTTCTCAAAATGTCTGCTTCTGCAGTCTTCTAAATTTATATCAGATATCACCCCTTAGTTTTTCCAAGTTTCAGAATTTGAAAAAATGCTTAACTACTTAAATATCTTCAATATAGTCTTTTTTTTTTTTTTTTTTTTTAAAGGAGTCTCACTCTGTCACCCAGGCTGGAGTGCAGTGGTGCAGTCTTGGCTCACTGCAACCTCCGCATCCCAGGTTCAAGTGATTCTCCTGCCTCAGTCTCCCAAGTAGCTAAGATTACAGGTGAACACCACCATGCCTGGCTAATTTCTTGTATTTTTAGTAGAGATGGGTTTTTGTCATGTTGGCCAGGCTGATCTCTAACTCCTGACCTCAAGTGATCTGCCTGCCTTGGGCTCCCGATGTGTTGGGATTACAGGCGTGGGCCACCGCATCTGGCCGAGCCTCAGTTTTCTCACCTGAAATCACTTCATCTCCAGGGAACCTCCCCTAGAGTTTTTGAGAGTTCAATGAGCTAATGGAAGAGGTTATTCTAGGGAATGAGAGTGCAGGCTTTTGGGGGTCACACACCTTTTTGGAAGCCCGGCTCTGAAAATTTCTTGTTAGGTTACCTTTGGGAAGTTACTTACCATCTTTGATTCCCAATTTTCTCACTTGCAAACTGGAAATTAGAGTGCCTTATGTAGTTCATTGGTATGTGGATTAAACGGTTTTTTTAAAATGTATCTGTAATATTTAACCCAGTGCCTGACACATAGTAGTTCTCAATAAATTATAGCTCCTATTACTATAGTCATTATTAATTATGATACTTTTCTTTTCCATGGAATATATGTTTCATGATTACTTAACCTTTACCGCATGATTTCCTGTTCCTTACTCTTTTTTAAGATTGATAAGTAGCCGGGCGCGGTGGCTCAAGCCTGTAATCCCAGCACTTTGGGAGGCCGAGGCGGGTGGATCATGAGGTCAAGAGATCAAGACCATCCTGGTCAACACGGTGAAACCCCGTCTCTACTAAAACTACAAAAAATTAGCTGGGCATGGTGGTGCGTGCCTGTAATCCCAGCTACTCAGGAGGCTGAGACAGGAGAATTGCCTGAGCCCAGGAGGCGGAGGTTGCGGTGAGCCGAGATCGCGCCATTGCACTCCAGCCTGGGTAACAAGAGCGAAACTCCATCTCAAAAAAAAAAAAAAAGATTGATAAGTAATAGTTGTACATATTTTGGGGATACATATGATATTTTGACACATGCATATACAATGAGTAATGATCGAATCAGGGTAATTTGGATCTCCATTGCCTCAAACATTTATCTTTTGTGTGTGTGTTGGGAACATTACAAATCTTCTCTTCTAGCTATTTTGAAATATACAATAAATTATTGTTAATTATAATTTGCTATCAAATTCTAGACCTTAGTCCTTTTTTGTTTTTGTTTTGAGATGGAGTCTCATTCTGTCTTGCCCAGGCTGGAGTGCAGTGGCACGATCTCAGCTCATTGCAGCCTCTGCCTCCTGGGCTCAAGCGATTCTCCCGTCTCAGCTTCTCTAGTAGCTGGGACTTCAGACATCCGTCACTACGCCCAGCTAATTTTTTTTTTTTTTTTGTATTTTTAGTAGAGATGAGGTTTCACCATGTTGGCCAGGCTGGTCTTGAACTCCTGACATCAGGTGATCCACCTGCCTTGGCCTCACAGAGTTCTCAGATTACAGGTGTGAGCCACTGAACATTTCTTTTATCTGACTACCTGGAACTTACTTCTTTTATCTGACTGCATTTTTGTACCCTTCAACCAACTTCTGTTCCTCCTCTCCTCCCCAGCCACCATTCTACTTTCTACATCCACGAGATCCATGGTTTTCACTCTCACAGACGAGTGGGAACATGCAGTATTTGTCTTTCTGTGCCTGGCTTACTTCACTTAACATAATGACTTTCAGTTCTATCCATGTTGCTACAAATGACAAAATTTCATTCTTTTTAATGGCTAAATAATATTCAAGTGCATATACACATCACATTTTCTTTTGGTTCCTTACCCCTGTAGGTAATTTCTGCAAGGTACATCCTCAGGCATGCAATGTTTTTCTTCTCAAAAAAAAAAAAAAATCACCAGACATGATGGCTCATGCCTGTAATTCCAGCACTTTGGGAGGCCAGGGTGGGCAGATCACCTGAGGTCAGGAGTTTGAGACCGGCCTGACCAACATGGAGAAACCTGTCTCTACTAAAAATACAAAAATTAGGCGGGTGTGGTGGTGCATGCCTGTAATCCCAGCTACTCTGGAGGCTGAGGCAGGAGAATCACTTGAACCCAGGAGGCAGAGGTTGCTGTGAGCCAAGATTGCGCCATTGCACTCCAGCCTGGGCAAAAGCACGAAACTCTGTCTCAAATATATATATATATCTTCAGATGAAACTCCCAAGAAGAGCCAGCACAGGCACATAGCCTTCCCCTCCCCCTTTTGTTTAGTGAGCGCTTGATTTCTCAAGACCTAATTCAAAATATCTTCCACTAAAAAGGCTTCTTTGACCCCCCAAAGAGAGTAGTTCTCCCCCAGCCCCATTTCACCTAGAACTCACCATCTCTCTCATAGGCATCTCTAGGTTCTCTCCTGCCAAACAATTCCCTCATGATCCCAGAAGGATTTTTCTAGAAATACATGTCAAGCATTGTGTGGGAAAACAGAATTTCTTGATGTCTAGTAAGAGCGTAAATTGATGCAAGATGAAAAAGAACAATTGGAACACCCATTCTCTTTGATCCGGCAGTTCCACCCCCGGGAATTTTCCCTACATATGTACTCCAATGGGCAAAATGGCATATTTACAAGTTACTAAGCATTGTTTGCATAACAAAATAATGGAAATCACCTAAAGGTTCACCAAAAGAAGATTATTTAAATAAATCATGACACATACATATAGCAGAATGCCATTCCATTATAAACAAAGAATAGGAAAATCTTTATGTAGTAAAATGGGGGCATTCCCAAGCTATATCTATAGTTTTACATGTATGGAATATCAGTGTGTGTGTTAAAAACAAAAAAAGAGGGGAAAGAATAGATATATGGGCCAGACATGGTGGCTCATGCCTGTAATCTCAGTACTTTGGGAGACTGAGGTGACAGGATCACTTGAGGCCAGGAGATTGAAACCAGCCTGGGAAATGCAGTGATATCCCATCTCTACAAAAAATACAAACATTAACCAGGCATGGTTGCGTGCGCCTAGTCCCAGATACTCAGGGAATAGGTGGAAGGATCACTTGAGCCCAGGAAGTTGAGGATGCAGTGATTATTGTGCCACTGCACTCTAGCCTGGGTGACATAGCGAGACCCTGTCTCAAAAATAAATTAAGAAAAATAAAGATGTATGTATTTGCTTGTACTTACGTAAAATACTTTGTAAGGATATATAAGAAACTGGTAATACTGGTCACCTCTGGGGAGAATACTAGGCAGCTGACAGGTGGGGCGAAAGGAGATTTTTCTGTGTATATCCTTTTGCTGCTTTTGAATTTTAAGCTAGTGTACATATTAGCTATTCAAAATAATAATAATAATAGAAGTAAAACATGGTGGAGACACAAACATATTGCTATGTGCGCTCACTGCTACAGGGGTTTGCAGAAGAATTCATCTTTGGGAGAAAATTACTCTTTTAGGGGAGAAAAAAATCTTTTTTTTTTTTTT
>NW_016107624.1:1358945-1362658 GCF_001604975.1 Cebus imitator | reverse complement strand
TGAGACGGAGTCTTGCCCTGTCACCAGGCTGGAATGCAGTGGAATGATCTTGGCTCACTGCAACCTCCGCCTCCCAAGTTCAAGCGATTCTCCTGCCTCAGCCTCCCGAGTAATTGGGACTACAGGCGCCCACCACCATACCCAGCTAATTTTTGTATTTTTAGTAGAGACAGGGTTTCGCCATGTTGGACAGGATGGTCTCGATCTCTTGACCTTGTGTTCTGCCCACCTCGGCCTCCCAAAGTCCTGGGATTACAGGCGTAAGCCACTGCACCCTGCCAAGAAAAGTCTTTCTAAAGGTCTTTTGGTTGTGCAAAGCCAAAGACCAGAGCCTGATCTGGAGAAGAAAGGTTAAAACCATCCTAAAGTGAAATATGACCTATTTAGGTAAAGAGGTTCTGATTTTAAATAATTCTTTCCTCCTGTATGGCGGACCCCAGGGACAAGAGTTTGGGGGAGTAGGAACTTGGGAGAGAGAAAATGAAAGAGAAAGAACTTAGATCTAAATAAGAATAAAACTCAGGACTGAGAGACTCTGTAAATGGTAGAAAGCCAAAGGTGTTTAGAGCAGGTGATCCTGTTTCTGGGAAGGCAAGTCTTGCTATTATGCATGTAGCAGGCTGTGGAGGCCAAAACTGTGTTAGGACCAAGGCTGAGCTGTTTATAATTGCTTCCCTTTCTTTGCCTACCCGCCACAATTTTTGCCCCAACTGTATCATGCAGTTTGAAGGCTGAGCACTCCTGACCACTTAAGGAAAAGGAAATCATCTTTTTTCTTTTCTTTTTTGGCTTGTTTTAATTGCTGATGATCCAGGCTCTAGATTTAATAGATCATCAAGTCTTCTGTTAAAGAACGAAAGAATGGAGGAACTAGTAGAAAGAAGGAAGTACTATTGAGGAAGCCAAAAAAGGAGACAAAAGGATTTTCTCAAAACATAGACCAGAGCAAAGGAGGAGAAGAAGATAGTGAAGGGAGGGTTACCCCAAGAGCCCTGCCAGCCTGGGAGCTGATGTGGGGCAGCTTACCAGAAAGGAAGAGGATCTGAAGTTCAGTGGAAACAGGTGAATGGAACCAGCAAAGAAGGGCTTCACAGGACATTGTTTGAGCACCAAGGAGCAGGGTGAGACCTGAGTCATTGCCACAGATCTCTCAGCCATAACCAGAGAGAGAACTGCCTGTTCCTGCACCAAATTCATCTACACACTTTGTTCCACTGTGGGCAGCTGGTAAGTCTGTCACTCCGTTAGTGGTAAACACTTTGATGCCTGCCAAGCTGGAGAGATGCCCAGTAGTACCATATAACTTCAACGTGAACCTGTCCCATGACTCCACGTTGCTGACACCTACATAATGCCCCAGGCCAAAACCTAGAAGCTCATAGCAGGGGCATGGGGCTCTGGGCCCAGAGCAGTGGTGACAAGAAAGCTCCGGGCGTCTGTACTTGATAAGGGAAGGATAACAAGAAAAATGGGAGCCGAACCAAAGAAGCTCAGACTCTCCTGAGATGAGACAATGGTTGATGTCACCACTGTTATAAATGGATTGAAAACAATCTGGATGGCAGTTATCTGGCAAATCTGACGTTACTCACCTGCTTAAAACCTGTCAAAGGTTATGCAATGGACTGAAAGTTTGTGCCCATCAAAATTCGTAGGCTGACATTCTAACCCCAATGTGATACTATTTAGAAGTGAGGCCTTTGAGAGGTAATTCAGTTATGAGAGTGGAGCTCTCATGAATGGGATTAGCACCCTTGTAAGAAGAGGCTAAAGACCCAGCTAGCATTCTTTCCACCACATGAGGCACAATGAGAAGCTGATAGTCTGCAACCCCGAAGAGGGCTCTCACCAGAGCCCAACTATGCTGGCACCCTGATCTTAGACTTCCAGTCTCTGCAACTGTGAGAAACAAATGTCTTTTGTTTATAAGCCACCCAATTCATGGCACTTTTTCATGGCACCCCAAGGTGACTAAGACAAACTACTCTCCACCTCCAGGGTAAATTCTGAATTTCTTACCCTGGTGTATCAGTCAGGAAAGTTTAGGTTATATTATAGTAAGAAATTAGCCCCCAAAATCCTGGTGTCTTAATGCAACAAAAGTTGATTTCTTGCTCATGATACATATTCAATGCATGTGCTCCACATAATCACTCATAGACCCCAGACTAATGGAGGGGCCACATATTGAAGTTGCACTTGGAAGACGTGGCTGCCTTGTTCATTATGGCAAGGCAGGAAAGCTAAGGGAGGGCTCACATTCACTTTTTTATGCTTTAGCCCAGAACTGACATGTGTAGCTTTTGCTTATGGACCCTCAGTGAAACTAGTCATGTGGTTCCTCCAACTGCAAAAAGACCAGGAAACGTGGAAAGTAGGTGGATAGATATTTGGTGAACAGTAAATGTCTCTGTCATACATGGCATTCAAGAGCTTTTGAAATCTGCCTCCAGGAGCCCCTCCAGCTTCATCTCCTTCCACTGTCCGCCTTTCCAAACTCATAATCCACCACTGGCCACAGGAGTTTTCTCCCAGCTCCCCAAGCGTGTCCTTGAACCATTGCTCCCCCATGCCTTAGCTCATGCTGGTTTCTGAACATACAATGTCCTTTTTCTACCTGCTCCAACTGTCAAAATTCTACTTCTCCTTCTAAGCCCAGCTCAAACACTACCTTCCCCATTCCTCATCCCTGGGGGAAAATTAATTGATCCTTCCTGGTTTGGCCACATCTCTTTTTCTATGCTCCTTAGACATCATCCTGCCTGCACCTCTGTTGCCAAGTCCTGTCAATTCTATCTCCACAATCTTTTGAAATAAGCCCCTCCTCGCCATCTCCATTGCCTCAGCACTTACGTTATCATCTTACTTCTAGACTGTTGCAAGAGTCTCCTAACTGGCTTCAGTGCCCCCAATCTCTTCTCATGCTAATCATCCACTACACGATGGCCTCCAAATGATCTTTCTTAAAAACATAATCCTGTCATTTCCCAGCCTGAAACTCTTCAACAGCCCCTATCACCTTCCAAACTTCTTAGCACAGCCTCCAAGGCCTTCCTTGATCTAGCACCAGCCTCACCTACTCTCCTTCTTTCCCAGACACAAGGACTTCTCTGGCCCATGCCACCAACAATCTATGCTTGTGTGTTTTCTAAGGCATTTGCTCTCTCTGTTCCCTTTGCCTAGGATGCCTTTCCCATTTCCATAATCTCTACCTGGTCATGTCACTTACCCTTCAAGGTCCAGTTCAATGTCATTCCTGCCTCTGAACGCCTCCATAGTGTATCCATTTTTAGCTCTGGATACACCTGCTCCCCCTGCTGTGTTCTTTCAAAGCAGTAACCAGATCTCCTGTATTTTCAAACCCCCAGTTTCAAGCCTAGGTCCTGACCCATAGTAAGAATCAATAAATGCTTATGGAAGGAAGTAAGGTAGGACGAGATGGGGAAGGGAGAGGGGGAGAGAAAAAGGAAAGAAGGAAGGAAAGAGAAGGAAAGGAAGGGAGGAAAAGAGAGGGAGGGAGAGGAAAGAGAGGAAGGGAGGATTAAGAAAAGAGACAAGGGCTTGGGCATGGTGGTGCACACCTGTAATTCCAGCTACTCAGGAGGCTGACGCAGGAGAATCGCTTGAACCTGGGAAGCAGAGGTTGCAGTGAGCTGAGATCACACCACTGCACTCCAGACTGGGCAGGAGAGTGAGACTCCGTCTCAAAAAAA
>NW_016107624.1:1351549-1357589 GCF_001604975.1 Cebus imitator | reverse complement strand
GGAGGCGGAGGTTGCAGTGAGCCGAGAATTCGCCATTGCATTCCAGCATGGGTAACAAGAGCGAAACCCCGTAAAAAAAAAAAAAAAAAAGAATATTAAAATGAGGAAAGTGTCCTGAATTACCTAAGTTATCTCTAAATGTAATTGCAAGTTTCCTTATAAAGGGGAGGCAGAAGGAGATTTTACCATGGAGGAGAAGGCAGGATGCAGACAGAACAGAGATTTGAAGATGCTCAGTTGCTGGCCTTGAAGAGGGAGGAAGGAGCCATGTGCCAAGGAATGCAAAGAAGGAAACTCCAGAAGCCAGAAAAGGCAGGAAAGTGGATTCCCCCCGGAGCCTTCAGAGGGAGCACAGCCCTGCCAACACCTTCATTCTAGCCGAGGGAGACTTCTGAACTCCAGAACTTTAAGAGAATAAGTTGTGTGTGTTAAGTCACCAAGCCTATGGTAATTTGTTACAGCAGTGATAGGAAACTAATGTACCCTCCATAAGGGTTGTGCTGTTTTATGATCCTGCCAGAGATGTAAGGTACGTCCCCCTTTCCTTAAGGATGAGGAAAAGATGACGTGCCTTACATATCCTGATATCTCATTGGCCAGAATTGTATCACATGCCCATTTCTAAACCAATCACTGGCCAGAGTAATCAGGCTTCCTCCTGCCCTTGTCCTAAGGCTTCCTCCTGCCCTTGTCCTAAGGCTGCACCATTTTCTCCTGAGCCGTTCAGTTGCCTGATCCTGAACAATTATCAGGGTTGCATCGTCAAGGAATGAGAAGGGCATTGCTTTGGTTTGGCAACCAACAGTGCCTACCTCAAAACTTATTTGCAGAAAAAGAAATTCCTCAGTTTAACAGATATTTTATAAAAGTTAAAAACCTTGGACTAGACTCCCCAAGGAACCATCCACTGCGGTCCCCAGGCTGCGGCTTTCCCCTGTCTATCCCCCTCTGGTTCCTTCCTCCTCTATCCTCCTTTTTCCAGAGGATGGCATGCCCAGTCAAGCTCTGGTTGTGAGTCACCAAGGTTAAATGAGGCCTTATGATGAATACACAAGCCATCTTCCAGAAACATCTCTCCCTCGCAAGTACTGACTCAGGCCCTATAAAGGAAATCTTCACTGTTTCTTCCCTGTTTTCGCTTTTCTCTGACATATTACCCTAGAATTTTAAAGCTGTAAAGGCCCTTAGAGTAATAATAATGATGGTAATTATGATAGTTAATTATTTATAATGCACATTTATTGAGCTTTTACTAGGTTCCAGGCACTTGGTATTTATTATCCCATTTAACCCTCAAGTCTTCTTGAGGATTGATGAGGTAGATATTATCACCTCTTTGAGAGATACTAATAGATATAATAATAGAAATTATTATCATGCCTGTCTGATGGATTTTGAAACCCAAGAAAAGAAAGAATAAGTTGTCCAGGGTAATAGCTGGCACTACGTTTCGAACCAAGATCTGTAGAGACTCCGAAGCTCATGCTGTCAACACCCTGAAGTCCAAAACCTTGCATTCTACAGATGACAACGTGGGAGTCTGGGGATGGAGACAGGGTTGGGGGGAGGCATAAGCATTTTGCTCAGTTTCATGACCAGAAAGTGAACCCTCACTGACGGTGCAGCAAACAGCTCATATTAGGTTTTTTCTCTCCTTCACAGGAATCAAATATTTATGAATCATCATGTATCTGAGTCTAACAAGAGGTGTTTGTCTTTTTGCACAGCAATGGACACCTTTTGCATTGTGATTTTTCCTATTTATCTGGCATCGTGGGAAAATAAAAACAGCAACTATAGCATGAAACTTGCTTTAAGTTTACAAGACACTTCCAAATACTTTCTGTAATGTGATCATTGCTACAGCTCTGTGAAACAGAAAGATAGGATTATCCCTCTTCACAGGTGAGGAAACTAAGGCCCAAAGAGGTTACACTACTTTCCCCACAGGTCTCACAGATGATTAAATGACAGAACAAAAATCAAAACCGGGGGAGGAAGCTTTTTGGCTATGAGGATCTGACATCCACAGACGGGGACTCTTCCTATGAGTTTTAGACTCATATTTTCAAGTTAAAAGACCTAATTAGGATTTTGATTGGCTCAGGATTGATTTTGTTTGTTCAGCTGAAATCTCTCAGTGAATTAATCCATTTATCTAGGGAGAAATAACATCTTTATTATCCCAAGTCTTTCTACCCTTTGTCTTTTACGCCTCCAAGGAGAATCTGCTGTTTTCTTTTAATAGAAGCCCTTGGCACTTCTTTCCGAGTTTATTCTTTTACAAGCTGCCTTTGTAGCTAAGTTGAAAAACATCTTTGGTTCTTTTGTGCTTTCCTTCTAATTGATCTGTGTGGCATTATTTTTATTTCCAGTGAGTAACTTGATACTTGGTTGAACTTTCTTGTTGTTTCCAAGAGCTTTTCAGTTGATTCCCTTCCGTTTTCAGGATAGAATTTTAGCATCTGCAAATATTTGTAAAAGCTAAACAAAACCTGCCCTCATTTCACCAAGAGCGTTCTTTTTACCACATGACACTGCATTTTCCCCCAACTCTGCGTTTTCCAGATGACCAAATGGCTCCTTTAAGTGCCATGGTATTTAGAAACACAGCCGCCTGGGCTGGAAGTCTTTCTTAAAGTACAATGTGTAGCAAAGACCTGTGGCTTCACCTGCATAACACATGCCTCCCCCATTTTTAGTAGCTGCCCCTCACTTTCTTTTGGAGAACTGCCCCTCTACTTCCCCAGGAGGCCTTAGCAAGACTGCCAGTTGTAAGATTTATTGCTGATGCAAAATGAGGAAACTGAGGCAAGTATGAGAAACTGAGAAGTTAATTTATTCAGCTCCCAGGGGAGGATTTGTGGCCCAGGAAGGGGCCAAAGAAGTCGCGCCTGGCTGTTTAGGTCATGGGGTTTTATGGGGAGGGAAGGCGATTGATTGGCTATTGGGAAACAAAGCAAAGGCAATTTTATTGGCTGTCAGGAAGCAGGAAGTACCTGGAACTAGTTGCCATGGGTAAGCAGGCAGGACCTTGGGTAGATGGGCTTGATTGACTGTTGGGGAAACAAAGTGAAGGCAATCTTATTGGCTATTAAGGAGGAAATACCTGGAGCTAGTGGTTACGGGTAAGCGGGCCTTGTGGGGGGTGGGGGGTGCATACAGAGCAAACTGCTACCAGGCAGGGTGTCTGATGGGGCTTCTTTAAAAAAATTTTCCTGCAGGGTTTATTAACAGCGGGCTGGGGGTTGAATGCATAATTTAGTGCTGAATGTGGGCTTGGGTTTGGCATGCGGAGGCAGGTGTGGGGAAGCCGTGTGGCAAGGCCAGATAATGAGCTCGGGTGATGAGGTAGTTATCAGACTTGGAGAGAGATGGATGTGTCCGTTTAACCCTCTGTGAGGCAGCTGGCCTTACACCAGTCACTTGATTTCACTCACGTGCCCCAAACAGGCCCTGGTTCCACCACAGGTTAACCCAACTGACTCTTCCAAGAATTTGTATCTTGAGAAAAAGGACACTTGGCCAGAAAGACACTGAAGCAGAATCATCTGGAAGGCAGGCCTTAATGAGATGTCCAGGAATCTTTGCCTCTCCTGGACATCAGGTCTGACTGTTAAAGTTCTATTTTGATTCCAGGAGCCACCCAATATACTTCCAATACATCCTCTTTCTTTGCTTAGGTTTGCTTCCATTACAAAGCATACAGATATCAGCACCCAAGAGCTGATTGCAGGCAATAGACCTTGTTGTGAGTTGAATTGTTATGAGTTGAATCCCTGACCCGCACACAAAGAAGTATTAAAGTCCTGACCTCTAGGATGTTGGAATGCAACCTTCATTGGAAACAGGGTCTTTACTAAGACAATCAAGTTAAAATCAGGTCATCAGGCTGGGCCCTAATATTAATATATGACCGATGTCATTTAAAAAGGGGAATTTGGACACAGAAACAAATACAGACGGGAGACAATGTGGAGACACCCAGGGAAAATGCTCCGTCAAGACAGAGGATGATGGCGCTGCAGGCGATGCGTGGGGTTATGAATGGGCCACACCCAAACTACCCATGCCCACTGGTGGTGGGAGCTCAGGAACAGATGCTGGCAGTTAGTCAGAACTACCTCTCCCAGCCTCGTCTTACATACGTCACAGTATCAGGAGTCCATGGTCCACTAGTGATCTTAGATCATGTTAAGTTTCCCATATATGCTGAGTTTGTCCACTGGACCTTACTAGATGGCACAAAGAGACATGGGCAAGTTCTAGAAGTGGGTGGTTCCAAGGCAGTGGTTCAGGTATTTCAAGGGACTAGGGATATTCTCCAGGCACCAGTGTCTGATGATATGCTTGGTTGGGTATTTAATGGCCCGGAAAAACCCATTGACAGAGGTCCTCTTGTACTGGTTGAAGATTTCTTTGATATCATGGGATGGCCAATCAATCCTCAATGTCAAATCTACCCAGAGGAGATGATTCAGACCAGCATTTCGCCCACAGTTGGTGTGAGCAGTATTGCCAGGGGCAGAACATTTTTTTCCTCTCTGCTGCTGGGTTACCACACAAAGATTACAGCTCAAATCTGTCGCCAGACTGGTTTGCTAAATAAATCCAAAGATGTAGACTACAGTAAGGAAAAATTTGCAATTGTATTTGCTTCTAGGGATGTAAACATGGAAACAGCCTGTTTCTTCCAATCTGGCATTGAAGAAAATGGCTCAATGGACAACGTCTGCCTGTTTTTGAACTTGGCTAATGACTCAACTATTGGGTGGATTATCATCCCTCACCCGGCTCTGACCACAGCTGAATTTCTGGCATACCAATGTGAGAAGCATTTACTGGTTACCCTAACAGATATGAGCTCTTCTACTGAAGCACTTCAAGAGGTTTCCACAGCCAGAGAAGACGTTTCTGGTGGATGAGGCTTCCCCGGTTACACTTATACAGATTTAGCCACTATATATGAACATGCTGGTCGAGGGAAAGGTAGAAATGGTTCAATGACTCAACTTCCTACTCTTACCATGCCTACCAATGATATCATTCACCCTTCTCTGCCCTGAGTGGGACAGGTCTGTGTGGACAGACAGCTGCACAACAGAGAGATTCACCCACCTATCAATGTGCTGCCTGAACTATCACTGTTCATGAAGTCCGCTATTGGAGAAGGGATGACCAGGAGGGATCGTGCTGATGTATGTGACCAGCGTGTGCAAGCTATTGGGAAGGATGTACAAGCCATGAAAGCTGTAGCTGGAGAAGAAGCCCTCAGCTCAGATGATCTTCTTGACTTGGAATTTCTGCAGAAATTTGAGAGGAACTTTATTTCTCAGGGTCCTCATGAAAATCACACTGTCTATGAGACTTTGGATACTGGCTGGCAGCTGCTCTGAATCTTCCCCAAAGATATGCTGAAGAAAACCCCTCAGAGCACCTGTACTGGTCAGGGTTCTCCACAGGGACAGAATTAATAGGACAGATGTATATATGAAGCGGAGTTTATTAAGGAGTATTGATTCACACGATCACAAGGTAAAGTCTCACAATAAGCCATCTGCAAGCCGAGGAGCAAGGAAGCCAGTCCAAGTCCCCAAACCTCAAAAGTAAGGAAGCTGACAGTACAGCCTTTAGTCTGTGGTCGAAGGACCAAGAGTCCCAAAGCTGAAGAAAGTGGAGTCTGATGTTCGAGGGCAGGAAGCCACCAGCATGGGAGAGAGATACAGGCCAGAAGACTAAACCAGTGTAGTCCTTCTACGTTCCTCTGCCCGCCTTTAGCCCAGCCATGTTGGCAGCTGATTAGATGGTGCTCACCCAGATTGAGGGTGGGTCTCCCCTCCCAGCACAACTCAAATGTTAATATCCTTTGGCAACACCCTCACAGACACACCCAGGAACAAAACTTTGCGTCCTTCAATCCCATCAAGTTGACACTCAGTATTAACCATCACAGCACCTGAGCAAATTTTACCCTTGAGTCTCTCTGCAAAGCATTGGCTGTTGCTTCATCACTGCTTAATATACTTGTGAAATACTGGTT
>NW_016107624.1:1347196-1351339 GCF_001604975.1 Cebus imitator | reverse complement strand
AGTAGAGACAGGGTTTCACCATGTTGACCAGGATGGTCTCGATCTCTTGACCTCGTGATCCACCCGCCTCGGCCTCCCAAAGTGCTGGGATTACAGGTGTGAGCCACCGCGCCCGGCTGGTTCTGTTTTCTTTATTCCTTTAGCACTCCCCTAGCCTCCCCTTTGTGTTGAAGTGTACCATGTTACCGTATAATTAAAAACAAAGAATAGGTAACATATTGTGCCAGTGTTGAGTGATTTAAACCTGCTAACAGACTTTATCCCCTATTCAGAAAACCTGGGTCTTCGGTGCTTTGCTTAAAGTAGCTGCAGGGACGGAGGTGATGTTTTCTTATTGATGTTTGTATTAGTGGTATAGTTCGTTACCTAATAATGTCCTCATTATCTGGATCTCTTAGGTCTTACCTCTCAACCTCCTCAAGAGCATCAGCCTCTGAGTTATAACACTTTTGTCTCTAAATTAGGGGCAAGATCAGGTCTAAAAGATGTCTCCTTTCAGAAAAGCCAAGATGCTCTTTCCTGAGCATTTTCTTTTGGGTTGTTGATGTACCTGTGGGTCTGTGCTGCTGCTCTAAACAGATGGTTATTTTTGTTTGCTTGGTTGGTTGGGTTTTTGTTTTGTTTTGTTTTTGTTGTTGTTGTTGTTTTTTGAGACAGAGTCTTGCTCTATTGCCCAGGCCAGAGTGCAGTGGTTTGATCACAGCTCACTGTAGCCTCAAACTCCCAGGCTCAAGCAATCCTCCTACCTCACTCAGTCTCCCAAGTAGCTGGGACTACAGGCATGTGTCACCACATGCAGCTAATTTTTTAATGTTTTTATAGAGACAGGGTCTTACTATGTTGCCTAGGCTGGTCTTGAACTCCTGGTCTCAAGTGATCCTCCTCCTCAGCCTCCCAAACTATTGGGATTACAGGCATGAGCCATCACCCCCAGCCTAGCAGATGGTTTGACTGTCTACATGCTCTTTCTTATACAATAAATAGAGGAGTAAAAGGAATTTCCTTTTCCTCTTTAGTACGTATGCAGTGAGATTCCTGTGTCTTACAGCTCTCCCTCTCTGAGCAACACACAGAATCCTGCAACCTTTGCACAGCTGATATTTATCTGATAGCAGTGAAAGGCTTTGTCTTTGGTGACCTTTCCTGAGTTTCCATGCAGAGGAATCACATGATCAAAATAGTTGATGGAGTGGTTGCTTGGGGTACAACAAAAGAAGAAAGAAAAACCAATAGCCACTCTACATTCTGACATGTGAACAGCGGTTTAACTGTCTAAAGTGTTTACCAGATGCTGAAGGCAAGGTAAGAAGCAAAAGCTCTTACATTTGTGGATATCGTAAACTCTGTTAGAAAGCAGCCTTTGGAAAATCCCTGATCTGGTTCTGCTTTCTGACCTACCTCTACCTTTTCAGGGTAATCTGGTGGCACAGGTGGTGGCATTAAGAAGTTTTGCGTTTTATTCCTGCTCCTTCCTGCTGTGAGCCCTGCGCTATCTTCCATGCAGTTGTGCCCTCTCTCCTGTTTGGTCTCTGTGTTCTTTGTTACCTGGGTGTAATAGCAACTTTCCTACTCCATGCATTCTATCTTTCACATTGTGTAAATTTCTTCCCTTTTTTTCTCTGAGGGTGTAGAGTATGGGGAAAGTCAGTACGATTATATTTTAATGTAGAAAATGTGACTTCTGGATATAAAATGAAAATACATGTTGGCCAGGCGCGGTAGCTGTAATCCCAGCACTTTGGGAAGCTGAGGCAGGCAGATCACGAGGTCAGGAGTTCAAGACCAGCCTGGCCAACATAGTGAAACCCCATCTCTATTAAAAATACAAAAATTAGCTGGGCGTGGTGGTGTGCGCCTGCAGTCCTAGCTACTCAAGAGGCTGAGGCAGGACAATTGCTTGAACCCGGGAGGTGGAGGTTGCAGTGAGCTAAGATCACAATACCACACTCCAGCTTGGGTGACAGAGCAATACTCTGTCTTGGAAAAAACAAAAAGAAAAGCCACGAAACACCTGTGGCTGCCAGGAGCTAGGAGTGAGGCCTGGAGAAGAGCTCCTTCCATTGCCTCTTCAGGGGGAGTGTGGCCCTGTGGACACCTTGATTTCAGATTCAGGCACCCTGAGTGTGAGACAGTACACATTTCTGTTGTTTTAGGCCACCCAGTTCACGGTACTTTGTTATGGCAGTCCTAGACAACTCATTCAGACCCTCAGGGAAATAAGAGCTATTTGGAATGTGTAGCTGAGACTGCTAGGTATTCACCAAAAGGCTTTCCATTCTACCTTTTTACCTAAGTAGAATGGAAGCCAGGCACAGGGCTGCCCCACTAGACCTTCTTTGTCAGCCTTGCTTGTGTTTAGGGTGGCCAAGTATCTGAATTCTCACTAGGGGAATCAATGGGAATGACGTGCCATTTCTGGGTCTGGGTTCAAAGCTAACCAGCAAGCCTCCTCCACTGTCTTCTCCTTTCCCACCAGCTAGAACCCAGCTGCACCCATGCAGAAGAGAACACTGCCCTGGGGAAGAATGAGTGACAAAGAACCAAAGCTACCCTGCTGCCCTGGGCCACTCACCTCAAGTGTAAATAGGCTACTCTAGTTTGCCTTTTTATTACAGGAGCTTAGCTTTTCCTCCAACCTATCCATGATTCTTGAGCTGGACAGGCAGCAAGGCACTGAGAATTCTAATTGTCTTCTAGAATAGGAACGAGCAGGCCCTTGGAAGACAGTGGCGAAGCAAATAATCTTGTTTGGTCATTTGGGACTTTGGACATGCTGAAGCTAAAATTCTCAGCCACCTAAAAGGGAGATGAAAGATGTGGAAACCAGAAGGGTGGCTGCTTCTGAAAGCATCAGCTAACTTAATTTAGGAAAATGACAAGCTCATGTCTGGAGATGTTTGCCACAAGGGACAAGGTGAAACTCAGGACTTTTCTCTGGCCAGATGGAAACTGTTCACTGAGGCCATGGGTTTAAATTGCTGAAGCCAAACTCAGATTTGGGGAGTTGCTGAATTTCAGTGTCAGCCAACAGCATGACTTTGCCAGCTTTCCTTTAGGAAAGGATGATGCCATCTGGAGGTTGCAGAGGACTTGGAGAATCCCTACCCACTAACCATCTTCGTCTGCAGCCTTTCCCCTTCACCTCCCTCTCAAGGAGGAGGAAGCTAACACTCTTCCTTCTGCCCCACACCTCCCTGTTTCTCAGCTGGGAACTAACTCTATCTGGAGCAGACAAATTGTTCTCACGGCAATGTCCTACATTTATTTATCTACCTATTTGATTTGTTTTTTTAGAGACAGGGTCTCACACTGTTGCCCAGGCTGGAGTATGGTGGTGCAGTCATAGCTCACTGCAGCCTTGAACTCCTGGGCTTAAGCGATCTTCCAGCTTTGGCCTCCTAAAGTGCTGGGATTACAGTTGTGAGCCACCATGCCCAACTCTACATTTATTTTTTATTTGGATTTGCTTTCCTTGCCCTTCATTCCTCTACCAGCATGACAGCCTGCAGGCTTATAGAAGCTTTTACACAGTCATGGTATGTCACACGATGTTCCCTCTTATCAAGGAATTCACTTCATGGCAAAAGTGGCAGTGGGTTAAGGCCTGTGGGAGTCACTCCACACCTAATAGACCCCAACCATGACCCAGGAGCGGCTGGCTCCTATGGCATAGTAGAAGGCCTTGTGGAGGCTCACAGTGCCCACAGGAAGATAACTGCTTGGTCCCCTCTGGAAGGGATCAGTGCTGTGAGTCAGCTTCCATATGTGATACCATTTCCTTGTGTCCCTCTATCACTTTTCAAGATGTAGCAGTGAGGCAGGCACGGCTAAGTGTCTCCCAATAACCTTTCTTAATGGAAGTAGTGGAATTTAGACCTGGATGTGTATCCACCCAGAATCAAGATACCATTTTCCAGTCTCCTTTGCAGCTAGGCACAGCTATAAGATACATTTTTTTTTCTTTTGAGACAGAACTTTGCTCTTACTGCCCAGGCTGGAGTGCAATGGCACGATCTCGGCTCTCTGCAACCTCCGCTTCCCAGGTTCAAACGATTCTCCTGCCTTGGAATAATCCTCCTGAGTAGCTAGAATTACAGACATGCACCACTACATCTGGCTCATTTTTTTTTTTTTTTTTTTTTT
>NW_016107624.1:1344847-1346106 GCF_001604975.1 Cebus imitator | reverse complement strand
CAGGCTGGTCTCAAACTCCTGACCTCATGATCCACCTGCCTCAGCCTCCCAAAGTGTTGGGATTACAGGCGTGAGCCTCCGCGTCCAGCTAGCCTGGACTTCTTACATGACAGCTCAGGGCTTCAAGAGGGAGGAAGAGGAGGTTGTTAGTCTTATTAAAGGCCTACCTCAGAGCTGACAGAGAGTATCACTTCTACCACACATTGTTGGTTAAGCAGTCTCAGGCCAACCCAGATTCAAGGGCTGAGGAAGCACATTTCACCTCTCAACAGGGAAATGATATGGAATTTGTAGCCATCTTTAATGTACCACAAAGCCCAAGGGAGAAAAGCTCTATCACAGGACTCAGCAATGGTTCCTCTGAACTGAGAGCTGAGAGTACCATCCAGCCACTTCGGCTCCTCAGCCACAAACCAAACATCAAGGAAAGGGGACTTCTTGAAAGGAAGTGCCCGTGAGTCCCTACTTGTATGATCCATGGAGTTCTGGTTTCTGGGCTGCCTGAGACCTAACCTTTGCCTTTCCTTAGGCAGAGTTCCTCCAATCAATTTCACAAACACAAATAATTTTTATTTTCTTGGCTCAGGATAGCAAGATGGAATAAGCTCCATAGATATGCTGGACAATATTATCTCTATAGTCAATAATACCATATTATACACTTGAAATTTTGTTAAATGGGTATTCCTCATGCACATGTTCTAACCACAATAAAATATATTTTTTAAATAAAAAGTTTGCAGAATTGGAGTCTGCCCCTTAACTAATACATTCATCCCTATCATGCATACACACATGACTTTTGACCAGCGTAACTCCCCCATGAGTGCCTGAGGCTGTGAAAAAGGGATAGCCGACTAACACCAGCCCCACCAGATAAATCAGAAGCCTGGCTTTTATCTCTACAGATGAATACGTTTTACAATCATAGTGAGGGGCATAAGGTGTCAAAGAGACTTTCAATGACATTCCCTAGATTCCCTCATGACATAAATGTTTCCTAAGATCCCACCAGATGCCACATGCTGTGCTCAGCACTGGACAGTCATGAAGCAGGTCCAGTCCCTGATCTCAAGGAAAACCAATTTACATTGTACCACTTTATAACAAGTTAGGTTTGGGATTATCAGAGCTTCTGGTCTCTCCTACCACTTCCTCCCATATTGATCTGGAATAGCTGCAAATGCTTTTATGTGTGTGTGTGTGTGTGTGTGTGTGTGTGTGTGTGTGTGTACATAGACAGAAGGCAGTGATATCTT
>NW_016107624.1:1329066-1344552 GCF_001604975.1 Cebus imitator | reverse complement strand
CTGGCCCACTTAGCTGATACACAGATTCGATGCCCCATTCTTACCTGATGTATGACCACAGAAATTCCCAGTCTCTATTTAGAAACCCCCAGTCTACGTTTCCCCATCTTTAAAACAATAGACGCCTGCCTGCTACATCACCACAAATGCTCATACTGTAGGGCTCTGTGATCACTCTGTTGAAAACTTGCACTTTCTCTTCCCATTTCCCAGCTCTCAGTTGAATTGGCTGGAGTTATGATATCACTGAAGTTACAGGGTTGTCTCTTCCTCTTCCTCCTCCTCCTCCTCCTCCTCCTCCTCCTCCTCTTCCTCCTCCTTCTCCTTCTCCTCCTCCTCCTCTTCCTCCTCTTCTTCCTCCTCCTCCTCTTCTTTTTCTTCTTCAAAATCATATCTGAAGTGAGTTACAGCCTCAAAGGGCTTTTCTAATCAGTTTCTCCAGGTGAGGCAGTTGGCTCTGGGCTGGCCTGATCTCTGCTACCTTCGCCCAGTTCTTGTTTTAAGTGTAGGAGTCCTTGGTGAATAATATTAATCTAAGGCTTTCATGAGTTATCTAACGGATAGAAAAGAAAAAAGAAATCCAAAGTCACCTGCTTTCCTCCCAGTGACATGTGCCTTGGAAGGAATGCCATTTGCTGATGATAACACTCTTTTACTTTTGTAAGGCTCTGCAGCTTTGTGGAGTGTTTTCACAGCAAGCTCTTCTTTCTCCTTCTGAACACGTGACCTATGGAAAAGGACGGACGTAGAGGTCAGAGAGAGCTTGATGGAACCACAGGTTTGCTTCTTGTTGGCCCTGGACTCCAATTGATCGTGTATTAAAGGAGAAGCATAGCGATGTCTGCCCTTTGGTTTTATCATTAGGAATGTGACTACCCTGCAGGTAGTAGGTGCTCATGAAATCTATTGAGTGAAACTGTGAAGTTTGCAGGAAAAAGATTATGAACTCTGATTTACATGTGAATAAAATGAAATTCATGAGAGTGGGAACAGGACTGATCCTAGGTCACAGACGATGGACGAGGGTCTTTAGAATGTCTAAATATATTGATTTTTCTACCACATTAACCCACTGAATAACAGGATTTTCTCAGATTTTAATAATAATAGCAACAGCACTGATGGTAAAGGTAGCTTTTGTCTACTGAGCATTAGCATGTGCCAGACATTACGCTAAGCACTTTATATGAATGAACTCATTTAACTAGGAGGTGGGTAGGATTACCCCATTTTACAGATGGAAAAGTCTGGGATTCAACAAGGTGAAGTAACTAACCCAGAGATACAGAAGGGCTGAATCTGCTTGAGTCTTAAAGGAAAGCTTGTTCTTCCTTTCTCCAAAACCCAGGCTCTCATCCCCCACATTACAACTTCCTCAATAAATAAAATATCTTTGACATGTGATACTAATTGTCTAAGCTCAAAGTTACCTTCCAGATGTCTCCATCTTATTAGGCAAGCTCTGTGTGCAGACAGCTAAGGATTTAGCTACGTCTCTTCATGACGTCCGTTGTGCACTACAGGATTGACTGGCCTTTCGGTTTAGCGGCTTTCCTAGATATTTGGAATTGAACGTCCTGAGCTTGAGCAGGAACTCCCAACCATTGTGAAAAAGCAAGCCGTTTTCTCTCTCTGAGCCTCCTTTTTCTCCTCTATAAAATAAGGGTAAAATTTGAGCCTGGAATATCTTGTGCCAGAAAACAAACACGTTTCAAAGCTACTGGAGCCACATCAAAGCACGCAGCAGCCAGCTCAAAGCAGCTTGCACTGGTCAAATTTGAGACAATTTGAACATCAAAATGAAAAATCATCACAAAGGATTTCTACACACTGAATTTCTAAAAATCCTTCTACACAAAGGATTTCTACATATTGAATCAAAAAGGATTTGTACACATTGAATTTATACAGTCCATGAGTGTATAAAAAAAGAATCCATGAGTATATAGTGATATTCTGACCAAAAAGAAAAAAGTAGAGATGAAATTAGAAAAACCCTGTTTTGCAACCATGATAGTAATAACTGATTCAGGTAAGATTTCAGTAAATGCTAAAACATTGGGTGATAAGCTGTTGGCTCCAGATAGTCTCAAAGTGTCTCCCCAGAAATTACTTGATTACAAACACAAAGGGGTAACTTTACAATGAAGATATTGGATAATCACCACTTAAACCAACCGATCAAACTTAGCATCCCCAGTAACGAGACAAGCTGACGATGTGTGTGAGACATTGGATCACCTGAATAGCATTATGGCCCAAAAATGTATAACTCAATCTAATAATGAGGAAACATTAGACAAACCTAAATTGTGGAACATTTATAAAACAACTGACCTGGATTCCTCAAAATTTCATTATAAGGCCAGGCATGGTGGCTCACGCCTGTAATCCCAGCACTTTGGGAGGCTGAGGTAGGTGGATCACCTGATGTCAGGAGTTTGAGACCAGCCTGGCCAACATGGTGACATCCCATCTCTACTAAAAATACAAAATTTGCCAGGTGTGGTGGCACAGGCCTGTAGTTCCAACTGCTCAGGAGGCTGAGGCAGAAGAATCACTTAAACCCAGGAGGCAGAGGTTGCAGTGATCTGAGATTGCACCACTGCACTCCAGCCTGGGTGACAGGGCAAGACTCCGTCTTAATAATAATAATAATTTTAAAATTTCATTATGAAAGACCAAAAAAAAAGCAGGTGGGAAATTGTTCGAGGTTAATGGAGACTTAGGAGTTATGACAATTACGTGTTCTCTATACTGCTGGATGAAAATTAAAAAGCTACAAAGGATATATCAGGCCAATGGGAGAATGCAAACATGGGCTCTTCTTAGACACTGCTTTCATGTCTTATGTTTATTGATTATGACAATGGCATCATGATTACGTAGAAAATGTCCTTCTTCTTAGGAGATACGTGCTAAAGATTTTAGGAGTGAAGTCTTAAAATCAGCAACTTTTAAATGGTTCAGGAAGAGAGAGAGAGAGAGAGAGAGAGAGAGAGTGTGTGTGTGTGTGTGTGTGTGTGTGTCTGTGTGTACATACATGCACACAGAGATTTAAAAACTGTGGCCAAATTACTGAATCTAGATGAAGGACGTGTGGGTGTTTATGGTGCTGTTCTTTCAGCTTGTCTGTTTATCTGAATTTCTTTAAAATAAAGGACTGAGGGCCGGCGCAGTAGCTCTCGCCTGTAATCCCAGCACTTGGGGAGACTGAAGCAGGCAGATTGCTTGAGTCCAGGAGTTTGAGACCAGCCTGGGCAACAGGGCAAAACCCCATCTCTACAAAAAATACAAGAATTAGCCTGGTGTGGTGGCACATACCTGTAATCCCAGCTACCTGGGAGGCAGAAGTGGGAGGATCACTTGAGCCTGGGAGGCAGAGGTTGCACTGAGCCAAGATCATACCACTGCACTCCAGTTTGGGTAACAAAACAAGACCCTATTAAAAAAAAAATTCACTGAGATTTCATTGGTAATGTGTCTAGCGCACAGCAGATGCTCAACAAAACATAGAACTGGGGGTAGCAGTTGTCTAAGATCAAATGAGTAAATCTTTGCAAAGTATCATTTATAATTCAATCAACACAGGTACTCTCTGCAACACCTCAGATGTGCAGGGTGTGCTAGGAGCTGGGGACAGAGGGAGGAGAAAAGCATACTTCCTTCTCCTTAGCTTCCTAAGATAATGGAGGAAGACATCTGAGTAGGTAATTACAACACAGGATAAATATCAGTGAGGGGAAAGTGAGCCTTGGCAAAGGAGAGTGACTGATTGCATCACAGTTAACATCAAGAACTTGGGGCTAGGTGTCCACTTTCTGGTTGCAACGGGGCATCAGCCAGCAGGTTGTGCCTGAATTTCTGGGTGCACTAACCAGCCCCCAGATGGACCAGGTCACTCCAGAAGTAGTGCATTCCTGGCCCTGGAATGTCCATGCTGAAGCTGGGATGAACCCATGTGGGGTACTGGAGCCAGAATTCCTAAACTAGGAATGCTGAGCCTGAGTGGCAACTGCCCTGTTCAGGCTTCAGCAACACTGGCCTTCCCTTGGTATCGCCAGGAATTAAAGATAGAAGAAAACAAAAACAAAAACCAAAACCAAAGTGTGTATCTACTCTCACGTACCACTAAACACAACACTCTGACATCAATGTGGGGTGTATTTCCCCTCACACCAAGCAATTCTCCAGTGGACATCTCCTGGGTGGCCTCTTAATCAATTCAATTCTAACACTATCTACTTAAAGACTGTATCAGATTCCACAGGTGAAGGGCTCAGTCCCACAAGACTGTCCCCCGCTTTAGATACACATTGCAAGGAGCAGGTTATCATCTATACTTCTGACCGACAGGCCATAAATCGGGGCTTCCACTACCCCCTCCTTAAGTCCAATTAATTTGCTAGTGAGGCTCACAGAACTCAGGGAAACTCGGTTACCAGTGTCTTTTTTTTTTTTTTTTGAGATGGAGTCTCACGCTGGAGTGCAGTGGCATGATCCTGGCTCACTGCAACCTCCACCTCCTGTGTTCAAGCAATTCTCCTGCCTTAGCCTCCTCAGTAGCTGGGATTACAGGAGGGCACCACCATGCCCGGCTAATTTCTGTAGTTTTAGCAGAGTCGGAGTTTTACCATGTTGGCCAGGCTGGTCTCGAGCTCCTGACCTCAGATGATCCGCCCGCCTCAGCTTCCAAAGTGCTGGGATTACAAGTGTGAGCCACCATGCACAACCTTCAGTGTCTTAATAAAAGTTAAAATAACGGATACAGATGAAGAGCCAGACGAAAAGACACATGGGGCAACGTCTGGAGAGGTGCTGATGGCAGGAGCTTCTGTCCCCATGGAGTTGGGGTGTACCACCTCCTGGCACTCAGACGTGTTGACCAACCCAGAAGCTCTCTGACCCCATACTACAGGGATATTTATGGAGCCTTCATCACACAGGCACAATCAATTATGAACTCCATTTCTAGCCCTTCTCCCCTCTTTGGAGAAGGGAGGTGGGGCTGAAAGCTAGTGGCTTGGCCTTTGGTGACCAGCCCCCATCCAGGAGCCCGCTAACAGTTGCCTCATTGGAACAAAGATCTCTTATCACCCAGGAAATTCCAAGGGATTAGGAGCTCTGTGTTAGGCGCCGGGGTCAAAGACCAAATATTAGAACAAAAGATGCTCCTAGCTCACCTATGGCTCAGGAAATTGTAAGAGTTTTAGGAGCTCTGTGCCAGGGACTGGGGCAGAGACCAATATTTATATTTCTTATTATTTCACCCCAGGTAACCCTGGTCCATCTAGTTCAGACCCTACCAGGTCTTCTCAGCCTGGATGGGTCCAACAAACACAAACTCCCCCATCCATCAGGTCCCTTTCTCTGAGGACCTTTCTGAACACCTCCCTGCCACCTCATCCCCTGTGACTCAGTCAAGGGGCTCCTGCTACAACCTGGGTTGCTTTTTCTCATAGCTTTCCTTCAATTCTAAATAATTTGTTTTTGTAAAATTATCTGTCCTGTATCTGATGTCCCAGTGAGACTGTAAGCTCCAAGAAGACAAAAAGTGCCTGTCCCATGCTCTCGCTGGTCTCCCCAGCACCTGCACAGTACCCGACATGCATGGATGCCCAACCAGCATCGATGGAGGAATGACTTGAAGAGTTCGGGTGAGCTCCCAGAGAAGGCAATGGAGGGGAGTACACATTTTTTGATTGTCTAATAAGTGCCAGGCTCTGTGCGGGGCAGTCTACACTCATCATCTTATTCACTCCTCAAAAACATTCAGAGATGCAGGTCTCAAGAGACCCATCTTACAAGCAAGGAGAGAAGGGTTTGATGGTGTACGTCTCGTCAAAGGAAAGGCAAACGCCACAGCTAGTTTGAAAGCCTGGGTTCTTTTCCACTTTGGAGGAAAAGTGATTAATGGACACCTCGCCCTTCACACCTGTATCCATGTCTGATGCTTTTCCAGACAGCTTTTGGCTGCAGAGCTGGAAATCACAAAGATCATGACAGCTTGAACAACGAGCCTATGCTGATGAACACTGCCTTTGAACAGCCGTGCTTACAGGCATTATCTTTTCTAATCCTATAATTGGCCTAACAATTGGTGAATGCATAAATGATTTCGGATATGTGCCTTTGTGTTTAAAAGACTGGGATCTTGGGTAAATTCACCTTTTGTCTTTCAAGTCCATTTGTAGTTGCTTTTTTTTTTTTTTTTATTTAAATTTTTTTTTTGCCATGTAGACATTTTAAAGCATTTTGTAGTCCAATTTGTTGAAATTTTCATTTATGATTTGTTTTATATATTAAAGAAGATACTATAGAGCTAACTACGCATTTTTCTTGTAGTTTATTTATTTTACATTTGGCCAGGCAAGGTAGCTCACGCCTGTAATTCCAGCACTTTGGAGGCCGAGGTGGTAGGATCGCTTGAGCCCAGGAGTTTGAGACCAGCCTGGGCAACATAGGGAGAGTTCATCTCAACAAATAATTTTTTTAATTAGCCAGCATAGTGGCATGCATCTGTGGTCCCAGCTATTCTGGAGGCTGAGACAGGAGGATCACCTGAGCCCAGGAGGTTGAGGGGACAGTGAACCATGATTGTACCACTGCTCTTCAGCCTGAGTGACAAGGCAAGACCCTGTCTCAATAAATAAATAAGCTTATTTATTATTTAGGTGCTTGGCCCATTAGTAATACATACAAATTCAGTTTTCTTTTTTTCTCAGGTAATAATCATGTCTCCATTGATTAACTGAAGGATGAGTTTACTACCAATGGGTCCCCAGTCATTCCCACTGGTATTCAGACTAAAAGTAACATTGGTGGCAGGAAAGCACACAGGAAAGACTCTATTTCAAGAAGTCAGAAACCCTGGGGAGAATCCTAGTTCTGCCCCTAACCTGCAGGATGGCCTTGGATAGATCTTTTTGTACCTTGCTTTGCATTTATAGCTCTACCACTAGGGGGAGAGGAGGAGGAACAAAGTAATCTCTGGCACTGATAATTATCTTTGCAAAGCAGTCCTGAAGAATTCTTGTGATAAAAATACATGTATATTCAAATAACACTGAGATACCTTTTTTTTTTTAAACTATCACACTGGTAAATACTGAAAAGATTGATATTATGGCCAGGCGCAGTGGCTCACGCTTGTAATCCCAGCACTTTGGGAGGCCAAGACGGGCGGATCACAAGGTCAGGAGTTCGAGACCAGCCTGGCTAACATGGTGAAACCCCATCTCTACTAAAAATACAAAAATTAGCTAGGTGTGGTGGCAGGCGCCTGTAGTCCTAGCTACTCAGGAGGCTGAGGCAGGAGAATTGCTTGAACCTAGGAGGTGGAGGTTGTAGTGGGCCGAGACCACACCACTGCTGCACCCCAGCCTATACAACAGAACGAGACTCTGCCTCAAAGAAAAAAAAAAAAGATTGATATTATTGGCAAAGGTGTAGGGAAATTCTCTTAAGAACCAAAAACAAAAAACCCTCAGGCCGGGCACAGTGGCTCACACCTGTAATCCCAGCACTTTGGGAGGTCGAGGCGGGTGGATCATCTGAAGTCAGGAATTCGAGACCAGTCTGGCCAGCAGGGTGAAACCCCGTCTCTACTAAAAATACAAAAAAAAATTTAGCTGGATGTGGTGGTGGGCGCCTGTGTAATCCCGGCTACTCGGGAGGCTGAGGCAGGAGAATCACTTGAACCCAGGGGGCAGAGGTTGCAGTAAGGTGAGATTGCGCTTACACTCCAGTCTGGGTGACAAGAGCAAAATTGTCCTTAAAAAAAAATTGAAAACAAAAGAAATACATATTTTGTTAAGCCAGCCAATAAAGAAAAAAAATAAAAAATAAAATACAAAATTTAGCCAGTGTGGTGGTACATGCCTGTAATTCCAGCTACTCAGGAGCCTGAGGCAGGAGAATCACTTGAATCTAGAAGGCGGGGTTTGCAGTGAGCTGAGATGGTGCCACTGCACTCCAGCCTAGGCAACAGAGCGAGACTCTGTCTCAAAATAATAAAAATAAAAATAAAGTACTTATAAAAATCTTTATAAGAACAACAATACTTATAAAAAATGAGATAATACTTACATAAAGTACTAGTAACAGTGCCTGACACTCCCTGAGTAAGCACTCCCCAAATATTAGCTATTGTAACCATGATATATATTTCAGTGACAAATTGTGAATGTTTATCAGGTGTCCTTTTAATGGCATGCTGTGCGTTTTCTAGATTCTTTGGGGGTTACCTGATTCTAAAGTGGTTTTTCCCGTCTCTGACTAGGCTATTTCACAACTCTGTGAGTTGTAGAAAAGCAACAGTGCTGCCACCGTAGGTAGGTAATCAGACATGAGCAGGGCAGGAGAGGGAGCCCTCTCACCCGGAATATCAGATGATCATCAGGTGGTTATTATGCTATCTCTCTAAAATGGTAATTGGTCAAAGCCAGTGCTAGGGAAAGGCAGTTTCCCAATAGATAGAAAACACCTGAAACCAGTGATCCACAGCTTCCTGATAAGATCCGAGAACTGGGTAAGTGAGGGCTCAAGCATGCGCACTCGGAGGCAAAATGGCGGAGTTTAGCCGGTATATGCCCTTCCTTTAGGAACGCTCGGCTGCTAAGGGAAAGAATGCCTCAAGTGAGCCTGTGCACAACTTCAGTAAACACACTGCACATGCGCCCCTCTCAAGGGCTACCAGGCCACGGTGCATGCGGACAGCCCACCCCAAGGGAAGAATGGTGGGGCGGGGGGAAGTAACACAGCCCTGGAAGCATCCCATTGCTAAGACCCCAAGTCAAAGGTCAAACTGTACCCGGGACTCTCTCACGTTTCCCGCTTGGCTCTCTTCCAAATGTACTTTCTACTTCCTTTTGTTCCTGCTCTAAAAGTTTGTTTTCTTTTCTTTTCTTTTTTTTTGAGACGGAGTTTTGCTCTTGTTACCCAGGCTGGAGTGCAATGGCGCGATCTCGGCTCACCGCAACCTCCGCCTCCTGGGTTCAGGCAATTCTCCTGCTTCAGCCTCCTGTGTAGCTGGGATTACAGGTGCGCGCCACCATGCCCAGCTAATTTTTTGTATTTTTAGTAGAGACGGGGTTTCACCGTGTTGACCAGGATGGTCTCGATCTCTTGATCCACCCTCCGCGACCTCCCAAAGTGCTGGGATTACAGGCGTGAGCCACCGTGCCTGGCCTCTAAAATTTTCTTATAAGCTTTCACTGCTTCTCTAAAATTTGCCTCAGTCTCTCCCTCTACCTTAAGCACCTCAGTCAAATTATTTCTCCTGAGGTGGCAGGAATTGAGGTTGCTGCAGACCCGTGTGGAGTCACCACTGCTAACATACTTTGGTGCTGTGGGACTCGGATACGCCCCCTAGAGGTAATAGTAATGCAAATTATCCTTGCCCATAGAAATGCAAATTTTGTCCTATAAATGTACAATTTAAGAGACAATTCCAAACATCACATTTTATTGCCCTAAAAATAATAACCAATTTCTCATCTATTATCAGATTTATTTCTGCGTTTTTGATTGCCCATATATACTTGTCTGTTAATCAGATTCTCCTTTAAAGTGGCTTTAATATATTATTTCATTAATAACTGAGTTAAATCTTTGACAAGCACTCATTTTACATTTAAGATTCATGATTTTACCTTTTAAAAATTACAACTATATTTCTAGCATGATCCTATCTTTATTATAAAGATGTTTTTCTTTATATTTCTCAGAAGACTTGAAAGAATGAACACAAAAATGTTCACAAAGGATATCATCAACAGAGGTGAGTGGAAAATATTTCAGTTGTCTTTTACTCTCTTCTTTATAAATTTCATATGGTTTAAACATTTGCATACTGGGCATCTGTTTTATAGCAACTTAAAAAAAAAAAAAAAAAAAAAACACCTATTCCCCCTTTTAAAAGACAAAACAGGAGAATTTCCTGCTTGAACCAGTCCTTTGGGACGGGAGGAGAGTGCTGAGGGGTCAAATGTGAGCAGCTTCCTCACTCTGAAGGGTTTGGTTATTTACCTAAGGAGACTCCTTAAGAAGCAGGGCAGCCAGTTTCATTCCCAGCAGACCTGTTTTTCCTGACATAGGGCACTCAGGCATAACATCAATTGAAAGTGGAACAGTATCGAAGTCCTCTTAGTGGCCAGGCTGAGGTGGTCAAGCCTGAGAGCTGGGCCTCAGCTCTGGCTAGCTCAGCCTCTTTGACTATGTCCTGGTCAACTAGCTCAGACTCTGGCTGTGGCCCAGAGAATGTCAACTCTGGAAGAGATCCACTTAATCCCGCCTCTTCTTTCTATGAATAGGAAAACAGGCCTGAAGAGGGGAGGATTGACAGAGGCACACAGCAAATTGGGGTCACTCTAGCACTAGAACCCTGATGTCCAAAGTTCTGGCCCAACGCTCTTTTACCTCTCCGTACTGGGCTGATTGTGAAGGGCCTCGAATGCCAAGCTAAGGAGAGAAACATGCCCCAGAGAAACAGGGCACGCTAGAACAGGAGCGGGCAACGTCAGAGCTGCACTGCAGAAAGTCTTCACCTAGAGCAGGGAGGAGTTTACCTCTCTCCTCTGGGGTCTGGGCTGGGAATTGAGGCTACTTTTTATTTTTTATTTTTTATTTATTTTTTCGAAGCGAAGTCTCACGCTGTCACCAGGCTGGAATGCGGTGGCGCAATCTCGGTTCACTGCAACCTCCGCCTCCTGGGTTCAAGTGATTCTCCTGCCTCAGCCTCCCAAGTAGCTGGGACTACAGGAACATGCCACCACGCCTGGCTAATTTTTGTATTTTTAGTAGAGATGGGGTTTCACCATGTTGGCCAGGATGGTCTCCATCTCTTGACCTCGTGATCTACCCACCTCGGCCTCCCAAAGTGCTGGGATTACAGGCGTGAGCCACCATGCCTGGCCCGGGGCTACCCTTCAGATCTAATGTTCTACCAGGCCTTCAATAAACTGCCCTTGCAAAGCAGCCCACCATTTCATAGCATTTGAAGGAAAAACTGGCTGCTCTTTTTTTTTTTATTTGGGGAAAAACTGTGGTCAGGGGACTTTTGTTATGTAAAGGGAGATGGAAATCCCCTTGAAATGGAGAAGTTTCTGACAATAAAGTGGCATCATGGAAAGCCTGAGTTTGTGATGCTCACTGGCTTTTCTTGGACTGGAGCTTGACAGGGTCAAGGCGCCTCTCCTCAGGGTCTCTGCCAGAAATGACAGAGGGAGGAGGCCCGTCAGCACTGCAGAGATGGAGTCTGGCCTCCAGGCTCAAGTTCCTCTTTATTACCTATGTTGTTCTGCAGCCGTGAGGCCCCAGATCTCACGATTTTTGACATTTCAACAAACGAATCACACTACAGTATTGTTGACAATATTTTTCTGTACCTACTCACTTTTAGTAACTGATACTTTAAAAGAATGTTTCTATTGCTACATCAGTAGAAAATCAACTTCATTTCCATAAAAAATAAATACAAGGAAAACAAAACAACCTGATTACGTTCTGGCTAGATACAGTTGCCTGTTCTGTCTTTGTTAGGAAGGGAGATTGGAATTGCGTTAGAGAACTTCTACTGGCATATTACAAACAACCTGAAGCTTTCCTTGACTTAATCAAAAGGAAGGGAAAATAATTGAAAATAGAGTACCTATCTCACTAGGTGGTTTAGTTACCTAATGTCTTTGTGTGAAACAGCTGAAATTAGCTGTGGTTCCACCGATTCTAGCTGAACCTTGGAAAATGCTTTGGACAGGACCTTGCTCTCCCACCCATTGGCTGAGTGACCTTGGGAAAGTTCCTCAAGCTGTCTGAGCCTCTGATTCTTCACCTGCAAAATGGATGTGTTCACAGAATGTACCCCCTCGGCTTCTAAGATGCTGTGATAGAAGGCATAGGAAGTCCTTCACCTCCTGTGGTCTCTGAGAGGTAAAAATAGTAAGAATACTAATGGTGCTGATACCAGCGGGCTAGGGGAGGTCCCCAAATACCCATAGGACTTTGGCCCCGGCTGGTGTCCAGGCTTCTGACACCATCTCAAGAAGGAAGTCAATGACAAACTGGAAAATAGTGAAAGTACGGAGAGTTATTGCAAGATGAAAAGTACACACTCAAGAAAGGGGAATGTGGCTATACCTACGAGAGAGAGTCATGTAACCGGATTTGCAGTTTCCACCTACATGGGTTTCTTTAACCAAGAGGTGGAATATTCATGAAAATTCCTGGGAAAATGTGAAGATTTCTCAGAATTCTGGTGCCACTCATTTTTACTCACACCAAATATGGATGTTCCAGTATCTTTCCTGGCACTGGTGGGTGTGTGATTATGTTAATGAGCATATAGTGAGGTCCTAGGTGAGACCTAGGTCAAATCCAGTGCCATGATGGGTCCAGTTGGTCGTAGCCAGCTTTACCCACACCCTGGTTTTTCAGGTTCTCGGCTCCTAGCTTCTGTAGCTATTTTAACAGTTTCCTTTTGCTAGTCATGTAAAACTGCTGCCTGGAATTTGCTGTTCTCCTGTGTCAACCCTGTATCACTCCTGTCTCAATGCTATCAGGAAGGCTTTGGTAAAATCCCATAACTTTGTGGGGTGCTGTGGCGCCTGCCTGTAATCTCACACCTTGGGAAGCCAAGGCAGGAGAATCACTTTAGCCAAGGAGTTTGAGACCAGCCTGGGCAATATGGTAAGACTTGTCTCTATTGAAAAAAAAAAAAAAATCCCCTAACTTGAACCTTCTGGTATTTGGTGTGTTTTGGGGAACTGAGCCAGGAGTCTGGGTAAAGAGCAGCAGTGAGAACAGAAGCAGCAGACACAGAACCCCAGGAGAACTGCCCGGCCAGAGGAGTTGGCCCCCAACGGGTGGATCTGTGCATCAAGGAAGCATCCCCAGGACTCTGAGAAACATCAAGGAGGTGAAACTGAATAAAGATACTGGACTTCAGTGGTCATGCAGGATGGATGCTTACACAAAACTGGTAGGGTAACCTCCAAATGCCGGATAATTTGAGGACCCTGGGAGATGAATATTATTGTTCTCCAATTTACGTAAAAGAAAAATGAAACTTGTGAAAGTTGCCAGTACCAAAATGGAGTCACTTATGTCAAACTCTCACCAAATGGAGCTGGGAGGCCATGAAGGAAGGGTCTTCATGCATGTATGCCTATAACAGATACTATCCAAGGAATTCCACATAAGCCACCTGGCTTGCACAGGGACATTTGCCCAACAGCAGCTGTCTCCACTAATAAGCTAGTGCCAACTCCTGCAACATGCTCCTGTAACCAATGGCCTTTTTCCTAAATTAGCTTACATGTACTTCTCCTCGTTTGTTTATTTATTTTTTTTTTTTTGAGACAGCAACTCACTCTGTCACCCAGGCTGGAGTGCAGTGGTGCAGTATCTGCTCACTGCCACCTCCACCTCCCAAGTTCAAGTGATTCTAGTGCCTCAGCTTCCTGAGTAGCTATAATTATAGGTGCATGCCATGATGCCTATATGATGGCATCATTTTTGTATTTTTAGTAGAGACAGGGTTTTGCCATATTGGCCAGGCTGGTCTTGAACTCCTGACCTCAAGTGATCTGTCCATCTCAGCCTCCCAAAGCAGTCGGATTACAGGCATGAGCCACAGCACCTGGCCTCTCCTCCTTTCTCTTAAAAGCTCCCCTTTCCTTTATCCCCTTGGTGCACCTATGGTCCACCATAGCATGTGCACCCCAAATCACAATTCCCTGTTATTCCCAAATAAACTCTTTGTTTTGGGGAACTGGTCTCTCCGCTGTTTATTTCAGGTTAGCAGATCTAAAATATAATACAATATTAAATGTCTGCCAGGCAATTTATAGCAGATCTATACTCCAGGACCACTCTTTTTAAGAGCTCAATAAATGTTCTGAACATGCTTAGTCATAGCTAAACTGTGATTCAGGGCATGAGGTAGACTAGACACATACATAAAAAGAATGAATAAGATCAAGATTAGCAGACCAGGAATGGTGGCTCACGCCTATAATCCCAGGACTTTGGGAGGCCAAGGCAGGTGGATCAAGAGATCGAGACCATCCTAGCCAACAAGGTGAAACCTTGTCTCTACTAAAAATAGAAAAATCAGCTGGGCGTTGTGGTGCGTGCTTATAGTCCCAGCTACTCGGGAGACTGAGGCAGGAGAATCGGTGAACCCGGGATGGGGAGACTCCATCTCAAAAACAACAACAAAAAAATCAGGATTTACAAAACAATATGAACAATTTTTTTTTTTGAGTTGGAGTTTCACTCTCGTTGCCGAGGCTGGAGTGCAATGGTGCAATGTTGGCTCATCACAACCTCCACCTCCCAGGTTCAAGGGATTCTACTGCCTCAGCTTCCTGAGTAACTGGGATTACAGGCATGTACCACCACACCCAGCTAATTCTTTGTATTTTTAGTAGAGACAGGGCTTCGCCATGTTGGCCAGGCTGGGCTCAAACTCTGACCTCATGATTCATCTGCCTTGGCTTCCCACAGTGCTGGGATTACAGGCGTGAGCCACCATGCCTGGCCAATCTGGACAATTTGATCATATTTATGTAAATGAGAAAACACACCAAAGTTATATCTTCATGTATGTACACTTACATATGCAAATGCTTGAAACAGAGCTGGTAGCAGTATTAACAGTTGGGTAGAAAGGGTAGAGAGGAGTGGGGAAAGGAGGGCTTGTTTGGTTTGAGGTTATAATAATAATACTTTTTTTTTTTTTGAGATGGAGTCTCACCTATCACCCAGGCTGGAGTGCAGTGTCGCCATCTCAGCTCACAGCAACCTCCATCTCCCAGGTTCAAGTAATTATGCTGCCTCAGCCTCCTGAATAGCTAGGATTACAGGCACGTGCCACCACACCTGGCTAATTTTTTTGTATTTTTAGTAGAGATGGGGTTTCACTCTGTTGGTCAGGCTGGTCTCAAACTCCTGACCTCGTGGTCTGCCCACCTCGGCTTCCCAAAGTGCTGGGATTACAAGAGTGAGCTACCATGCCTGGCCAGTAATAATACATTTCTATATTATTTGAATTATTAAAAAATTTTTTTAAATGGCTGTTGTGGGCTGAATTGCGTCACTCACCCATACTCCTATTGAAGTCCTCACCCCCAGTACCTCAGAATGTGACTGTGTTTAGAGTCAGGGTCTTTCATGAACTAATGAAATTAAAATGAGGTCACTAGGGTGCGCCCTAATCCAATATGACTGGTGTCTTTATAAGAAGAGGAGATTAGGGGCCTACTGGAGGGCGAATGGTGGGAGGAGGGAGTGGCTCAGGAAAAAGAACTCATGGATACTAGGCTTAATACCTTGGTGACAAAATGATCTGTATGACAAACCCCCATGACAGAAGTTTACCTATGTAACAAACCTGCACAGGTACCGCTGAACTTAAAAGCTAGATTTTAAAAAAGAAATCTCCTTAAGTTAGAGAAATACTTTTAAAATCTAAATAAAGGGCCGGGC
>NW_016107624.1:1310848-1328801 GCF_001604975.1 Cebus imitator | reverse complement strand
AAAAAAAAAAAAAAAATCTAAATAAAGTGGAAGACAAAACCCACAAGTGAAAAAGGAAGAGGGAATTAGGAGGCAGACACACAGGGAAGACCACGTGAAGACACAGGAAGAAGACAGCTGTCTACAAGCCAAGGAAGAAACCAGCCCTCAGAAGAATGCAACCCTTGGACACCTTGATCTTGGACTTCTAGCCTCAAGAATAAAATAATTTTCTGTTGTTTGAGCCACTAGCCTGTAATATTTGTTATGGCAGCCCTAGTAAACTAATACAATGACCAAGGTGAAATTCCTGTCTTCCAGCAACTCCTAGCCTAGTGGGAGAAGTGATTAATAGAACAATGTCACTATAATGCCAAGAAAACTGGGAGAAGTCCTGCAAAATACAGAAGCAAGGTACTTCAGAACCTAGGGGGAGCAGGACATTGCAAGGCCTGGCAGGTATCACAGAGGACGTGGCTTTTGAGCTGGGCCATGAAGGATAAGAAACAGAGAAAAGCAGGCAGATGGGAGAGATAGGGACTGTTTCTGGGGGAAATACACAAGCAAAGGCCTGGCCGGTGAAAGTCTGTCCTGTGTCAGATTACAGCAGCAGTGCTTTCCCCAAGTACACGCTTTAGGAGGTGGTGCAGATGCAGCTGGAGGTGTGTGTTTGCTGTCAGTTTCATTCGTCAGCTGTTCCTGATCACTATTGGCCATCATGGACGGTTATTAAGCATGGGAGTAACATCGTTGGGTTTGCTTTGTAGAATGATCACTCTGATGGTCCGTGAGGCAGGAGTTGAAAAGTGATGGGCCGGGTGCAGTAGCTCACGTCTGTAATCCCAGAACTTTGGGAGGCTGAGGCAGGTGGATCAGCTGAGGTCAGGAGTTTGAGACCAGTCTGGCCAACATGGCAAAAACCCGTCTCTACTAAAAATAACAAAAATTAGCCAGGCATGCTGGCATGCACCTGTAGTCCCAGCTACTCGGGAGGCTGAAGCAGGAGAATTGCTAGAACTTGGGAGGCAGAGGCTGCAGTGAGCAAAAAAAGAAAAGAAAAAAGAAAAGTGATAGCCTAAGAGCTTTTCAGTCCACAGAAATGTTTTGTTTCACTCAGTTATTTTTTTCAAAATTAATTAACTGTGCTAACAGTTAACAAATTATAAACAATTATAGGCATAATTATAATTTATATGATACTTAAAATATATGGTTTCTAATGTAATTTCTAATCATAAACATTATAATTAATTTTCCAATAAATTAACATAACCATGTTAATGTTAATTCTGTTGGTTGATTTATAGGTATATTATAATATTAGTAAATTGGAAGAGCTCTTAAAATCTTCAGGTGTTTTTTTTTTTGAAACTGAGTCTCACTCTGAAACCAAGGCTGGAGTGCAGTGGTGTGATCTTGGCTTACTGCAACCTCTGCCTCCTGAGTTCAAGCAATTCTGTCAGCCTCTCAAGTAGCTGGGATTACAGGTGCACACCACCACACCTGGCTACTTTTAGTATTTTTAGTAGAGGTGGGATTTCACCACGTTGGCCAGGCTGGTCTCAAACTCCTGACTTCAGGTGATCCACCTGCCTCAGCCTCCCAAAGTGTTGGGATTCTAAGTGTGAGCCACCAACCCGGCCAATTTTCAGGTGTTTTAGAGATCTTTTAACAGATGTTATGGGTTGAATTCTGTCCCTCCACAGAAAAAGATATGTTGAATTCCTAACTCCCAGTACCTTTGAATCTGACCTTTTTTGGAAATGGGGTTTTTGTAGATGCAATTTCGATGGAAATTAAGACATGGTTAAATAAGAGTAGGGTGGGTTCTTGATTCAATATGACTGGTGCCCTTATTAGAAGAGGAGAGCTGGGCACAGTGACTCATGCCTATAATCCCAACACTTTGGGAGGCCAAGGTGGGTGGACCACGAAGTCAGAAGTTTGAGATCAGCCTGGCCAACATGGTCAAACTCTGCTCTACTAAAAATACAAAAGTTAGCCGGCTGTGATGGTGGGCACCTGTAATCCTAGATACTCCAGAGGCTGAGGCAGGAGAATCCCTTGAATCCGGGAGCTGGAGGTTGCAGTGAGCCGAGATCGCACCATTGCACTCCAGCCTGGGTGACACAGTGAAACTGTCTCAAAAAAAAAAAGAAGAAGAGAGAAGAGATACAAACACAAGGAGAAGATAGCCATGTGACGATGACAGGCAGAGCCTAGAGTGATACAGCCACAAGCCAAGAACAACAAGGATTGCCAGCTACCACCAGAAGCTAGGCAAGGGCAAGGAAGGAATTACTCAGTCTCAGAGGGAGCATGGCTCTGCTGACACCTTGATTTTGGACTTTCAGCCTCCAGAACTATGAGAGAATATGTTTTTGGTATTTCAAGCTACCCAGTTTATGGTAATTTTATTATAGCAGCGCTAGGTAGCTCATACTGCAAGGAGCCTATATTTCCTCCTAACAAGTGGCTGCTGTCCCATAAGGTACTCCCAGGAGGTACATCTCTAGCCAGATGACATCGCTCACCCACCTAAGGTACAGATGCTACAACAGAGGTCCAGAAGAGAAAAGATGAGGTCTCAACTAATGCAGTAGCTCCTGGGAGGGACTTCAAACTGGGTTAGCTTGTGAGACCTTGGACAAGGGCTCTGTAGGAATGTGTCATAGGATAACTCAGGAGAAGCAATGTGTTCCCGGGAATGCTATCTGATAGGTCTTTGGAATTGGTAGGAATGCAGGCTTATCCCTCCTTGTTCTTAGAAATAGTCATTCCTTACTTCATGAAAGAGGATGAACTAGTATTCATTATTAATATGTTATATTTTGTACACTACCATGAACCAGGCCCTGTTTTGAGGGTTTTATTATATACATGTGCCATTTAATCCTCCTACAATGCTATGAAAATTCTCCACTTTATAGACAAGAACACTGAGGCTCAGAAAGGTTATGGGACGTAGATTTTAAGAAAAGAACAGGATTTACTCAATGCCTCTGAGGTGTCTGAGCTGGCATTTTAAGGATGCACTCATTGAATCCTCACGAAACCCTGTGAGGTAGGTGCTTTTATGATCTCCATAGTGTTGGGCGCGGTTGTTCACACCTGTAATCCCAGCACTTTGGGAGGCCCAGGTGAGCAGATCATGAGGTCAGGAGTTCAAGAACAGCCTGGCCAACATAGTGAAATCCTGTCTCTACTAAAAATACAAAAATTAGCCAGGCGTGGTAGCATGCACCTGTAGTGCCAGCTACTCAGAAGGCTGAGGCAGGAGAATCACTTGAACCCAGGAGGCGGAGGTAGCAGTGAGAACAGATCATGCCTTTGCACTCCAGCATGAGCGACAGAGTGAGACTCTGTCTCAAAAAATATATATATATATGATCCCCACAGTATGCCCTGCACCATTCAGATAAGGAAACTGAGACTCAACAGGTCAAATAATTGCTGAAGCTGGATGAGGGATACAGCAGTCTGTGCTTTTGTCTGTATCTAAAGTCCTTGCTCTAAAAGAAGGCATGAGCTTGTTGGTTGAAAGTGTTTTCAATTTTTTTATTCATTCATTCATTGATGAATGCTCTTTATCGTCTTATGTATTTTGGAAAGAAGGCAGCTGGGCGTAGCTAAGAGGACACCGGCCCAGGTGCTGAGAGACTTGGGCTCTGGTCTAGTCTGGGCCTCAGTGTCCCCATCCATGACATGTGCGGCTGTAATGGCTGATCTCGAAGGCCCTTTCTTGTGCCAAGAGTCTATAATTTTGTGATTCCCCAGCCTTGGGAAGAAGTCACCAACTAATAGTATTACAACAGCTCAAAATGCTAATTTGCCAAGATCTCAGCTGAGGATTTTAATCCAAGTCCACCTGACTACAAAGCTTCTTCACCCTATTCTGGGTTGAGAAAACAGAGGAACTGAAAAAGAGACTGGGGAATCACTGTTGCCACACCGGGTGTGCGCAGCAACACAAATGGGACCAGTAGCCACAGGCTGGGAGCTCTGGCGGCAGGGCAGGCCTGGCGTGGGCCTACTGCGCCCTCTGGTGGAGCACGCCTGAATCGGCTCCCTTTCTCGTAGACGAAGGGCTGCAGGAAGCAGGAAGTGGTTTTCCCAATAGTTTTGGAAACCACTGACCCCAGCTATTGTCCTAAAATGTAGGCGACTTGAAGGTATTTGTCACTCCTCCGTGAAGCCCAGCTGCCCTGTGTTCATTTACTGATGAAACTAATTATATTTTGTTTCTGTTTTTATAACTTGCAGATACTTAGGCCAGGTAAAAAGCAGTGAACTCACCAGAAAAGGTACCTTTCCCCTTCAGCTCAGGGTGAGGGAGGGCAGAGGTTAAACCTGTAAAATAGAAAATAAATATAGAGACAGGAAGAAAATCTCCTTCCTTCATGCCGCCTTTTCTCCTTAGCTTTCTCTTCAATCTCTGGACAGGAAAAATATCTTTGTCAAGAGCAAGAGCCAGGCGTGGTGGTTCATGCCTGTAATCCCAGCACTTTGAGAGGCTGAGGTGGGTGGATCACTTAAGGTCCGAAGTTCAAGACCAGCCTGGCCAACATGGCGAAATCCTGACTCTACTAAAAAACAATACAAAAATTAGCCAGGTGTGGTGGTGCATGCCTGTAGTCCAGGCTACTCAGGAGGCTGAAGCAGGAGAATTGCTTGCACCGGGAAGGCGGAGGCTGCAGTAAGTCCAGATCGTGCCACTGCCCTACAGCCTGGGTGACAGAGCAAGACTCTGTCTCAAAGGAAAGAAGGCCGAGGAGTGCAAAATACTTTTTAACTTAAAAAATGCTTTAAAATTATGTCCAGCTTCATTTGTCACAAATACTATACTCTGAGGATTCTAAAATAACTTCTAATCCGTACTGAAGCAATGCCCAGAGTTGGCCTTGAAGGCTGTATTGTGAGCCTCCTCCAGGAAGGCACTGACTCCCTGGCATGGAGAGCAGAGGCTGGGAAATGACTGGGGGGCTAACAGTGGAGGGGGATTTTACACACATTTATAACCTTCACAACAGTCTGATAAGCGGAGGACCACCATACCTATTTTACAGATGAGAAAACTGAACCCCAGAGAGATGAAGATGCTTGCCCAAGTCTCAGAGCTAATAAACTGCAGAGTTGGAATTTAAATCTCAGAGAAACAATTGATAAGGATTCCAAAATCTGGTTTCCAATCTTAGCTCTGAGCATGCTTGCTGTGTAGCTGCTGGGATATCTGTTTGTTTGTTTTTTTAATCTGCATTATGAGGTCTCAGTTAAAAGGTATCCATAGTCTCTTCCCCATCTGCTGACATAAGGGCCTCTGCCGAAAAATGGGAAGGTGGTCACTGAAAGGCTTTAGTGGACAGGAAGAGACAGGAGCCCAGGTCCGAGCCCAATCATTGGTCATTGATGAATGAGTGCATGGCTAACCCAGTGGCCTTTCCTGAATCTCACAGCTTCACCAGTAGCGCATACAGAACATCAGAGGCCTCAGAGATTCCCTTATCCAGCTGTTTTTAAAGTTTTTAAACAGAAGTCCAATTCATAAAGCCCTTCATATTTTTTTGCTATGGGTTTTTTCTTTTGGTGGGGAGGTGGCTGTTGAGAGAGAATGGAAGAGGGGATAGAGCTCCATCTACTTGAACTGCCCTGGAAGACTGTGGTCCTTTGGTCTGAACAAGAAATTGAACTGAAAAGATCAAGTAACCTCTCCACATTCCAGATAGGAAAAATGAGGCCCAGAGAGGGGAAACTACCTACCCAAGGTCACACAGCTGGTTTAAGGTAGTCCCAACCTCAAGCTCTCATTCCTAGTTCAGTGCTTTATCCACCTCACCTCCATCTGGGCTGGATGCCCAATTAATTATTAATAGCAACTTTTACACCTGAAAGTATTGATTAGCAATGTCAGGCTACTAAAATGCCATCACCTACTTACATTGTAGCTAAAGAACCTGTTGTGTGAGCCAAATCGCTCAAAGTTTCAAGGCATTTTAAGACTTGTGAGTTTTTTTGTTTTGGTTTTTATTTTTTTGATGCCATATACTTTTTTTTTAATGGTAAAATACACATAATATGAAATTTACCTTCTTAGCCACTTTTAAGTGTACCATTTAATAGCATTAAGCACATTCACATTGTTGTGTAACCGCCACCACTATTCATCTTCAGAACGTTTTCATCATCCCAAACTAAAACTCTACTCATTAAATGATACTTCCCCATTCCGCTGTCCACCAGGGAACCACCTTCTAATTTTCCGTGTCTCTGTATTTGACTATTCTGCGTACTTCATGTAAGTGGAATCCTGTACCATTTGTCTCTGTGACTGGCTCATTTCATTTAGCATAACAGTTCAGCCTTGTAGTTGCATGCGTCAGAATTTCCTTTCCTTTTCAGGCTGAATAACATCCCATTCTTATCAACAATATCCCCAAATGTGGCATGTATCACATTTCCCTTAACCATTCATTCCTCAGTGGACACTAGGATTGTTTCCACATCTGTGAGTGGAGTTAATAACATTACTTACCTTGTGGTGTAATTGCAAAGACTGAGTGAGGTAAAAGTGGTTTACACAGTGCCTGGTTATGTACTAAAAAGCTCGGCAAGTCATTCCTGTGGGCAGAGAGGGGGTGAGATACTTTATAATGTGTTCTTATCTCTCCCAATACGCTCATACTGGTATTGAAACTCTCTCATAGAAGTGTGGTACTTTATAGTTTACAACCACATTCACGTCGGTGATCCCATGTGCACTCCTAGCCCTTCTCTGTAAGATTCACAGGACGGGTGCTGGCATCTCCATTTCACAGAGGATAAAACTGAAACAAAGAGAAAGCCCCAGATCAGCCAGATGTTAGCAGCTTTCAGTGGCTGTCTATCTCTCTGGCTCTTGGGGAGTCCACTGTGGTAGATTGGGTTACATTTATCTATATTCACCTTCCCACAGGAGAATTAGGCACCCCAATCCTATCAACATGAGGCTGTAAGACTCGCTCTGGCTAATAAAATGTGGGCGTGCTACTTTGGGGCAGAATCTTGAAGACTTAGGACGTCACTCCCTAGGTCTCTTTTCCCTCCACCGTGACATCTGACAACGTTCCAGAGAGAGAAAGGGAGAGACACAGAGAGGCAGTGTGCTCGACCAGCCTGGGTCCTAAAGTGAAGATGGTGTGGGACAGGGAAGCAGTTGACACATTATGGTCATAGAGAGGGAGGAAGAAAAACACCTTTGTGATCAGGTTTAAATCCACAGACATTTTGGAGTCATTAGTTACACAGTCAAACCTAGCCTCTCCTAACTAACATATCTATAAAGGCAATATCCTCTCCTGAGAGTAGGGATTTATTATATCAGACCCTAGATAAATCTTGACTGGTCTGTGGTGCGTGCGTGCGCGTGCATGCGTGCATGCGTGCGTGCGTGTGTGTGTGTGTTCACGGCACAGGAAATATGAGAAAGTGAAGGCCTAACCCAAATTGTTTTAGATGCTGTGCAGAGAGGCCTGTTTCTCATTCTTCCTTCCTTCTCCTCAGTTGTTTGTATTACTCTAAAGAAAACTTTTTGGTCTCTGTTTAATTCCATGATAGCAGATAAAGGTTTTCTTCTTTCCTATTTGGGGAAAAGGCTTTCAGGAGCCGTGTATTGGCTTGTAGAAATAACTACAGGAGCTTCTGTTTCCTGAGTGTTTATTCCCTACCAGGCACTATGCTATGAGCTTTTCACATTCTGCCTCATTTTCTCTTAATAATTGGCATAGGTATTAAATACTGCTATTTCCTGATTTTTGAGACAAGGAAATGAAGAATTAAAGACCTTAAGGAACTTTCCAAAGCCACATAGCTACTAAGAAACAAGGCTGGGACTGAAATCCAATTACAGTGTCGGATGATTTCTGACTTGTCAGTTTGGGTCCCTCTGACAAAATATCTCACCCCCTCTCTGCCCACAGGAATGACTTGCCAAGCTTTATAGCACGTAACCAGGGACTGTTATTTGTAGGCACTATTATGCTTGCTTCCTCTGCTATTTCTCTCCCCCTCTGCTAATTCTAAGCCCCACTCTTTGCTCACCATGGATGGTAGAGGGGAACCCCCTTTCGCTAGTTCTGGTTTCAGTGAGGAAGGATATTTTTCTGAGCACATTCCTGGTTCCTCTTCATGCTTTATCCATTCTTGGAAAGATGAAGGATTGTAAATTTGAAAATGCCTGGTCATTCCCAACTTAGCACTTCTTTTGACAGAAGTGCTCCTTGGCCCTGCCCCCTTCAGCAGGAGGCCTCCCCTAGTCTTTGCAGCCCACTTCTTAGGTTCACTATTAGTGGTGCCCTTCAGCTACCAGCCCTAGAGGCTTCTTCTCCAACCTGGCGACATCAGCAATTAAGAAAATATTCCAGCCTCCCTCTGCATCTTTTTGTTTGGTTTCTCAACTTGTTCAGAATTCAGACAAAGCAGAGGAATGCTATTTATTCAGAGTCCCGCCTAGAGCCCCAAATGGGCATCCTAAGGGAATTACATTGGTGAGAAAGTTTTCATGGTCCACTGATGGTCCCTGTCCTCACCTTGGTGGCCTCAGGGTTTAACTCCAATCTCCCTGGACCTGCATCTGTCTTTTAGGCAATGAAAGGTGGTATAGCAGAAATAGCTGGTTGTTTCTCAGTATCCATTCTTTTCTTCCCTCATTAGTAATAATCCTCCCCAGGACAAAGACCAAATTTCTCTGCACCCCTTGCACCTAGGTGTGACTGTGTGATCCACCAATGGGATGTCAGCAAAAGCAATAGGTACGACTTCTGGCTCATACACTTAACACAAAGGCATGTACTATATACTGCTTTTTCTCCCCCTCCTGGTGTTAGCTGAAGTAAGTATTTTGAACCATGATATAGAAGCATGATTTGAGGGTGGCAGTGCAATCAACAAGGAGGAACTTACATCTTGCTGCCTTCAAACTGCTATGTTACCTCTGTACTACTTACTCAGACCTTCATGTGAGGGAGGAATAAATTTCTATTGTGCAAAAGCCACAGTCATTTTTTAGTCTCTTGGTTGCAGCATGTGAACCCATGTATTCTAAGTAGATACTCAAGAAGTGCTTTCCAACTGGGGAAGGGGTTCAGGGCTCTGCGAGGAGCCTAAGTGTGTGTCTGATTCACATGGATGAGGGCATTAGTGAATAAAGGTAGGAAAGAAGGACCAGGCATTTGTTAAATGCTTGAACCATTCTAGATATTGTGTCACATACTTTCAGTTACACTTTCCCAGTTGATCTAAACAACACTTCCATGTGTGTATGGGCGAAGGGAAAATCTATTATCTCATTTTATAGCAGAGGCTCAGAGAAGTTAAGTGATTTGGGCCAGGTGCAGTGGTTCACACCTGTCATCCTAGCACTTTGGGAGGCCAAGGTAGGTAGAACTCTTGAGCTCAAGAGTTCAAGACCAGCCTGGGCAACATCAAGAAACCCTGTCTCTACAACAACAACAACAAAATTAGCCAAGTGTGGTGGCATGCACCTGTAGTCTCAGCTACTGGGGCCTGGGGGCTGAGGTGGGAGTATTGCTTGAGCCCAGGAGGTGGAGACAGCAGTGAGCTGATATTGTGCCATTGAACATGACAAAGTGAGACCTGTCTCAAAAAAAAAGAAGTTAAGTACTTTGTCTAAGGTCATACAGCTAATGAAAAGCTCTGCTGGAAATGGAACTGAGGTCAGTTTGAGTCTCAAAACCATATACTCTCCTCCATAGCATACCATTCCCTCATTAACTCCCTCCACCAAATACAATACTATATTCTACAACACAACAAAATCCTGCCCCTGTTGGGAGACTACTCTCCATGGGTCTCATGTTCCTGCACATCTTGTGAGCATAGGCAGAACTGCACAACTGCCCTCTGTCCTAAACTGTCTTTCCAAGGATGTTTATAGGGCAGTCTTGGAAGTTAGAGATAGTGTTTCCTTCTACAGCAAAAATAGATATAATTACTTCCCATGATAAAAAATGTGATTTCCTTAAGCTCAGGGTTCTTCTATAACAGAATCCACTGTGTGTGCTGGTACCGCTCCTATTACCACCCATAGGTCTTTGGCACAAAGAGAACTACTGCACATATGCCGATGTTCATGCTGCTTGCTGTGCTGTGAATAATACAGTCCTCTGTCTTTGACTCAGAAGTCTCACAACTTCTGCCTGTATCCATGAAACTGGCAGGCTGGCTTGTTAGCTTGCAAGTAGAGTAAAATCTCAGTTCTTAACAGCACCTTCATCATCAGTTTAATTCAGTTGTGTTACATCACGCATGCTTTTAACTAGCATTATTTCAACTAAAGGTACAAGGTCAGAAAAAGCCATAAAGAAATAATCTAGATACCAATCTCCCTTCCCTTTTTCTGAATAAGTGCATGCCTTGGCGCGAGCATGCAATGAAAGAGTTAAATCTGTATTCTCAGTAGGTCTCAGTTCCACGTGGATCTCATGGTGTGCTCTAAAGTTGAATCTAAAGTTGAAAGATGTTTACCGAGCCTGTAGTCCCAGGCTGAGGTGGGAGGGTGGCCTGAGCCTGGAAGGTGAAGGTTGCAGTGAGTCAAGATCACTGCACTCCAGCCTGGGCAACAGAGCCAGACCCAGTCTCAAAACAAAGTTCAAAGATGCATATTTTTTTCATGTAACATGGCCTCTTAAATTGAAACCACCCACTTCTGGTCATCAGCCCAAGGAATGGTTCAATGACAATAAATGGGTCTACAGTGTGGTGCTTTTCCTGAGAAAATTTCAAGCATGCTTTTTACCTTATAATATGATTTGTTTGTTTGTTTGTTTGTTTGTTTGTTATGGGCCAACTTTAGAATGTCATGTCCTCATAAACTATGACACTAGAGGATATTTTTTGGGACAGGGTGGCATAAGGTATATGGGGAAGTGAAAGGGTACTATTTCAATGGACATACAATTTCTTTTACAATTGAACATAGAGTATACTTATTCTTACATTGATGCATCACCTTTTTTAGTGTCATAAGTTGATCTAACCCTTTTTCATACCCAGAGACTAATGAGTCTTATGCCCTTGATTTTGACTTCTTTGTCAACCTGCTACATTTTGAAGTATATTAATTGCCATTTCTTTTTTGGTTATTGTCGACAGCCATACCACCATGACCGCACCTGATCTCAACTTTTTTTGGTTAAACTAGCTTTTTAAATTTCTGTTTAATTAAACTATGTATCGCTGGAGGTTAATCAGCTACATTAAAATATATTGGTTTTTTTTTAATTAGGTAGAACACACACATGGTAATAAAATTTATAGTACAAATTATCTTAGTTCTGCTAACTCTTCAATACCACTTCAGGAACTGGGACTGCATTATTTTAAAGCCTGAATGTGGCTTGGTGGCAACTCCAAAACCACTACACAAAGACAATGTAAGCACAGGGGTAGGAGGGAATCTCCAATTCAAGATAGGCTGTGATTCACAATTCACTAGCATAAGAAGAAAATGAACACATAAAATTAAGCTCCTCATAAGGAGATGAATTAATTTGGTTAAAATAAACACAATGGAGAGATCTGAAAATGACTTTACTTGTTTGGGCTCTGGGAAGAGATGAAGGATAAAGTAACATTGATTTTTTCAAAACAAATTATAAAAACACAAGCAGAAATGAAGCCAGAGCAGGTGGCTATGACAAAAAATCTGCACCTGAAGAATCCCATGCATCTCTCCAGGAATAGGTGACCCCCCTTGCATTTGCTGTATCTTCCAGCAGACTGCTAGCTTATGTCACTATGCCACACCCCTCTCTGATGGACACTTCTTTGCTGTAATCCAATCTGGGGCTAGAAAGCCAAAGTGGGAGGAAGGAAGGGGGGAAGCAACTTCAGCCCCTCTCCTAAAGCCATCCAAAAGCCCCTGCAATGCTATCTCTCTCCATTTGTGTTCTCTTTTGTGTAGGAAGCAATGGGGCAGAGCAGATCAGTGCTGCCCCAACAGACAGATAACGAGGGAGTTGCCAGTCCCCTCTTCCTGCAGGAACACCCAATCCTTACTAGATTCTTTTGGAGCCCCTCTCCCCCGGTTCTAGAAGAGGATACAGTTCCCATGCGGGGAGAGAAAGAAGGGGTCTCCTTCCGTGACATTACAATTTCCCTAAAGGCTGACTTCCCTCCCATGTCTCCAATCTTTCTTTCCACAGATTACTAGTGATGGTGTGTCTGTGGGGAGGGGTTGGAAATGGGGAATAGGTGAGGAAGCAGTGGAGCGGAGGTAGAAGTTGGTGGAATGGCTGGTTTCTTCAACAACTGCTCTTCAAATGCCCTGCTAGAAGGGAGCTGGCTCCAGCCACCGGCAGTTCTTACAACAATGAATGCTGGCTCCTCGTGGACTTTTTGTTTTCAGTTTGGGCTTCAGCAACAGATCCAAGACAACAGGAAGAGGATGTATACATGGAATAAACCCCTCCCAACGTCTAGTCACATAAACATACATGTCTTCTTTACCCTTCTGTTACAGTTTAACAAATGTTGGTACACGACTTCATTTTCTGCACCTTGCTTTTTTCCCTCCAGGTATTTCTTAGACATTGTTCCATATCAGGACATATACATGGGCTTCATTCTTTTTGATGGCTGCACAGTATTTCACAATATAGATGTACTATAATTTACTATTACGGCTTTCGAGTGATAGACATTTCATCTGTCTCCAGTCTTTTGCTATTACAAACAATGCTACAGTGAATATTACATGTATGCATCTCTTCTTATGGAAACAGTTTTTTTAAAAAAGTTAAGTAGAAACCCCAGTGGATGTTTAGCACCCAATGGACAGTCCCTCTTAATTATGCAGCAACTGGTCACATACACTCTCCTAACTTTGAAAATTCTGGGATTTATTACAAGAATTGACCATTTCTACTGTCTTTAATTGCATTGCTTAGCATGTGACGGACACTCTGCATCCACAACAGTGTTTCTGTTCAAAGCTGCATCAAAGTGTAATGTCTTTCACATCGGAAAGCAGCAATTAGGGATCTACATTTAAGCTAGTTATTGCGCTGCAAGTGCAAATAAGGGAGGAAATAGAATAGGGCTTAGTAGAGCCCCAAGGTTACATGTGGCCAGATTCAAGTCCCAGCCAACTCTCACCTAAACGACTTTAGATCTGTAGGACACTCAGCTTTTTCATTCATAGAAGGAGGTAAATATAGTACTGTCTTCATGGAGATGAGGTAAGAATTAAATAAGAAAATATGCATGATTCTTAGGATAGTTCCTGGTACATAGTAAGTGTCGAATAAATATCAGCCATACATACAGCTCTCCCTTCAGGCGACAGTTGGATATAAGAAACTTACTAGCCAGGTCTAAGTTCATACCTGGCAATTAATGATCATTGGCTCACAGTTTTCTCCTTTACTTGACACAGACCAATTTCTTAATTTCAAAAATATTGAAGTATGACAACAAACTATACTTATTAAAGAATATGGAAATAAAAGCCTAGACCTAGGGTTGCAAAGGGATTTCAATATCACCTTATATTAGATTATTATGTAACAATCATTCCCATTTCTTATTATATGCCAGACATTTTGCATATACTATCTCATCTAATTTTCACAAAGATCCATGTGAGAGAGATATTAAATTTTCATATTGCAGAAAAGACTGACAATCTGAGAAATCAAGTGAGATGCACAATGGTATGCCATTAGATTATAGAGCAGGAATTCAAACACAGGTATCTCTGAAAATATGAGATGTACAAACTGTCACACACTTTTCCAATGAAATCTCACTTGCTCGTGGCAGAACCAGTTCATAAAAGGTCCTGAATGCTAAGAGGAAGATTTAATGGGGGGCGGGGCGGTCACCTTATCTATTAGGCACAGTATGCACAGTGCTTAGGGCCTCTAATACTTTTAGGGGCCAACGAAAATGAGTATTTATTTATTTTAGAGACAGGGTCTCCCTATGTTGCCTAGGCTGGAGCGCAGTGGCTGTTCACAGGCATGATCCCATTGCTGATCAGCACCGGAGTTTTGACAAGCTCTGTTTCCGATCTGGGCCAGTGCATCCCTCCTTAGGTAACCTGGGGGGTCCCTCCCTCCTGAACTTAAGCGCGCACATCCCATCTATTGGCACAGTGCACTCACTACAGCCCAGAACTCCTGGGATCAAGCGATCCTTTCTCCTCAGCCTCCCCAGTAGCTAGAACTACAGGTGCAGACTACCAGTCCTGGCTTATGTTCTTTTAAAGTCAGAAGCAAAAAATAAACTCTTAGGTCAAAGAAAATATTTTGTTATATAATATTGAGATACCTTCTTTTTATCAATGTAGTTGTAAAATATAAGTTAAATATTTATACATATATTTAACTTCAATATGTGTGAAATATATGTGTGTGTATAATGTACAAGCCACAAGGCAAAAGTGCCCAGGGCCCAAGAAAGTCAAAACGTGGCCCTGCACCCAAACTGCACGAAACCTTCTGGGACAGTGATAATGGCAGAGCAAGTTGGAAGGTGGGAGGTGGTAGGCAAATTGTGAAAAATATCACATTTCTCTCTCCCTGTCAAAGGCACCCCCAAAGTGAGGTCGAAATAGAGATGAAATGCAGGGCCATTTCCTAGCTGCATGATCTTGGGGAAGCGAGTTGACCAACCCGAGTGTCAGTTTCGCCGTGGATACAATGGGATGCGTGGCTCCAAGATTTGTTGAACAGGGACCTAGCCTGGCTTGTTCACCGCTATATACGAAGCACATAGCGGTATCTATAGTAAATGCCCCCATAAATACACGTTGAATGAATGCAGTAAATGCTTGCTTAGCACGGTGGCCAGTATACAGTAACCGTCCAATAAGTGGTCAATGTGGCTTTAAAAATAGTTTTAAAATCTCCATGAGCGAAATCCTACTCCTCGAAGACGCAGGCGCACCCCATCAGGTTCCACGCAGACTTGCGCAGTAGCGCCCCCAAATAGGCGAGGACACGCGACTGCGCATGTCCTTTCCACCTTCCCTCCAGGCGTGAGAGCCCATGGGGCGGACCTCAGCGGCGGCGCGACAAGTCCGGAGGTGAGGGCTGAGGAAGGGGCGTGGCTAGCAGGCCGGCCTCAGCCACCCTCTTCCGGGCTCCGCCAGCTGCGCGCGCATCTTCTCCCCCTTCTTTTGTGGTCCGGGCCATTGCGAGGGTGACAGGAAACCCTGTGCAGGGAGCGCCGCCATCTTGGGCCAGCCCGAGGAAGATCCTGAGGGAGCCACAGGAACAGTCGCCGCTGCCACCGCTACTGCCGCCGGCGCGTCTGCATCTCTCGGCCAGCCCGCGTACCTGCCGGGGCCTCGGCCGATAGCCCCCGCCCCCTCTCCCGCTGCGTCCGCACTCCCGTTCCTAGTCCTGACGCCCCCCTCCCGCCCGGAAAGCTGCCCAGCCACCAGCAACCCCCCAGGTAACCCGGGCCTTCCGCAGTGTCCGGCCGGCCGTTGCCTCCTCTAGCCAGGCTCTTCAGAGGGGCGGGTGTGGGGACGGCGGAGACTGGGCCGCAGGCGAGCGGCGCCCCAGGGCCAGGCCCCGTCAGGCAGCCGCGAGCCCGGGGGTCGCCGGTAAGCGCCGCGGCGCCGGCCTGACAAGACTCCCGGGCCGGAGCGGTGGTGTCCCCCGCGCGGCTCCGGCCCGAGCCTCCTGCCCTCCCCACCCCGCGGAGCGCTCCGAGGCGTGCAGGGAAGGGTGTGTTCCGGCCTCGCCTTCCCCGCCTTCTCGGCGCGGCTGGGCAGGACTGCATCTCCCGCAGGCCCCCCCTCTCCTCGCCGCGGTTCCCCGCGGCCGCAGCCCGCCCCCGCAGGGTGTACCCACGCGTGCCGCGCCGCCCTGCAGCCCGCGAGCCCCAGATGTGGCGGTCCCGTCCCGTAGGCCGCGTCTGGCTCTGAGTACAAAGGCAGCTCTTCGCAGCCACCCGGCGTCTCGGGGCAGCTCCGGTGTCCTTGTGGAAGTGGGGAGCCCGGCCCTGCGCTCGGCCTGGAGACGGGGTCTGTGCGCCGGTGCTTGCGAGGTCCTGGTGCTGGTGCGTCCCTGTGAGGCCCGTGGACAGCCTGTGCGGCCCTGAACCTGCAGAGCATCTAGAAGTAATGAAGAAGAGAAAGTTGTGGTATTTCTGGGATTTAAGAGAAGACGACAGAATTGGAGTGTTTTAAGGGTTTTAACTGTGAGCTAGGTACAGATTTAGGTGCCGTTGTATTTATCTTGCCCCGCGTAGCCCTTGGGGATAAGTTGTCTCCACTTTGTAAGTGAGGAAACTGAGGCCTGAAGTTGTGATGTGTGTCTGGCTGATGATGGTATATACAAACTGGCCTCGGCTCACAGTGGATGGTGGTTTCCGTACTGCGATAACAAATTAGGCCAGGGTTACAGACATGACCATTTAAAATGTAGCTACCACTTAATTCCTTTTTTACTGTGTTCGCATTGAATGACAGCTGATTACTCCTGTATGACCTAAAGTCTATAAAGTCAGCCACTACACTAGCAGATCCTCATGCTCACAAACCCCAAAAGAGAGATGCCAGGATTTTAATTTCGTATATGAAGAAGAAACGGATTCCAAGAGGACAGGTGCCTTCTTGGTGATTCCACAGCAAGTGTCAGAGCTCAGATTTGAACTCTTGCAAAGTTTACTGCTCATTTCGTTACTACCCCAACTGTCTTAAAAATTCTTTCATTTTTCTAAGATAAATATTGTAGACGAACCAACTGCCTTTTATTTAGATTTCATTGTTCAGGACAAACTTGACCTTGGGATAATCCAGCTTCTACCCCATTGTTCCCCCAAGCCTTTCCAAATTTTTTCTTCCAAGTTCTGCTTAGGCAGTTTTACTTGATCATGCCTAGAGGTATGCTGTGGTTAAGAGTTTTGGAGTCACACTGTCAAGGGCTCCTCCTCCAGTCCTTCCACTTCTTAGTTAAGTGATCTTAAGCAAGTTACTTAACTTCTCGGACTCAGTGTCCTTAACTATAAAGGGGATAATTGAATCTGCATCTTAGAGTTGTTGCTAGGATTAAATGGGGTTTAAAGAAAGCCCTTAGCACGTTGCTTGGCATATCCTAAATGCCCCAGTGCCTGTAACAGTGCCAGGCACATAGTGGGTGTTTAATATCTTTTGAATGAATGAGAGAGGAGCGTAGCTTTGGAGAGCTACATGCAGAGTTAAACCTGGACCTTAATTCTAGCTCTGCGTTTTGTGGTATGACCACAGGTAGATCACTTTGGTTTCCTTATTTTTAAAGTGAGTTTTTAGGATTAGAAATTGTTTATAAAGTAGCTGGCATGCCTTAGGCCGTCAATACATGGCAGTTGTAAAGATGTAAAACGTTAGACTCTAATAGCTATTAAAAAATGTATTGGAATTAAAGCTACATCTTAAAAAGTTGTTGCTTTTTATTATTACAGTTAAGCTTTATCATTGTTGCATACTTCAGCTTTGCAACAGAATTTGGAGTGTTCCTACAACTGATTTTTATCAATATCAAATATCTTTGCATAGTCACAGTAAGATACTGTGTTAGTGGAGGAAACTTAAGGTAAATAAAGTGTTAAAACTAGGGCTTTTGAGAGAATATTTCCTGTTTTTTTAAAAAAGGCTTGAAACATTTTTATGTGGTTAAAAATGCCAGACATGGCTAAAGACAACAGTTTACAAGTAGAAGTATTAGGGATGTTATACTTCACTTTTAAAAAGCTTCTTATTCTAGACAATTTTAAATATATACAAAATAAAGTAGTATACTGAGCATTCATACACCTATCAGCTTGTGTCAACAGTAATCAATCTTACTCCATCTATGTACACTTGCCTTCTCCCTGCCAAATTATTTTGAGGCGGATCTCAGACACAATATCATTAGTAAAATTTTCACTATTTTAATCCTTTTAACTTTAGCAATAAGTGCAGGGGTTTTTTGTTTTGTTTTGTTTT
>NW_016107624.1:1305850-1310395 GCF_001604975.1 Cebus imitator | reverse complement strand
GTATTTTTCCTCCCAAAGTGCTGGGATTACAGGCTTGAGCCACCGCGCCCGGCCAGGTTTTTTTTTTTTTTTTTAAGTGGGTGGAGTACTTTCAGAGTTTGTACTACTGTTGAGGAAATTGACCCCTCATTTTTATTAGATTAGATTATTAAATTAACTACAGAAGTTTTATCCACCTGACTGACAAATCAGGTAGTAGTTTTTCATTTTAGTGGGCTTCTGAAGCAAGTCAGAGTGCTTCTGTTCTTGAGTTCCATGAAGGCAGAGACAGTGTTGTCTTTTTTGATCATTGCTATCTTTCCGCCTTAGTAGATACTTAACGGTTATGTTTATATTGGAATCACAAAAGCACTCCATCTCAGCTCTGGTGTTTTTAACAATATATGTGTTTGTTGTTGTTTTTTTAAACACAGAAAACTTATCAGTGGAAATAATAAGGATAAACATTTAAATCACCTGGAATGTTGAGTGGGTTGCTTTTCTCCTGTTATGTCTTGGATCAGCTATGTAAAAATTATACAGTAACATCACAGGTTCTAAGTAGAATAGCTATATAACAGTTGTTAAAATCAGATATAGTGTATAAGCAAACAGTAAGTAGTTAAGCTATATTAAAAAAAAAATGCCCTCTACTGTTGAGTGTTGGTTTTTGGTTTTGAGGCAAATCATATTATTGTCTTCATATGATGTTCCCCTTATTATCAGTAAATTCGGAGATAATGTTGGAAATATTAGTGGGAGTTTTGTTTGGTTTTGTTTAGGTATTTAACTTGTATTAAAATTACACAGAGAAGTGCTTTTCAACTATCAGTAGATAAAGTTATTTTTAATTCATTATAAGTCAGCAGTAAAAAGTTATTAATTTCTTTCTTCCCTTTTTCTCCTGTCAGTTCATGCATTTTTCACCATTTTGTGTGTATTCCATATTACATGCATATAGGGTTGAGTGTGTGTGTGTTTGAATGAAGCATGCTATTGCATAAAACTCTGCAATGTGTGTTTTTTCACTTAACAAAATCATGGATGTATTTTCAGGTGAATGCATATTGATCAAAATGGTTTCTAAACTGGATGAATATTATTTCATAGTACAGATGTACTTTATTCAGTCATTCCCATGCAGATGGATTATTTCCAGTTTTTTGCTGTAAAAATGGTGTAAAAATTAAATGCACTTACACCTGTAGCCTTATGGACTGAAACTTTCGTATATGTAGGATACTTCTAAGTGGATTTCTAGGCCAAAGGATGATTTGGATTATTGTTAAGATTTTTAAATATACTGATTACTTTCCAAAACTTTGGCACATTTCCACAAGCAGTATGTATGAAAGTGTATACCTTCATATCTGTATCTCATGTTTTGAAACTAGTCATTTATATGTCTGTGTAATCTTACTCAGAAAGATGTCTGATTCAGTAAATGGAAACCATGCATTCTATTTTGTCACAACAATAATTAGTGTTTAATATGTGTTCAGTAACCACATAGATCTAAATGTACTGATATGAAAATATGTCCATGATTTTGTTGAGTGAAAAAAATATGCAGAATTTTACAAGATGGCATGCCCCATTTTAAAATAGATTTTTTACCTTGACAGTGGTGAAAAATGGTATGTTTTTACAGTGGTGAAATGGTATGTTTCCACAGTGGAAAAAAATATGTTTCTTGTTTAGAAGATGAGGTTGAGAAATCCCTTATTAAAGCAATATTAAGCATATTAATATTTTTAAGGGACACTTTAATACATGGCACAACAATTGTGTTTACTATGCATTTAGTAAATATTTCTCTTGGCAGCAAGGGTAGTCTATAGCTAAATTTTACATGCACTAATAGTAACAGTGTTACTCTAAATTTTCAATATAATTATTCTCCCTCTTTGATTTTTATTTTATCAGTCTACCTGTACATGCCCAGAATAAGCTACCTTAGATGAGAAAATCATGGTCTTTGGAATCAGGCCTGGGTTCAAGTTCTAGGTCTACCACTTACAAACTTTAGAACACTGGCCAAATTAGTGAATTTCTCCAAACCTCAGTTTCTTTAATTTTTTGCATGGACTTAATGACTCTGCAGAGTTGTGAGAGTTCAATAAGGATTATGTAAGACAATGCAGGAAAAAGTAGTATAGATAATTACATGGTTTGTTCTCAAGTGTTCTCTTAAGAAACTTTTTCTAAATAGATCAATTATAGTATTATAAATTAGTATTGCTAGTATACCATTCATTTATATCTATAAATTCCGACCAGTGCATCCTCTGAATGTAGTTCATGTATCTTACTCAGAATATGAAATTAGAATTAAGTGAGTGAGTACTGCAGAGCTTGATGAGATGCTTGATCTCATAATCATGTGGAGGAGGCATGATGGTAGAAAGGGCAGGTTGGTATAGTGGTTAAGAGGGCATCTCTGCAGTCAAAACAGTCCTAGGTTCAGTACAGACTTGGCTGTGTGACCTGGGCTTGTTACTTGTTGATTCTGTTTCCTCATCTGTAAAATGAGGACAATAATTAACTATGTTACAGGGATAGTAGTAAGGATTAAATGAAATTGCATGTAAAATATTTAGCACACTGTCTGGCATATGTCAAGTACCCAATAAATAGTAACTGTAACTATTGTATTTGTTATTAGTTTGCAAATTGTTGATTATGTGTTTAATGCCTGTTGTCTAAATATGTAGTACTTTTTTTTTTCCCTAAAGGCAATAAAGATATTTTATTTACATACAAACTTGATTCAAATACTTTTTGGGAATTGTGGGATAAAGTGAATTTTAATTGTCCTGGTAGTTGTATACAAGTTACAGAATATTACCAAGATTTTTTTTTAATTTATTGAGATTGTAGTGTTAAGTGGGCTCATGTTTTCAAAGAGTTTGAACTAGACCCACATTTCTTGTCCTTTTTTTTTTTTTTTTTTTTTTAGACTTAAGAATTCTCTTAGTAAAACAAAAGCACTGTTAAATAATAGGGGAAGAACTTTTTTCCCTTGCAAAGTTAAGTAAAAATATATTTCCCACCTTAGCAATGGTATGTTTCATGTTCAAGAAATGAGACTGAGAAATCTTTTTTGTTAAAGTAACCTTGAGCATATTTAATATTTGATTATAATTCTGCAGATAATTTTGACTGAATGTATTAATATTGGTAAACAATGGGAATATATTTAAAGATAGTATCTCAGAATAAGAAAGGGAAAGACCTGTGGTGAGTGCTGGTGACTACAGTGTTAGATGTTTTCTGCCTTTCTTGTTTACTGAAATTAGTTAAATTTGAGTAGTTTTTGTTTAATTCTGCTTTTATGGTTTTTGTAATTTTTTAAGAAACTTGAGCAAGAAAAAAGTGTGTGACAAAGCACTGGTATTCAATCTGAAATAGTGATCATTTCTTTTATTTGGAAATAGTTTCTACTATAGGAATGCTTATAATTTTAAAATGCACTTTCAAAATTTGTTATCTCATATTTAGTGAATATATGATAATTAGCAGGTATACAAATTAGTACAACTAAAATTGGGTCATAATTTTATGATTAGTGCTTAAAGCATTTGAAGTAGAAATTTCGGATTGTTAGAAGTCATAGCTTTAACATAAAGTGGAAGGAGCAAAGTATGTAGTTATAACTTTTAGTTAGAAGAGGGAAAGAAATTAGGAAAATTAAGGAGAAGAGTACAGGAGAGACAGTAACTTGAAGGTGACTAAGTGATTACTTTTACCCAGGTAAAAGTAATGGGGAAAGAATTTAGAAGAATTCAAAATTGATTAGAAGGAAAGAGTCTAGGAAGAATTCAGGTTAAGAAGTTAATAATCTTTAAATTAATGTAAGAGATTATTTTTTCCCCTTATGTTTGGCATCTGGTTCAGAGATTGGGTAAATAATCCAGACCAATTTTAGTCTCAGGACCAAGTTCATTCTTAACAGTTTTGAGTCCCTAGTGCCTGGAAAAGGGAATAAAGTTGTTGTGATGTTCAGAATCACAGTTAATCTAATTAGAAAAACTCCCTTTCCTGAAAGAACTGGTTAAGGGAGTTTTCTGTGATGTAGGAGACTGATTATAAATGTGTTACAACATGCCAAACTGGAATGGGTAGCAAGACTTCTACTTTTGCTAAATGTAATACAGATAGCTAAGTGAGAAGACTGTAGTGTGTGAAGTGATTAATATTTTACTGTAATTAATAACTTCCTCTTCCCTTATAATAATAACTCGCTTGTTTTAAATATACTTTCTACAGGTTAAATGTAATTATATAGAATTTTTTCTTGAAATATGGTATATAGTAAGGTAATAATTTCAGTAAATAAATTTCTCCAGTCATATTAAGTATCTGGCTTGTGTAATATGACATTGACAAAAACACTAAAAGCCAGACTTAAAAATACTGTAAGTCAGATTTTTAAAAATGGGGTTAAATCATCATATATTTAAATAATTTTTGTCTTAAGCTGAAAGCTGGTTTGAGAATAAACTTTATTGAAAGCTATTACCAGTTTTAGAATTCATCCCCTTTCTTCTTTTTTTTTTTTTTTTT
>NW_016107624.1:1254476-1305740 GCF_001604975.1 Cebus imitator | reverse complement strand
GGCTAATTTTTGTATTTTTACTAGAGACAGGGTTTCATCATGGTGAGAATGGTCTCGGTCTCTTGACCTTGTGATCCGCCCGCCTCGGCCTCCCAAAGTGCTGGGATTACAGGCGTGAGCCACCGCGCCCGGCACCCCTTTTTTCTCTCTAGGCTCCAGCACAGTGTCTTAACCTTCAGGGCATTCATTAATTTGGACAGTTTTGTTGTTGTTGTTGTCGTTTTGTAGGAGAGAAATTAGAATGCTTTAGGTTAAGTCTATTTGAGAGTAAGAAATGGGCTGTGATCTTTTTGAAATGTCTTCTAATACCAAGCTTTCAAATTTTTCAACCATTAGTACAATTTTATGACATTATTTCTCTAAGTCCCTAGTATAGTATACAGGAAGCACTTACTATATTGTTTCTCTGGCGGGGTGCAGTGGCTCATGCCTGTAATCTTAACACTTTGGGAGACGGAGATGGGAGGATTGCTAAAGGCCAGGAGTTCAAGACCAGCCTGGTCAACATAGTGAAAGTGTAAATGTGTGTGTGGGGGGGGGAGGTGTGTGTGTGTCTGTGTGTGTATGTGTCTGTCCCTGCAAGTCTGTCTTTTCAAAAATTGTGTGTGTGTGTGTGTGTGTGAGAGAGAGAGAGAGAGAGAGAGAATCTGGAAGTCCATTAGGTTGAGCCATATGAAATTGCCAATAAAAACTGACTTGAAAAATCTATAGGAAGGACAGTTTCATGTGATTCAATCTAGTTCCAACATTGATTTGGAAATTATACGATTGCGCTTTCTTTGGATGCCCTGCTAACTATTAAAGTAGGGTAAAAAAGTTGCTTTGTGTTTAATAAGTGGTTCCATTCTGTTTAAAATCAGAGTTCTGAACAAGTAGACCATTAGTAACTTACTTGATCAGTTAACAGGGAAGGGGACTTGAAGGGGAGAGGAGACTATTTACAGTGATGTTTAACTTAAATTTATAAAGATTTTTTTGTTTGAAATTGTTCAGTGTACTATTATTAGATATTTTCTAAAGTAAAATATTGGAGTTTTGGTATAAATGGTTTCTCATATTTCTGTGGATAGCACATGAGAATGGTGTAAGCATCTTTCATTCAAGATCAGTTTGTGAAATGCAATTTTATTCTGACTTATTGTAACCAACATTTATTTGTATTCAGTGTCCTTTATCCGCTTTTAAAGGATAGCAGTGTCCTATTTGAATAACTTGTATATACTTTCCTTCTGAAGTAACACAGATTTCTTTGTTTTTAGTGCCACCATGGCAACTGCACCATACAACTACTCTTACATCTTTAAATATATTATTATTGGTAAGTTTATTTAAGCTATACTCTTGTTCCCGAAAGAAGGTTAACATACAAAATATTTATTTATTTTTGCATTAGCAGTGCAGCTTTTGCACTGTGTGCCTGGATACTTCTGTGATAAAGTGCTGGGTACCTTGTGAAGTGATGTTGGTTGTTCTTGAGGGCTGCTTGAAAACTTGTTGATGCTAGGAAGTATCAGTGTGTTATTCCCAAAATATGAAAGCTCTCAGATCCCCCTGGGTTCCAAAAATTGGTAAAGAATATTGTTTGATTTCAAATCAGTTGTGTAATATACATAAAATATAGTCTTCCTCTTAATTGGTATTTTTTTTTCTTAAGTTTTGAGAAGGTTTTGCTCAAATTAAGTCTTAATGCTATTTATCCAAAAATAATTATAAAACTACATTTGAAAGTGCACATACATTTCAATGAATTGTTCACATTAGAACAATTTGCTTTAATTTTGAACTTAATGTGTCTTTATAATGTTTCCTTTATCAAGGGTTAACATTGCTATAGTACAGTCAGAGATGACATCTTTTCTCCTGGGGTTTTCACGTAATGCAGATTCTTTTCTTTCATAGACTATTGCAAGAAGTTTAAGACAGGGACCTGGTGAATCAGACTCCCAGAACGCAGTTTGTTATTTCTGCTTGTTACATGCTACCCCATTTGTCACTCTTTGGAATCTTTTGCTTCTGTGCATGAGTTAAAGGAAAAATAAAATTTTGAAACAGCTCTAAGTAAAAAATACCATTAAAGAATAATCACTTCAAGACCGGCGTGGTGGCTCACACCTGTAATCTGAGCCCTTTGGGAGGCCGAGGCAGTTGGATCATAAGGTCAAGAGATTGAGACCATCCTGGCCAACAGGTCTCTTCTAAAAATACAAAAATTAGCTAGGCGTGATTGTGCATTCCTGTAGTCCTAGCTACTTGGGAGGCTGAGGCAGGAGAATTGCTTGAACCTGGGAGGCAAGGGATTGCGGTGAGCCAAGATTGCACCACTGCCCTCCAGCCTGGAAACAGCGAGATTTTGTCTCAAAAAAAAAGCACTTCCCAGCTCGTGGTTAGTTATTAACATCATAATTATAATTTATAACCAGATTTTTTCACTGCTAAAGGTTGGGAATAATAGTCCATTTGTGTCTCACAGTGAAAACTTTTGAATCGTTATAAAGTAGAAAAATAAAAATTTGTTAAGTGTCCCAGAAAGTTCTGATATTATATGGTAAGGAATATAGCAGTCATTGTATAACATTAAGAAATGTCATTGGCACCTGAAACATCTTTTTTTTAAACAGGGGACATGGGAGTAGGAAAATCTTGCTTGCTTCATCAGTTTACAGAAAAAAAATGTAAGTTCAATACATGAGGTAAAACATTGTTTTCTTTACTGTCATATTTCTACTTTTAAAAAGTGTCATTTTCAGTGTACTTCATGTATTTAAAGATAACCTTTCCCTTATATTTGCACTTTTTTAAAATGGATACAGATAAAATGAAATATACCAGCATATTTTAGTGTTGATTTTTATACACATTATATAATCTGATTCACTTGTTTTGATTTCTTCATGTTAAAACAGTTTTTAAAAATACATTAAAAATGTCAAACTTAATCTCCTTTTTATTCTCTGACTTTCTGTATTAAGAAAAATGTCCTGCATGTATCATTTGTTAAATAACAGATTTGAAATACTTATAATGGAATTCTTTCTATTCTTTCTTGGGTGATAGAGGGGGCCAATTTGTTGTAACTGATATGCTAAATATAGTTGAAAGTGTTTCTGTATAGTTGAAATTATTTGACATTTTTGTGCTGCTTACCACAGAGGTTTGATACAACATTTTATGAAGTGCCCAGTGGTCTGTGTCCTTGTACTGGAGAATAGTGGGTTTAGGTTTTAAGTGGCTTCATTATAAGGAAAGGACTAATAAATTTGTTCTATTGGCATAGACATATATAACTAATATATATAACTTGTATTATAAGAAGTATCCATTAGCCAGCTATGGTGGCTCACTTCTGTAATCCCAGTAGCGCTTTGGGAGGCTTACATGGGAGGTTTGCTTGAGCCCAGAAGTTCGAGATTACAGTGAGCTCTGATTGTACCATTGCATTCCAAGGTGGGTGACGGAGCAAGTTCCTGTCTCTAAATTATATATGCATATATGTAAAACGTGATGATTTTCTTTGAGACAGATAATTTCTGGGATAAGAATCTGTTTGACTAATAAATCCTAGAGCCCTAAGACCATTGATTGATCTGTTATAGGTAATGATTATAAGAAGGCTAAATGGTATCATGTTGATAATGTAAAGAGTTTATTGAAATCCTTATTTTTATTTAGCTAATTATTTTAGTTGAGGGGTCAGCAAACTGTGGCCAGTGGGCCAAACCCAGTCACTGCCTGTTTTTGTGAATAAAATTTACTGAGATACAGCCATGCCTGTTTTACATATTGTCTCTGGCTGCTTTTATGCCTTGGTGGCAGAGTTGAGTAGCTTTTGACAAAGACCTTTTGACCTACAAAACTTAAAATATTTTCTGCTTGGTCCTTTCCAGAAGTTTGCTGACCCTGATTTTAGTTCAGCCACATTTCTCTGACTTCTTACTTCTAGGTCTTTGTTAATTTTTTTTTTCAGTGGTAGCTTTAGTCTATTTATAGGCTTTAAGTATTAGTAAATAATTTGCTTATTTAGTGGATTTCCCCACTCTAGGCTTCATTTGAAGTTTTCTGAAAATTGGGCTATTACCTTTTTTCCTCCCCAACAGTTATGGCTGATTGTCCTCACACAATTGGTGTTGAATTTGGTACAAGAATAATCGAAGTTAGTGGCCAAAAAATAAAACTGCAGATTTGGGATACGGCAGGACAGGAGCGATTTAGGGCTGTTACACGGAGCTACTACAGAGGAGCTGCGGGAGCTCTTATGGTCTATGATATCACTAGGTAAGAGATTAACAATTTTTCAACCTTCATACTGGGAAAATAAATCTACTTTGGCCATTTTTTAAGTTTGTAATCATATGACTGTAAATGAACTTATTTGGTTTTTATGGTTTCTTCTCTAAGTTACCATGTAAATCTTGATATAACACATTGATACTCTTCTGAAAGTTGGTATGACTGAACAAAAATTTAGTGAGATGTTGTGCAAAGCTAATAGAAGAATACAGTTCTGAAAAGCAACTTCAGTTGAATGATTTGAGGAGAAATAATATTTTATGTAAATTGTTCTTTCAAGTAGAAAGCAAGCAAGCAACTCCTGTGAGTTACTCTAGTCTCTAGTGTTAAAGTTTACACCTCTCAAAAGAAGGCAAGGCAAAGAGCTTTGCCAATCCAGCGTGGCAGATTATAAAAAAATTTACGCTTGCATCTGAAGGTGTGTAAGTATGTATGTATGTATTTATTTATTTATTTTTGTCTTAAAATGGATTGAAGTGACTTCAAATACTACATGCAGTAGGTTTAAATTTATTTCAACATGAGTGTTTCTGGAATTCCAAAGCACTCAATGTAAAGTAATAAAACTGTACTGTATGTATGTAAAGGCTTGACTTTGGAGAACATGAAAAACTGTGCCACTTGATTAGACCCTGCACTGTTTATCTACTGTAAGCTAGAAGATGGACTAGATCACCTGTCATGTTGATGTAAAGTGCCAGTCAAAAGCAATGTGACTGTCTTTGTTGGGGGTAAAGATGGGTGAGTGGGACCAAGTGATAATTAGAGTTCAAACCATATTTTCTTTCAGAAAATGCTCTATACTATTTCCTCTTGATACATCATAATGTGCGTTAGCATATTAGGACCCTGAGAAGTTCTGCAGTAAGAAATTCTTTGCTGTATGACTTTGTTTGATTTGGTGTTTCCTAAGCTTATTTTATTGAGGAACGCATTTTGGAAAATGCTGCCTTAGAATAAAGATATTGACTAATTATAATTGTAGCACCTAAAGTTTCAGTAAGTTCTAGAATTGGGTGGCCTCAGGGCAAAACAGGGAAACAAGCCTTAATGCTCTTTATTATAACCAGGTAGTCAGCGATATAATCAAGAGTGTTATGTGAAGACTGTTAATAAACCTGGCCATCTATATGAAACTATCTAATTTTATGAGGAATACATTTCTGAAGACTTCACATAATTAAAAACTTAATAAAATTTAAATATGGTGATGTGTGATAAGAATATTATTTTTGCTTTTAAGCATACCTTTTAAACATAGTTAATACTTTTGCTAAAATTTGTATCTGTTCAAGTCATCAAAAAGTATTTCAGCTGGAAACAGTCAAAACGTGCATCAACTGATGAATGGATAAACACTATGTGATATATCCATACAATGGAATGATACTCAGCTGTAAGAAGGAAAGAAGTACTGATACAGGCCACAACATAGATGAAACTTGAAAACATTATGCTAAATAGAAGAAGCCAGACACTAAGAAACACATATTGTATGATTTCATTTATGGAATATTCAGAATTTATATTCTGGTAAATTTATAGAGACAGAAAGTGGATTGCCAGAGGATGGGGAGTGAGTGACTTCTGAGTGGATTCATAGTTTTTCTTTGGGATGATGAAAATGTTCTAGAATTAGTGGTTCAGTGTACAACTTTGTAACTACCCTTAAAACAACCAAATTACATACTTTAAAAGATAAGCTTTATGATATGTTCATTATAATAAAAACTGTTACTGGAAAAGAGTACTGCCTAGGCTTTAGGCAGGTGCTAAAGTGATACTTCATAGTGACTTTGATGTTGCAGTCATGACAGCAATTTTTTCCTTTCTTTGACATTTTACAAACAAAGTTCCTTTTTATTTTTATCATTAACTCTCATTGTTACAGGGTGCATTTCTAAATTGACAGCATAGCCTTTCGTGACAGATGTTTTGTTATAACATTTTGACATATCTAGTATTTTAGCACTTTTTTTAAGCACTAGTACCACCAATTAGTGAATATTTGAATAATATTTATTTGTAGATTTAAAATTATAAAGATAGTGGATTTTAAATTAATAATTACTAGAATCATTGGCAGAAGTTATGGTACATGTAAGTAATATAGTTTGTATGATTTTGGTACTAGGCTTTTCTGTGTACTTCACTCCCCCTATCAGCTTTGAAATTTTAAAATTCATCAGAATTAGTAGAAATGTTTGGACTTATTTAAGATTTATGCATGAAGTAGTAAAACATACCTGTTGTGTAAAGTCAAGGTATGCCAATAATACAAGTATCGAACACAGATAAGGCTTGTGCTTTTTAAAAATGATGTTTTATTAGTGTTTGCTTAGAAAATTCTAAAACATTGGGGGAAAGGGAGCTATTTTGATATATATAAGATTTTTGACATGTCAGTGGTGATTTGTGAGTAATTTGATATAGCATAATAAAAGTCTGAGTAAGGAGTTCTTTTCAGTTCTCACTGGGAAATATATATTTTGAATAACATTTTTTATGAGGACTGGCAGCTAGAGATCGTAGAATATATTCACAGGACTAAACTAGGAACACTTAAAGGACGTGGTATTTGTAAAAGGGTTCTAGGCCTGGTTTTGACACCAGTTAAGTCTTCATGGGCTTCTGTTTCCTCACATGTTAAGTGATTAAGATAGACTAACGTTCTGTAAGTCTAGAAATCAGAAACATTTTTAACTTCAAAAATTTTATTATCTTTGACCCCTTTGGTAGATTGTACTGTGTATAATATTATAGGTATTTGGGTTTGTTTACTAGCTTAGGGCTTACTTGGCTAGTGCAAATGAGCCTGTGAGTTTTTAAACTCTTTCTTGGAGAAAGTGGAAAAATAGGACAGTTAGAATCCCGAAATGATTTAGAAGCCTGATAAATAAGAGTACAAAGTTAGGGTGAAATTTTTCTCTCATATCTGGGGACTTGAATTTCTTGTCAAATGTATTAAATGTCTTTTAAAGTCAATTTTATGTTGTTAACAGATAGGTTACTTTTTAAATTATTAAGGAAAGATGAATTGTATGCCAGCTTATAATACTGTGACTTGGTTTCTAATTGAAATTAAAATTTAAAGACAAGCAAAAATGTCTTCAGTTGAATGTGTCATGGTTAGGCATTTTGATACTACTTTGTGTCTGCTTTGTGTTTGAAAATCTGTATGATTTCAAAGTAATTTTAGTTTTGACTCCACATTGGCATTTCCATCAATTTACTGTGTTGTTCCTTGCTTGCTTATTGGTCTGTTTATGGTATGCTTTTAGGAATAAACAATTTACTCCTGACATGTAATTATCAAAGTTGTTGGATGTTGAGTTATTTATTTAAAAATAATAGGTTTGGATAGATTTTTGAAGAGTAGTTGTATTTCACAACTTCTGAGTAACTGGTCAAAGCAAAATTATTCTTTTAGGATATGTTGATTAAAGAATGTATTTTAATATTTGCTGAAGTTTTTTTTTTCTATAATTATATGGCAGTCACAAATTTAAACTTTTACTTTTGCAGAAGAAGTACATATAACCACTTAAGCAGCTGGTTGACAGATGCAAGGAATCTCACCAATCCAAATACTGTAAGTTAAATGGCATGTTATTACACAGAAGATTTAAGAACTAAGCTAACCCAAAAAGGAAAGCCATTTAGTGGTGAGATTTTTGTCTTTAGGTACTAAGAATGAGAGGTTTCTATTGTGTTAAATTAGTTAAAGAAAATGTAAGTTATTTTTCAGTTTTAATTAAACCAGGTTTTGCATTTTATTATACCTAGGGGTGTTTTTTTTTCATGTTTGTCATTAATTAGTAGTGGTGATCTCATATGAAGACTGTGAAATCTGAAATTCTGATTTTAAAAGGAATCTGCATTAATTTCACAAAACTTTAGCATTGGAGGAAGCTGGGCAAAATGTACAAGAGATCTTTCTGTACCATTTCTGCATGTGAAATTACAGTTACCAATAAAAATTTCAACCAGAGGAGAAGGAGAATTAAGAATAAAAATTTCAGTCAAAAATAAAAAGGATTCTGTATGCATTAAAACATTAGTTTCTTAACCAGACTGAGATACTTATTGAGATTTTAAAGGCCAGCCACCATGCCAGACTCTGCAGTATACAAAGGTAAACATGGGTCTTTGGCCCCAAAGAGCTTATAGTCTATCAGGGAGAGAATCAGCAGGTATGCAGATAACTAGGCTGCAAAGTAGATTGAAACATGAATTAGAAATAGAGGGACTGGCACAGTGCTGGGGGACCTAGGATGATCAGTGCCATCTGAAGAGAAAGCAGCTTTACAGAGGAGTGGTGTTTGAGCTGGTCCTTGAGGGGTGACTAAAGTTTCAGTAGATGATGTTGAGGGTATACCAGGAACAATATTAGGAAAGACGCACTGAGCTGTGACTGAGCCTCTCAGGAACAAGGTCTGTGTCTTACTTGGCATTATACCCCCAACACTTAATATGAGGCCTACTTGAATAAATATGTAATCAATGGTAGGATTCGCTTTTATCCAGAAATGGCAGTTTAATCATATTGAGATTCAGTTAACATTGTTTTCCTATCATGCTAGGGGCTATGCCCAAAACTTTCATTTCCATTATCACATTAAACCCACTCTTAGGTTATACAACCTATAGATGGGTGTTCATAGAAGCTTTATTTGCAGTAGCCCAAAACTGGAAAGCTAGGTGTTTCCTAACCTGGCCATTGACAGGTGAATGGTTAAACAGTTTGGAATATCTCTATAGTGGAATGTTACTAAGCTGTACATAGGAATGAATTCCAAGGGCATCTGCGTAGTAAAAAAGTCAGTCTCAAAAGTTTATATACTGTATGATTTCATTTAGAAAACATTCTCAAAACGACAAAATTGTAGAAATAGAAGTGATTGTCAGGGATTAGCAAAGGGGTTGGAGGGTGGAAGTGGTGTGACTACCTAGAGAGCAGCACAGAAGCAGTTTCTTTGTAGTGATGGAACACTTCTGTATCCTGACAGTGATGATGCAGATCTGTACCTGACATAAAATTATATAGAACCACCCATGTGTGAATGCACACATGCCTGAGAGCATGTAAAAACTGAAATCTGAATAGGGGCTAGGGACTGTACCAATGTCAGTTTCCTGGTTTTGAGAGTGTATTTATAGTTACATAGCATCCCACCATTAGGGAAGCTTGGTGAAGGATAGACAGGACCTCACTGTTACTTTTTGTAACTCTCTGTGAGTCTATAGCTATTTCAGGTAAAATATTAAAAACAAAACCCATGGTAGAGGGCCCGTGGAGGAGTATAATAAAATTAACTTTCCTGCCTCATTTATTTACTTTGAAATAGAACCAGATCAGGAGAAAAAAATCGTTGAGGTTTTCTTAAAGCTCCATTTTCTATAAAATTGCCTTTTATTTCTGTGTAGAAGTTGTGTTCCTTCCTATTTTGTTGTGGGCATGTTTTGTAGCTCTAATTATCGTGCCACTTTTGTCTTCCCTTTCATCGAGATAAGAAGCCTTGTTTGGAGATTCCTAGGGAATCAGGATGGGGGCAGTATATCTTGTTTTGAGTACCTGTCTTATAATGGCCCTATGGTAGTCATTGTGGCTTTACCAGACTTAATTTTTTATAAATTGATTTCCTTTTTAAGTATCATTATTTTATTCTTTTAAAAGACTAATAGATAGTATATGAAAGTTTCTTTCCCTTCACAGTAGGCACTTTGTCCACACTGTTTAAAGAATGCTCAGTTTTGTTGTACTACTTAACTGTCTTTGCACAAGGTTTTACATTCAGATCAAAATGGTTATTTGGTTTATGGGACATGAATTTTTGAAAGTGGAAGAGCCAGGAACTGTAATTTCACGTGAAAAAAAGTTAATGGCTGAAGTGCCTTTTAGTTGAAAATCTGTTCCCAAAGTGTTCATATCTAGATTACCATATGTGTTTGGAAGGGGGAAGAAGGGAGGGATTTTACCAGTTGGCATCAAATAAGCTCGTAAATGTACAAAGACAGTTTATCCATAACCCCCCCTCCCCACCCCAGATAAAGGCCAAAGCACTTTGCTGTTTCCCACAGATACATATTTTTTTCTGACAACTTTACAGAGCTGCCTTTAACTTTGGCGTAACTTCACTTGTATGAGTGGTTCCAAGGTAGATATAGGTAGGTGGGTGATACTTTGTCTTGGATTTGAACTTAAGCATCAGTGTCCCCACCCCTTACTCCCAGCTGCCCCTTGTGGATACACATAGATATTTCTTAACAGTTACTATTAACTGTAAACTCAGTCCTGTCTAGGGATAGTGTGGGGTAGGATAGTATTTGTCTGAAGATCATAGTTTGGGCTTCTACCTAAAATCTACAGTCCACCTACCACTGACTGACCTTCGGCAAGTCCCTTTGCCTTATTTGAGCTTTAATTTCCTTACTGGTAGCCTAAAGGAGTTGAACCTAGTGGCTTTCAAACTTTTAGAGGACCTCAGAACTGTTTGAAAATCTGATGGAAGCCATGAACCTTCTCCTCCAGGTAATGCCCACAATTACAGTATTTTTGTGCTTAATTTCAAGGTATTTACAGATCCCCTGGAGCTTGTCCATGAACCCTTAGAAATCTTACTCAGATATATCATAATCTTTGGAGTAGGCTAGGTGTCACCAAAGTCTGTATGTCCTGCGGGCCACATTCAGTCCACAGCCTGCTTTTGACTGGCTTGTGAATGAGGGATTGTTTTTAGATTTTTAAAGGGTTGTTAAAAACAACCACAACAAAAAACCAGCAAAGAACCTGTAACAAAGACCATATGAGGCTCACAAAACTGAAGAATATACTATTTGTTCTTTACAGAAAGTTTGTCAACCCCTGGCCTAGATCATTGCCAAGATCTTTGTACTAATGACTTCATGAAACTGTAGTCCTGTTTAGTGGATAATTGCTAGTACTTGGCTTTCTTTTTAGGCCCAGTTATTTTTTTCTATCAAGAGTTTTGGATTTCAGAATTTGCATGATTAAATGATTGCTTTTGTTATAAGGTGTCTTTCTTTTGATCACAAATTAGGTAATAATTCTCATAGGAAATAAAGCAGATTTGGAGGCACAGAGAGATGTTACATATGAAGAAGCCAAACAGTTTGCTGAAGAAAACGGTGAGTTTCTTTTAAGACTTAATGGTCACAATTGGGAGAATTTTTAAGGAAAGGGGGGATTTTGATACTGCAGATTGACAGTTTTTTTTTTTAAATGCAGACTGCTCAGAAATCTCAAGAATGAGGAAGTAACAAAATGTGGTTTTGTTTCTGTGAGATTTATGTTGGAGCAGTACAGTTATTTAGTGACAAAAACAAAGATGCTCTCCACTTCACACTTACATACTTTTTCATAAAATACTATGGGAGGAGTACTGAAAACTAAGGGAAAACTTTTTCAGATGTCACTGAAGAAATGCACTTGTGAGTTAGTTTGAAATGTCCTAATTCGAGTCTGAATTTTATTTTTAGGCTTATTGTTCCTCGAAGCAAGTGCAAAAACGTAAGTAAGACCAAAATATAGATCATGTTTCAATTACATTCAAGCTTCTCAAAGAACTCTATATATGAAATGTATATAATGTATATACACATATAAAGTACTGTATATAAATGTGTAATGCTTACATCTCTTTGCTTCCTTTTTTACAAAATAATATGAATTTTTGTTACTTAAAGACTGTACCTTGATCATGCCGTTGGTAACTCAGGTTAATAAATGAAACTTTGTTTACATTTCAAAAGTGTTTGACCTTTCACAAGTGAGGTTGAGTTTGGCATCTCAGACATAAGCTTGGTCAACCTGTTCTTCCTCTAATCTGATCACACTGAAAAGCGTGATTTAAGGGGATAGTGTCTACTCAGGAGCATAGTGAACATTTCGTAATTGTTCTTCCATGTCTGCTGTTGAACTCTGGTACTCCCATCATTGTTCTTCATTTATTAGGCCAAAGATTTCTTGTGACGAGAGGCCACCCTGTTTTTGTTTAGTCTCAGCTGTGCTGTTAGTTCAAAGAAAACCAAAAGGAGATGTTAACGGTGGCTAAGCATGATTATGTCACTATCACACGATTAAAAACAGCTCAGTTCATGCTTGGCTGATCAGACCATATTATTCTTGGAATTCTTTTCAGCATGTTTGGAGAGAGTTCATTTCTGTCTAGAGGAGAAATGGCTTATCTCAATTGTCATGGTGTCTATTAACATATAGTATTTTAATGATTGTATGTAACACGTGCAGTTGTCCAAATAGGGTTTGTAGAAAGGGCTTTAAGCGCCATATATGTATGTATGCCTTCCATAGCAAATAGTTTTCTATGTTGTTGTCTTAGCTCAGAGTTCTGGTCATCTTTTATTAGATGGCAGTGGTTAAATTGAAGATATTAGCAAAAGGTCAGGGTATAATGTCTTGTCTTTGGTAGAAAACTGTGGTTCTTGAATAAAGTTATCAATTGCCTCTTAGGGGAGAGAACGTAGAAGATGCCTTCCTTGAGGCTGCCAAGAAAATCTACCAGAACATTCAGGATGGAAGCCTGGATCTGAATGCTGCTGAGTCTGGTGTACAACACAAACCTTCAGCTCCACAGGGAGGCCGGCTAACCAGTGAACCCCAACCCCAGAGAGAAGGCTGTGGCTGCTAGTGACCTCTTTGCCATGGCCCCTCATTTGACCTTTCACCTCTGTCTGTTGGAAGCAGTGCTTTTTACTGCCTCATTGTCTTCTGTACATCCTACTGGGTTTAATTAAAAAAGAAAAAGAAACAAAACTCTGTTGTAAAAACAGTTTAACACAATACTAAACTGCTAAACAACTAGATGTAATCAGGTTATCAAAGGCAAGTAGAGTAATAAATCTCTCCTGCATGGTAAATCTAGACTTTTTTTCCCCTTTGTCCTCGTGATAGGTATGTCACCAATATATGATTTAAACTGAGCACTGATGCTGGACTTCATGATTTTTACCCTCCGTCTTTGGCAAGGCTTTGTATCACTATACGGTTTAATTTGATGATATCTTAAGCCTTTCTTCCCATCCTTAACTGTTCAAGTATGTCTGTTGTAACCAGTAAGTTTATTGCTGTGAAATGACTTCTGATGATAGAGAAGGGGTTCTGTAACTGCTTTTGTTTTGTTTTTGTTGGAGAAATTTCCTGTTGTGTGCGTGGCATTTTTCTTGACGAGGTTTGCTTCTGTCTTAGCCTCGCACAGGGAAAATATCCATTTATCTTCTCTCTCGTGCTTAATTAATAGCTTTATCTTTTTTTTATACCATTTTATCCTTTTCTCTTTAACAGAAAGTAAATATGTATAAAATTTGAAGGAATTGAACTAACAATACATTCTGTGTATATTATTTTAATGAAGAAAATAAATTGATTACTGGCATTGGAACAGTATAAAATACCAGTTTGTACAGTATGACCTATATGTGACCGTGTTATTCCCTTCCATTTCACACAAAGAAATAGACACAACTGCAGTTCACAAATGGTACTGGCTCCACCCCTTGGTGCTGGCAGTGTTTGGGGACATTATGCTGGAAAGAGCTCCTAGCATCAGAGGATTAACACTAGCAGACTCTGTTCCATCTTTGCACTGCTGCTTACCTGCTGATTTTCTTAACTGTTCTTGTGCAATTGACAATGTGCTAACCTGCTTTTCTCTTTTTGTAAACGTTTTTGCATTACAGGCTGCATTCTTGCCTTACTGTATAGAAAAAGAAAAAAGGCTGGGTTTATTATTGCACATTTAAGCTTTTATACCTTTATCTTCTTGGAATGGTCAGATTCTGAACTGGACAGTCAGAACGACAGGTCTGCTGTTAAGGGATTTTAAATTGTGCATTTTTAACACTACAGCAAAATAAGATATCCCTGTGTTCATAGTATGAGGGGCTATTTTATGTTGTGTTGGCATAAATTGTTGTAAAAGGGAAAGTGTTTCTAAAGGTGTTTTAGTGCTTGTGCTGATACAAAGTAAGTTATTACTTTGCACTAGGTGGTTTGGCCACTGAGTTAATACTGAATAGCAAGAGAAACAGTCTTACTTCTTTAGACAACAAACATGTTTTATTAAGTTATTCACTTCTGTTGACCTTTTTTTATTGCGTTTATGATTCAGTGGCTGGGAATTGAGAATTTAAGTAGAATAGGTAACACCTCAGCGTACTATATAGAATGCACTCACTTTAACTGCTGTGTTTAAAATACACATTTTAAATCCCTCTTTACAGACACTAACATAAAAGTACATCTTTCTGGGTTGTAAACGTGGTAGTACCAGAGTATTGTATAGTCAATGTTAAATAAAAGCCAAAACTGGAATGTGCAGAAAATAGGATTTGTTTAATTTGTGGATTCATCTTTATTTTTGTCTTTAACGTTTTTAAAAATAAGATTTCTGGAGTAGATTGGTATGTTCTGTTAAAGACTTAAGTGATCCATTTTGCTTACACTGTTGCATCACAAGAGATTCACCCAGGGACCATGACCTGCTGGTGTGTGTGTGTATTTACAAAAACAAAACAAACAAACCACCCATTGGGATAGAAGGTAGCAATCACAAACTAAAGACTGCGGCTTGTTTAGGTGCAATACCCTGATTTCCAAAGTTAGTTACAGTGGGTTTTATTGTTTTTGTGACCGAAGGATTTATGCAGACTGCTGTACTCTTCATTTGATGTAACAAAATGCTATTAATCTAAATATTTGTAAATAAAGTACCTGTATCTAGATTAAATTAAAATTGGTTGCATTATTTTCTGAACTATAATAGGGTTTATTTTCTTCAGGCAAACAATTATTTGACATGAGTCATCAGTTTTTATTACAGCACTGTCCTTATTCATTGTATAAAGAGGGTCTACATATTAGCGTATAAAACCACATCGCTAATAGAGCCAGTTTTATTCTTGTGTTTGTATCACCGTTGAAATGTTTTCAGTCAGTCTTTTTCAGTGTAAGGTAGCACATTTGTTGGCCAGTAGTTTTCTCCTTTATACAGGGAGCCAGATTCTATCATATGCATGTGTAATCCCCTATAATAAACTCAGGCGCTCACAAGTAAGAGCAAATTGTCATATTGTAACGTGTGTGCCAGACACTGGGCAGTACCCTTTGGAAAGAATGTGAAATCCTTTTAATTTTTAATCCATAGCTTACTGCTTGTGTGGTCACCTGCTTGTTGAGGTTACTGATTGCCCTTGCACCTATGAGGCAGCCCTCAGATTAGTAGCTGGTGCTTAGTACTATTTATGCTTAAATAGATCTTCCAGTACAACGTTCAAGTATTTTTCATGGATAAGTGTTTAATGGAGTAACTTTTTTTTTTAATTTTTTTTTATTTTGGTTGGTGGTGTGTACGTAATAGAGGTAAAACTTCTTTGGAAAGATGTCTTTTGAAACCAGATGTTAAGCTTCATACATTACCTCCCTTCTCAACTTCCTTACGACAATAGTTTTGGGGAACTTTTTTGCCTGTCTGTCCGCTGTTTTAAGTGTGATTTTAAAAAAATAAGATGAGTGGTTCAGTTCATTCCCTTAAACAGAATTAAAGACCAAATAATTACCTTCCATTCCTGTTCATGTGGGAGTATAGAGAGGCTTCATGTGGCATTTTAGAGAAAAGATAATTTATCCTCCTTCAACACAGGCCCAGAAAATTGTGTCCCAGAAGGGTGTCAATAATTGTGACTAGGCCAGGCCTTTAAGCATTTTGTTAAGACTTGAAAGAGTGAAACAAAAAATGTAAATACAAAAGAAATCAAGTTTTGTTTTGGAAGTAGATGTCTTCTACAACTTACTGTGTATTAATAAATTGTATGTCATCTTTCATTGTCTTTATTGTAACACCATTGATCCCATATCTCAACAGTCCACTTCTAGCCAAATAACTGTTTTTGGAATAAAAACCTTGGTGAGGGATTACTGCACTGTGCTGTTCTGTACTCTAGTAACATGGTATAATGCCATTTATGACTCAAAAGCTGTCTAGTGATCTAGAAAAGAGTTCCTGAGAATATTTTAAAACCTAATATATTACATATTTTCCCCTTGGGAATAATTCTGCCAGACTGTGAGAGCAGTTGCTATTCTAGTTTTTAAAGAAATGTATACATCGTGGAGTTGAGCTGTTAATTAATGGTAGTTCAAAATTTTAAAAGGCAACACTGAATTTTTATCACTGGGTCAGATTCTCCAAGGTACAAAGAATATGTTGGCTGAGGAAAGGCATCTGAAGCATAATAGTTTTATAACTGATAAATTTCCAAATGATGAAACCCTTCATTGATAACATTCTTCAACCTCCAGGTAAAATAAATCCAACTGAAAGCTTACTTAATTGGAATTAAGATAAAAATTTGACTGCTTTTCCACAGATAGATTGTGAAGTGTAAAGTCAGATGACAGACCCAAGTTAATTATCTTTTATTTTCATATGAAAAACAGATTTTAAGCAAAATTCAAAAATAACACTATAAAGAGGCCTTATGAACATTCTTTTAACAAGATTTGTTTGTAGGTTCAAATATGCAGTTAAAATCACGGTTTTTAAAAAAACATTGCAAAGATTAAAAAAAAAAAAAGCCACATAGGATGTTGGTTTAAACTGTATGCAACTATTCCCGTATGTACAAGTGATTTACAAAAATAATGGTACAAGCAAAATAAATCTCAGAATCTCACTTCACTGGATCTTGATTTAAAAAACCAAGTGACATTCCAATTATGAAGTCAGTGAGGTAGTGGGAGTGTCTTCCTTGAATATATTTACACAAGACAGTATTCCTCATCTGGCTGAGGTGTTCTTTTCCTACAGTAAGACAAAAAGGAAGGATAAATTCTTGAAACTAAAAACAGTCTTAACTAAGTGATGGCATGATGGCTTATAGGTAAATTATGTATTTGAGAACCTCTTTGGAAAAATGTTTTAAGATGAACCAGTGTACAAAATTCTGGAGAGAGAAAGTTAAATGGTAAAAAAAGAAAAAAATCTGTAACATCTACCCTGTGAGCAGGAATTGCATGTGTCGCTGTCTAGTGGTTCTGATGAACCTGCTGGAAGGAGCTCTGAAAAGAAGGAAGATCACTTCTCAGCCTTTTGGCTAAGATCAAGTATAGTATCTGTTCTTACCAGAAAACAAGGGAAATAAAATGTTATGCTCAGAAGCCAGTCCCCTAACTGGCTTTTAACTTAGTTCAAGCAACCCCAGACTTCTAAATAATTCTACCAATCTCGCCCCTACCCATTGTGTGTGGGTTGCCTTTACAGCACCGAAATAATTCTGTCTGCCACCTTGAGCTGATAATTGAACCTGGCTCTTAAACCCTTGTGCATTCTTCTCTCACTAGTCTGGACTGTCTTCTCTTATCCCCAAAGCTTTCCTATTCAATGTTCAGTGCCTCTCACACTCCTCTCAAACCCTGCCCTGAGGCCCATGATGATTTTGGTCTTTACCTGACTGGGCCCCATCGCAGATGGTGTTAAGATAATCACATTCAGATGGCCCTGCTGCTACAAATTAGCTGTGTGTCCTAGGTAAGTCACTTGCCCACCTTGGGGATATTAAAGAGGCAGCTGTCTTTGTATGCTCGTTGTGACTCCATCATTAAAATACACTGCTCTGTGGTAAAGATAGATTAGCCCATAAGTTCTGCTGTTGTCCTTTGCTATGTCCTTGACCAAATCATTTATCATTTGCAGATTTCTTACCTATATAAAGGGATAATTCCTACACCCAAGGATGTGAAAATTAAATGAGATGGTGTATATAAAGTTTTATATGTACACACAGTGGGCACTCAAAAGTGGAAGCTATTACTACCGCTGACAGTTATGTGTGCTACTAATAACCAGTTCCGTGAGTATATTTCATGTTTCTCTTAAATGCTTATTAACCTTAGGTCTAAGTCTCACACAGAAAACCTTTGTGAAATTCAGGGTTTTTATAGACCCTAGGTTAAGAGGTCTGCATTCCAACTTTTTAAATGTAAGTTACAAAATGCAGGGAGACAGGCAGACTAAACTAGGACTCATTGGCCTCACAGGTCTAAGTTCTTTTATACTGACAGAGTAGGAAATAAGGAAAGTCAGAAGTGAAGAACATGAATAGTAGAATTAACTATATCCCTGCCAGGTCCTATCCAATCTGCAGTTCTAGTCTGTTTGCTAAGCCATCAGCTTATCTACCTCTACGAAGTCGTTGCTAAGAAAAGTTTTCCAGAGAGTTGAAGATGACATAATGTATATCTTTCTGAATCTCCTCCAGATTATACATTCCATGGCTTTTAAGTACTTTATATGTAATATATTAAATCCTTTGTTAAGAGTTTCCTCTTGGCTCAGAGTGGTGGCTCATGCCTATAATCCCAGCACTTTGGGAGGCCGAGGCAAGAGAATCACTTGAGCCCAGGAATTTGAGACCAGCCCTGGCAACATAGCAATTTTAAAAAGTAGCCGAATGTGGTGGTGTGTGACTGTAGTCCCACCTACACGGTAGGCTGAGGTGGGAGAATTGCCTGAACCTAGGAGGTGGAGGCTGCAGTGAGCTCAGATAGTACAACTACACTACAACCTGGGTAATAAGACAAAAACTTGTCAAAAAAAAAAAAAAAAAAAAAACACCCCAAGCTATTGTTTTGTATTCAAAAAGAGCTGCTTCTTACCTGATTTTGTCCAAGTTGAGAGTCCTCCGTGAGGGAAGACTCCAGCTGAGACAGGCTGGGTGACGACGCTGAATCTGCAGAGGTGCTGGTGACCAATTCCCCTAAAGCATCGACTTGTCTCCTCAAACTGTGTAAAGTGCCCTCTGTCTGCCGCTTTCCTTTGATTAATACTTCTGCTTGCTTGGACATACAGTGTCGAAGTTGGGCCTGAGAAGTGTTATGCCAAGACTTAGGGTTTTACACAGAAGAAACCTACCAGAACTACTGCTCAGCTTCCTCACAACATTTGATAGGCAAATCTGGCTAACAGTAGGAATGGCTGTCGAAAATGCTCATCTTTGAAAAGAACTGTAGGAGGTGCCAGGTGGATACTTAGTGTGCATAAACCTTTACTGTTCTGTGTTGTCGTTAACTGGGCCTTTCACTTGGGCCGTTTTTTCTAGCAGTGCTTACAATTCCTGTATCCCTTGCTTCTCCATGAAATTATTGCCTTATCTTTTTTTTCCCTTTTCTATTATACCTGAGAAGATCAGTTTATACTTGACTCCTGCAGTGTCTCCTCATTATGTATTTTTTTCCTAAGGCTTAGTTTCCTGTCTGTAACTCACTAGGTATTTAATCCTCAACTCCATACTACTTTTTGGCTTTTGCCCCTGTTGTAATGAAATGATTCTCTCAAAGTCTACTGGAGTGCTGTCCAACAGAACTTTCTGCAGTGGTGGGAACATTCTATATCTGGCTATCAATATAGAAGCCAGTAGACACATGTGGCTATTGAGCACCTGAAATGTGGCAAATGAAGAACTGAATTTTTAATTATAATTTATTAAAATTTAAATAGCCACACACGGCTGGAGACTTTTTGATCACAGGGCTCCACTCAATACTGCAGCACTGCACTCTCTCATGCCATGCAGTCTACATAGCCACTCCCTCAGAATAAATGTATCCTCCCACCTATACTCTTAACTGTCAAATCTTTAGCTCAACACTGATCAGTAATCCTAGATTCCTATTTTTGGCTGCCTACAGACAGATACCCTTCCCTGGATATCTCACAAGGCTTTCAAAGTCAACATGTTCTAAGCCAAACAATTCTGTAACTGACATTCAGCCTACTTTTCCAGTACTCCAAATCTTTCCTGCCACCGCTGGCCTGTGATAACCTTATAGTTCATCACTGTGTTTCTATCTCCTGTCCCAAATACTTAAGATTCTATCAGTTCTAGCTGAGGTAGAGAACATCACAGAGGTTACAGAACACTGGAGTCAATACAAAAAGTCATGGTTTTGAACACTGCCTGCCATTTACTTTGTGATGCCAACTCCTCTGAGCTTCAGACATGCCATCCCTGACACTGCTGGCAGTGCTGCAATAGCATGGATGGAAAAGCATCAGGTAAATGTAACTCCCCGCTCCCTCCCCGGTGTGCCCAGTATCTCATGCTGATTTTTTGTTTTAAAGGGCAACCTTGAGTCGGTCTTCCTGGTGACGCAGTTTCTCCCGGAGTGCTTCTCCACGCCAGTGCTCATCCTTTCTCAGAGGGAAAATGGAGATATCATGAATCATCAGCTGCTACAAGTGGGAGCCAACCAGCCTTTCCCTCCTCCTACCTCAACACCCCCACATCTGTGTTTTAGCTTAGCTGGGGAAGGCGGTCAATCCTATGAAGTCCAGGAATAGCAGGATAAACCCTTACCATTATGTGAACTTGGGAAAAGTTCAGTTTTTCTTCCAAAGGTCCCTCATTCATGGTAAATGGAAAGTTCTCTTTCAAGCTTTCCAGTTCTCCTAGGTTTTCGTTTCTTTCCAAAATAGCTTCTAGATCTGCTGGTAGTTCTGGAAGAAACTGATTGAGATTCTTCAAGCTAGTTCTGATTTCATCCTTCACCTCAGATTTAAGTGTTCTCATTGCATCACTGATTTCCATTTGTCTTCTCTCCAAATCTTTTTGGTTTGCCATCTAAACAGTGAGTTGGTGTCAATATCATTATATAAAATTTCAGACTTACTTGGAATTGAGCTTTTTGATATGCCATGTATTTAAAGATCTATAAAATATCAACTACCACGATTACTACAACTGTAAAAGCTTGTGATTTTTCAGATACTCAAGAATCTATAAGCTACTAAATAAATTATTTTATTGGCATTATCGCTAGAAAAATTTCTATTTAGAAAAGCATGTACATAAAGTTCCTTGATTGAAGGTGAATTACCCTATAGAAGACAGTCTCTTTGGAGTCAGACAAAGCTAGTTACCAGTCTCATTTCCAGTATTACCAGTATGACTTAGGGCAAGTTGGCTAACATCTGATCCTCCATGACCTCATTTATACATGGATATAAATACCTTCTGCTCAGAAATGTGAAAACTAAGTGACAATTGATAAGAAGCACCTTAGTGGCACCCAACTGGCAATTAGAGTAAGTAAGCTGCAAATGAAAAAGGGCCATTTACTGAAATAAGTCATAAGTGATATGCACTATAAATGCTGGGGTATGGTGACACAATCTTGGCTGACTGCAGTCTCAACCTCCCAGGCTCAAGCAATCCTCCCACCTCAGCCTCCTGAATAGCTGCGACTATAGGTATACCCCACCACAGCTGGCTACTTTTTATATTTTTAGTAGAGACGGGGTCTTGCCACGTTGCCCAGGTTGGTCTGGAACTACTGAGCTCAAGCAATCTACCCAACTCAGACTCCGAAAGTGCTGGGATTACAGGAATGCGCCACTGCATCCAGCCTACAGGTTTCTTAAAGTTTTATCAATTGCACTGATGCCTGAGACTACTTACTCTCTACGGCCTACCCCATATAGGGCTTAGTGAAATAAGAGATTTATACCTACTGCTAACTACCTTACCAAGTTTGCAAAGGCATAATCACTAAGGGCTGGTGGTCTTTAAATAATTTTTTAAGTTATTTTTTTTCCTGAATCAAATGGTGGATATATGTGGGGAATCAGGGGATTGGAAGCACAGATGAAACTGGAATGACCACATGGGATCATCCAAAGGACTAAGTAGAACAGGGCCAACTGAGTGGCCACAGCAGCCTGACTAGAGTTCAGGGAGGGCCCAGATGCTGTAAAGGACATCAGAGACATCAACGATTAGACACTCTACCAGTCCAAGCATGAACTGGTTTCATACTCTCTGCCTGGTTACATTACGTGATATCAAAGGTTTCCCCCTGGACCATTTTTTCTTGCTCAGAGGTTAGGGGAGGTTTTGGCTCCTATAGACTTGTTTATGGCATAAAATCTTAACATTTCAACATAGTTGTTTGGGACATCATAAAATATGATCCTCAAGAATTACCGTTTTTTCCTTGAAAACTTAACATTAAGAGGCCGGGTGCGGTGGCTCAAGCCTGTAATCCCAGCACTTTGGGAGGCCGAGGCGGGTGGATCACGAGGTCAAGAGATCGAGACCATCCTGGTCAACATGGTGAAACCCCGTCTCTACTAAAAAGACAAAACATTAGCTGGGCATGGTGGCGCGTGCCTGTAATCCCAGCTACTGAGGAGGCTGAGGCAGGAGAATTGCCTGAACCCAGGAGGTGGAGGTAGCGGTGAGCCGAGATCGCACCATTGCACTCCAGCCTGGGTAACAAGAGTGAAACTCCGTCTCAAAAAAAGAAAAAGAAAAATTAATATTAAGAGCTTATCAAATTTAAGAGAATTTTGTAAGTATATTTTTAACAAATAGTGGAGGTGCATTTCTAAATTTTAAAGCTAAAAAACCAGATTTGACTTAAAGAACATTCTTATAATCAGCTTTTCACAATTTCCATAAAGAAATACTACTATAGAAGGAATATTAAAAACAATACAGTCTGCCTGAGCCCAGTAAGTCCTCTCCTCTCTCCCCCGTCTGGTCGGCTGGGATTCCTGGGCACACACCTGTTTCTTGAGCTCCGTGTACTCATATTGCATCTGGTTGAGCTCCTTCATCAGGCGCCTGGCCCGCTCATGGTTGTCCTGGGCTACCAGTTCAATTGTTGCCATTTCCTTTTGTATGCAGCTGTTCTCCTGTTTTTGCTCCTAGCACAGGAGGAAGAAAAATAATTCTGTGATCCAACACGTGGAGCTGTGGTCTGCTGGCTGATACACTCACTAGCTCTATAACTTAATTCCCCATCTGGGCCTCAGCTTCTCTAGCTGTCAAATGGGGATAATTGTATCTGCCTTTCATGGGCAGATAAAGTATATCTGGGAGTACATACACATCAGTCTGTTAGCACAAAATCTGATTCCTAGATCTGTAGCATTACGTTTGATAATAAGCTATTATCCCTTTCTGTAAAATGGGAGTAATACCCATCAGATCACCCATCATCACTGGGAGTATTAAATTTTAGACATCTATATTCCATCTTTATCATGATCTTGCCTATCACTAGTACACCTATCAAAGTATATCCTCTTTGAAAGACACACATGGTTTACCAATTCCTTTCTACAACAGGGCTCCACTCACCCCTCCAGAGGGTACTGGAAAAACCCACACCCTTGACAGTTCATTGCTGCTCACCTGCCTCTATCCATCATAAATTATTCTGACCTATCTGAGTGTCACTTCCCAAATTTATTTCAAGGATGAAAGCATGGTAGATTGGGCTTCCTTGTTTTAGGATAATGATTGATTAAAGCTAATGTTGGTCAAAAAGGGCAGGATTAGAAAAATTTGTAAGCACTGACTACGGCAGTGTAAAAAAACTGGCCAGGCGTGGTGGCTCATGCCTGTAATTCCCACACTTTGGGAGGCAGAGGTGGGCCAATCACGAGGTCAGGAGTTTGAGACCAGTCTTGCCAACATGGTGAAACCCTGTCTCTACTAAAAACACAAAAATTAGCCAGGTGTGGTGGTGTGGGCCTGTAATCCCAGCTACTCAAGAGGCTGAGGCAGAAGAATTGCTTGAACCCAGGAGATGGAAGTTGCAGTGAACTGAGATCACGCCACTGCACTCCAGACTGGATGACACAGCAACACTCTGTCTTGAAAAAAATAAAAATAAACTGTTGACCGGGCACGGTGGCTCACACCTGTAATCCCAGCACTTTGGGAGGCCAAGGTGGGTGGATCACAAGGTCAGGAGATCAAGACCAGGCTGGCAAAATGGTGAAACCTCATCTCTACTAAAACAAAAATTAGCTGGGTGTGGTGGCGGGAGCCTGTAGTCCCAGCTGCTCGGGAGGCTGAGGCAGGAGAATTGCTTGAACCCAGGAGGTGGAGGTTGCAGTGAGCCGTGACTGCACCACTGCACTTCAGCCTGGGCGAAAGAGCAAGACTCTGTCTCTAAATAAATAAATAAATAAATGTCTATAGGTGGGGCACAGTGGCTCATACCTGTAATCTCAGCACCTTGGGAGGCTGAGGTGGGTAGAGTACATGAGGTCAGGAGTTTAAGACCAGCCTGGCCAACCTGGTGAAACACATCTCTACTAAAAATACAAACATCAGTCAGGCGTGGTGGCACACACCTGTAGTCCCAGCTACTCAGTTGGCTGAGACATGAGAATCGCTTGAACCCAGGAGGCAGAGGCTGCAGTGAGCCAAGATTGCGCCACTGCACTCTAGCCTGGGAGACAGAGCAAGACCATGTCTCAAAAAACAAAAACAAAAAACCGTCTTGAGAAGGCTTCTTCAACACCCCCTCCACCCCTACCAGTGGAAGTGTAAACTGAGGCTTGCTAGCAGTACGTGTTCTCTACTTTGTGCTGACAATGGCTGTTCACATGACAGTCTCCCCAGCCAGCCAGAGCTCCTTCGAGGCTGTAGCCCTATCTCAGGCAAAACTTACCATCAGCTTCAAGAACAAATGATGCATAAATACACCAATAACAATAGTTGGGTTAGGGACTGGGTTGATAGTAATTCATTTTCTCTATGTTGAAGTGCTGTTGCAGTTTAAAATTTTTAATTTATCATTTCCTCATAAACTGCCAAGGCAGCAGGTACTCACAAGAAGGTTTTTCTCCAACTGGCTCTGCTGGATCTTAAGTGCTTCCTTCAGGCTGGCTACCTGCTTCTCAGCTTTCTTTCTTTCTGTTAAGAACTGGTTCCGCAGGAGGCTGAAGTCTGCCCTCACAGAGTCTGCCTCTTTCTGGAGGGCCAACAGCTCACCTGACTTCTCCGACAACTGCTGCTCCCTTTCTGAAAGCTGCCATTCTGAAATGAACATTTTCAGTAGGATTAGCCAAAGGCCCTGGGCCAGCTGTAGGCAGAGCTCCCCTTCCCTTGTGGCAGATGCATAATGGTGATCTGCTACCCATGCAGGTGCTTTCCTCCATTACAAAGTCTTATAAGCCTACCCTGACCCACACACCAAAGGCCCAAAAAAAATACCCAGATAAAGGTGCCTTTTGAAGTAATTGGTTCCTGAAGGGCCTGATCCCAAAGTGACAGACAGCTACTATCATCTCTTTTAAGTCTTTGTGACCAGTGAGAGGAAACCCCACACCAATCCTAAAGTGTGTGGAACTGCTGAAATTTTTTTAATAAACATTGATTTTCATAAAGGGAAGCACACCAGTACTAATTCCTTCCACAGGAGGCATTGCAGTGGAAAGAGCACAGGATTTGGAGCTGGCTCCTACACTGGCCTGAGCCCCATTTGATAGACGAGGAATACACTTCTTGATGTTCAATTGGAATCATATATGCAAACACCTGGTACATAGTGAGTACTTGACAGAGAATGCTTGCTAAATAAAAGTGAGATTTAAAATATATTTTTATCATCCTATTTAGAGAAGCACCCTGCCCAGATTTTACTTTTCAACAACTGGCATGATCAGAATTTAACATATTTTTTTAGTTTCATTTTCATAATGAAATGACTGGGTCTGGGTATATCAAAAGTTCCCAGGGAAAAATGAATAATAACCCTTTCAGATCCCCAAGCCCACAACATTTTCCGAGCATTATTAAACACTGCAGCCTACGAAAGAGGAAAACCATTTACTGATGTAAGAACAAGCACTTACCCTGGATTCCCATGTCAGCTTCATTTATATACGGTTCAAGAAAGAACAAACTGACCTAAAGGCAAACACCTGTATTCTAGTACCATTCACTATGCCAAATCTGGACAGAACTGTTAATATTATCTTTTGACACTTGAGATGAAGTAGATCATTATTCCCAAAGCTCGCAGATAATATAGTTTAAGAGTATCTTTTGGCAGTTCTTCACTTGAATGTTCCACTTTCTTGAGATAGCATTCTCAAAGGAGACAATATGAGCAAGGAAGGACTTGCTGGTCAGTCTCAGGATCAAATCTCTTCTCCATAAAGATAAATATTCCCTTTGTCTGTCTGAACCTGTTCCTCATCTTTCACAGGGCTATCATCATACCTCCTGCTTTGTTTCTCCTGGTCTCTGGCTGGGGTCTGGATCTCTTCAAACACTTTTGCAAGACAACCACCAGCAGAAGCAACCCCTACCCCATCTCCCAGTGAGAAGTTCCAGAATACATACTGGTTTGGGAGAGCATCTTCTCCAGGCTCTCACCCCACTTCTCCTCTTCCTGCAGAGTCCTAACACGCTCTTCAGCCACCAGCACCTGTGAGAGCACCTGGTCTAGTTTGCTTTTCTGGTCTGTTAATTCCTTTTCCAGCTGGTGCTGTTGCTCCTTCAGTGTCACTTTACTGGCTTCGAATTTGTTTTCTTCACTCTCTCTCTCTTTCTGGAGTCTCTGAAACATCTTAATAAAGAATAACCCTGATTAGTCACAAAACAACAAACAGTGTCCCAGACAACCTGCATGGACATGAGAAAGATTCTAGTTCAAATGAAAGTAGAAGACAGCCCACAGGGATAATTCCATTACAGAGGCGATCAAGAGGGCCTGGGAAGCTATCTGGCCAGCATGTGAAGAGGGGATTCTAGCAGCAAATGGCATGTGGACATTAAGTATCTTTACAGGACCGATATTCTATGATTTTTAAAGGTCTGTAAGAGAGTCACATTCTTGGTGTAAAAGCTACCCATGGCTACACAGGGCAGTTACGCGACACATAGTCCCATGGGGGATATTTCTCAGCAGCTTTCTGCCAGGAGAAAAATAAGCTCACATAAGTGACAAAACACTTCTTTTATATAAAATCATAAATGTGTACTACCATTTCTTGTTGGACTAGTTTGAGCTTGTTTTCTTCAATCTCATTCTGAAGCACATGAAGTTGTTGTTGTTTTGTCTCCTCTTTCTTCTGACAGTCTTCAAACCTTTTTGCCCATTCACTGATGTCCCTCTGGAGTCGGGTCTGCTCACTGAGCAATATATCCTGATGCTTGGTGGTGTGAAGCAGGTCCTTTAGGTGAAAGAACAAGTGGAAACTACTAATAAAACCATCTTTACTAGAAGTAGCCAGTACCAATCCAGTATCCATTAAGTCTGACAGAATGAGAGGCATAAAAGTTTATTTCCTTTATTATCTCAATCAACTTACAGGTACAAGAGAATTTGGATGTCTAATCCAGCTCTTTGTTATTATTATAATTTTTTCTAGACAGAGTCTTGCTCTGTTGCCAAGGCTGGAGTACAGTGGCATGATCTCAGCTCACTGCAACCTCCGCCTCCCGGGTTCAAGCGATCCTCCCATCTCAGCCTCTCGAGTAACTGGGACCACAGGCATGTGTCACCACACCCAGCTAACTTTTTGTCTTTTTAGTAGACGGGGTTTCGCCATGTTGGCCAGGCTGATCTCGAACTCCTGGCCTCAAAGTGATCCACCTGCCTTGGCCTCCCAAAGTGCTGGGATTACAGGTGTGAGCCACTGCATCCAGCCTGTGTCTAATGTAACTATTAATTTACATAATAGAAACTGAGGTCCACAACTTGCTTGCAGTTCTTTGAATTCCAGCACTATTCTCACAGGACAACACTGAACTACCTTTAAGAAAATCATCAGAAGTATAAGCGTCAAGAATCTGCTGTATTCAACATCTGACAAGACAGAGGCCCAAATCTGACAGTTACTCTATGGCTCAAGGAATCATCAAATCTAAGCCCAGCCTTTGGAGGCCTCATCTGTGCCACTGATGAGAGATGGTTCATCTGGTCCCTGAAGCCCCCAAAAGGGCTGCTGACAGACTGCTGCTGGGTTCTGGTCTAGCCACCACCCTACTTACTAGTTTTGGGTAAAACTTTGTTTGAATCAAGACTGCTCTCCACCAAAACTTTTATTTGATGGTTATGTTATATAAATGGCCCTATGGTACCTGCTGTTGTGAAAAAGAACCAGCCTACTTGATTTCTTTATTATTTAAACCAATTGTCTGGATTCCCTCAGTATACTACTAGAATATTACATTTGCTAACCGTACCTGTTTTGCTTGGTTCAAATGGTCTTGGACGTTAGCTAGTTCCTCCTGCAGTGAGTTTACTGCTTCTCGTTTTTCTACAGAAATGACATTTTCATAAAATAAGAAATACATATGTATTTATTGTACAGATTCCCATTAGTGTCCCCAAAAAGTAGAGAAGTTATTTTAAGCTTACTTCTGTTACATGTTTGATTATACCATACTATCTCACTAAAGGCCAAAAGAGAGTTACATGCACAATCCAGATTTGGGCTTGGGGTTAAGGTTTTTGAAGATTTTCATGTTCAAAATCTCACAATGAAAAAATTACAGATAATACTTAGTCAGGTGCATGGTTTAAAAACAGCTACCTTCTGCATTGTTGGTAGAAATATAAACTTAACCTTTCAGGAAGGCAATTTGGGAATAAATTTTATATGCTAGCTTTGTCAATTACTAGCTGTGTGACCTCGAGCAAGTCACTTCTCATTTAAGCAGTCACAAGAAAACTAAGCTTCAGTTTCCTTATTTATAAATGAGTAAAATAATTTTTATCTCATAAAAATCTTATGAGGATTAAATGAGAAAATCTAATACCAAGGACATAAAAAATGTTCAACAAGTATATTATTAGCTAGAATTACTCAGCAATTTCTTCTAAATAATCATATTTATGAACATTTGGTAATTTTAAAATCTTCATTATTTACATCTTTGTTTTCAAACTAGACACACACCCCTAGCAAAAATCTGGAAGGACAGTCACCAAACTGTTAACAGGAATCTATGAGGAATGAAGTCAACAGCAATTTTTATTTCTTTCTGCTATGTTTTAGAATTGTTGTCTAAGGAACATGAATTAGATTTTTTTAAAAAAAACTGACTTTATTGAGATAAAATTCACATATCATGTCCTATTTAAAGTGTACAATTGAAAGGCTTTTAGTATATTCAGATTGTGCAGCCATTACCACAATCTAATTTTAGAAAGAAATTCCATGAATTATTTCTGTCATAAGAAAAATCAAAGAATCTAACAAAGGGCAAGGAAATCACACATTGTCACTGTTCTGCTGCCTTATACCTTGGAGCTGCTGTTGCATTGCTGAAATGTCATTATGCAGTGACAGCTTGTCTCTGTTTAGTTGGTCTAGTTCCTGCTGCAGTTTTCTGACATTCAATTCCAACTTTTCTAAGTTTGATTTCTCCATTTTGCTATTTTCTTCTGCTGCTGCTAAAACCCTACCACAGAGAATAAGTCAGACTGTCAAATATAAAATATTCAAACACACACAGGAGATGACTGAGGAACAGTGTTACCCTTTCACAACATACAGTTATGGAAAGCATGAATGATTATAAATCTTCAGAAAATTTAAGACAACTCATTTTCAAAATCTTATTATCAGCTTTCTAAGTGGAGATTTTTTTCAAAAAGTGACTCACTAAATTGAAGTTTCATAAAAATCATGGATAAAAACATGGATAACATTCAGAATTCCAAAAATCTGAGTGATAAAAATGGAGCTAACATGTGACAATTGAAAAAGTAGAAATTAACTCTATGTACAGTAGAATCTGTCCATACAGCAGACACGCATGAGCATGTATTGTAGTACATAAAGGGAGTCACACAGTGTGGACTTGTTTTTGTCTGGCTTCTTTCACTCAGCATAGTTACTTTGAGATTCAGCCATGTTGTGTGTACCAATACTGCATTACCTTCTTATTGCTGAGTAGTATTCTACAGTGTGGATACACTACAATTTATTTATCTGTTTACCATCTGATGGACATTTGGGTCATTTCCAGTTTTTGGTTATTACTAATAAAGCTATCATGAATATTAGCATATACTCTGTGTAGAAATATGCTTTCACTTCTCTTGAAAAAATGTTGCTATTCACTTGGGGTGGCTGGCAAGATATTAAAGATATGAACTGTTAGGAAAAATATAGATTGTAATCTCAAACCTTTTGGAAGACCAAAGGGTTTTATAGGGGTAGGTTGAAGGCAGCCCTCATTAACATTAGCATAGGAAGGAGATTAAAGACTGATCAAAATGCCTTACCCCACAACCCTTTGTCTCCACTCTGTTTACTCATGTTAATTTTGTGCTGGGTGGTCTCTCCAAGAGGATGATCAAAGGGGAATTGTCTGTTAACTGCAATTACTCTGGGTACCAGAACCAAAAGCTTTTATCAGTTGTAAAACCATTCTCTTAACCATGTTAATTATCCACAAGTATGTTAACTTAGAACCTCTACTGTAATGTCTAGGGAATAAATGTATCTAGGAGTGGAATGGCTAGTTCTTCTGGTTGGTGTATGTCTGATTTTTAAGTAACTGTTAAACTGTTTTTCAAAGTGGTCATACCGCGTCCCTCAATGGTATATGAAAGTTCCTGGATAACTATCTGGTACGGTTGTTGTTCTAATAGGTGTGTAGTGATAACTCTCTGTGGTTTTAATTTGCATTTCTCTAATGATTAATGATCCTGTGTATCTTTTCATCTGCTTATTTGCCATCCATTTATCTTCTATCATGAAATGTCTGTTCAAATCTTTTGCCCATGAAATAATTGAGTTGTCTTATTGAGTTCTGAGAGTTCTTTATATATGTATTCCAAATATAAGTCCTTTATCAGATACATGGGTTGCAAATATTTTTTTCCCAACCTGTGATGTATCTTTTCATTACCTTAATAGTGTCTTTTGAGGAGGAGCAATGTTTTAAATTTTGATGAAGTCTAATTTTATCAATTTCTTTTATGAATCATGCTTTCGGTGTCATACCAAGAATTTTTGCCCACTCCAAGGTCACAAAAGTTTTCTACTATGTTTTATGTTTTCTTCTAGAAGTTTTACATTTAGGTTTTACATATATGTTTATAGTCATATATATATATGTTTAGTCACATATATATGTAAAACTTAAATATAAAACCTATATATGACTGTAAACATATATACAAAACCTATATAATACATATAATAATTTATATATATATTTATATGTATTATATATAATATATATATTATTTTTTTTTTTTTGAGACAGGGTCTCATTCTGTCACCCAGGCTGGAGTGTAGTGGTATCATCATGGGTCACTGCAGCCTTGACCTCCCAGGCTTAAACAATTCTCCCACCTCAACTTCCTAGCCTGGCTATTTAAAAAAATTTTTTTCTATGTTGCCTAGGCTTGTCTCAAGCTCCTGGGCTCAAGTGATCCTCCTGCCTTGGCCTCCCAAAATGCTGAGATCACTGGCATGAGCCACTGTGCCGGGCCTCATTTTAAATTAATATTTATCTATTATACATAGTGACGTTCTTTTTTTTGGTTTTGTATATCCAATTGTTTCAGCAACTTTTTTTTAAAAGACCATCTTTACTGAAAAAGATGCCTTTGTATCTTTATCAAATCAGTTGTCCACATACATGTCGGTTTATTTCTGGACTTTCTATTCTGTTCCGTTGATCTATGTGTTCATCTTTATACTAATACCACAGTGTTTTGATTATTATAGGTTTATAAAAGTCTTGCAATCAGGCAGTGTTAGTTCTAAATTTTTGTTCTACTTTCTCAAAGTTGTTTTGGTGTCATACCTAAAAAATTGTATAAATTCTATTCTAGGTCCTATAATAATTTGATTCTAGGTTCATGTAATTTTAGAACCAGCTTGTCAATTTCCATAAGAAAAATCTATTCAGATTTTAATTGTAACTGTTTTGAATCTAGAGATCAATTGGAAGAGAACTAAATGGTTAACAATGTTGTCTTCTTGTCCAGGAACAAGACATATCTCTCCATTTATTTCCAGCATGTATTATTTTACTTAAAAAAAAAGAAAACCACAGGCCAGGTGCAGTAGCTCACATCTGTAATCCCAGCACTTTGGGAGGCTGAGGCAGGCAGATCACAAGGTCAGGAGATTGAGACTATCCTGGCCAACATGGTGAAACGCCGTCTCTACTAAAATACAAACAATTAGCTGGGTGTGGTGGTGCATGCCTGTAGTCCCAGCTACCCGGGAGGCTGAGGCAGGGGATTCACTTGAACCAGGAGGTGGAGGTCCCGGTGAGCAGAGATCACACCTCCGCAGTCCAGCATGGCGAGAGGGCAAGACTCTGTCACAAAAAAAAAAAAAAAAAAAAAAAAAAGATTAAAAAAAATACTTTTGAGGAAAAAAAGCTAGTACGAAATTCGCCAAAAATTTCAACTGGCAAAATGTATTATGATACCAAGTTTGTGGTACATTTTTTTTTTTATCCCTTTCTCTACTTTCCAAGTTGTTTACAGTGTGTTTACAATGCTTAGGCCTGAAGAAGTGATCCTGCAAGCTTATTTGGTCTTACTCTCACCTTTTGGTTTGTGCCAACTTTTTTTCCCAAGTGTCACATTTCTCTTGGAGATCTTCCTTTTCTTTGCTCAAACGCTCAACACATGATTGCAAAGCTCGAGACTCAGCAGTCATTCGTTCTATTTCTCGTTTATCCCTCTCAAGGAGCTGCTTCTGCCCGTCTAGTTCCCCTTTCTGCTGCTGGACTATCTGCTGCAAATTCTCTAACTCCAGTTTCTCCTAAATTAGATAAAAGAGGACTCAAACATCCTAAATGAGAAAGACTTCAGTTTCTTAAGGGTACAATGGTTTTGTTCATTACCTCTAGCACTGCCACCTGAGTCTTCTCTAATTCAGATACCTTTTGTTCATGTTGTAGCTTCAAACCTTGTAGTTCATTGTTTTCAAGTTGCAACATGTCCAGAATATTCTTTAGTTCTAAGGGACAGAAGAAACAAAGCATGGTCCATGCTATTAAATGAACTTGGAAAACGTTTACAAAATTAAACAGAAAAAAATGCTATTGACTAATATAAAGTAATTTTTAAAATTTTGTTGAACTGAATAAGGCTAATTTTATTTTTAATAAAAAAAGTTCTCTAAATGTGTTGTTAACTATTATTTAATTTGTTAAAAACATTTTAACAAACCAGGTGCAATGGCATGTGCCTGTAATCCCAGCCATTTGGAAGGCTGAGGTAGAAGGACTGCTTGAGCCCAGGAGTTTGAGACTAGCCTGGATGACAGAGCAAGATCTCATCTCTATATAAATAAACAGATCAACATATCAACAAAAACATTTAATGAACAAAGATCCTGGTTCCAAAGCATTTGCTTCTATATAAAAGAATGAACTAATGATCATTTTATATAAAATTGATCAAAATAAATTTTTAAAAATTTTAAAATACAGACAGATTTATATAACAATTTTTTGGCCTTTGAAATACAGATATTTAAATATTAACTTTTTTCCTGATTATAGAGATAACTGCTTACTGTAGAAAAGTTGGAAAATACCAAAAAAAAAGCGTAAGAGAAAAAAAATGAAAACCCACCATCATTTCACCATCCCAAATCACTATTACAATAGCATTTTGATGTATTTCCTTCTAGGACTGCACACTCACACTCACACTCACACTCACACACACACACACACACATTTTAAGATAAACTGGGACTATACTCCATATTCATTTTTTACATATTTTTTTTTCATTCTTCCCATGAGCATGTTTGCATGTCATTAAATGTTAAAAATATGGCTTTTAAATTGGTCATTTGTTTCCAATTCCGGGGGGGGGACATGGCAGAAGAGGCAATATTGCCCAGGCTGAAGCACAGTGGCATAATCATAGCTCACTGCAGTCTTGACCTCCTGGGCTCAAGGGATCCTCCCTACTTGGCCTTCTGAGTAGCTGGGACTACAGGGGTACATCACTGTGCCTCACTAACTTTTGAATATTTTTGTAGAGATGGGGTCTCACTATGTTTTGCCCAAGTGGTTTTGAACTCCTGGGCTCAAGCAATCATCTTGCCTCAGCCTCCCAAAGAACTAGGATTATAGGCATGAGCCACCACACCCAACCTGTTTCCAAATTTGGTCATCATAAACATTGGTGCGATGTACATAAATGCTTGCTGTCTCTGGAGGAGTAGAAATGGGCTGATTGGCTCAACAGGGGTGAATTTCAAGAGTCTTGAAACACTGGGAGATTGTTTTAGTTTATACCTCAATTGATATAGGCTGCGAGTACACTTCTTTCACAACACTCTGATCATCAATGAGCATGATTATTTTGCTTTTAAATAAAGTTTATCGATTCAAATGGCAGAAAATAATACCATATTCCTTTTATAACGTGCTTTCTTTGCTTATTAGTAGTAAGGTTAAACTTTAAAGTTTATTTAGCCATTTGTTATTTTTTCAATGACTTGTAATACAGACATTTCCAGCCTCAAACTTTGTATGATTGTTTTCCTTTAAACTTACCAGTTTTATGTTTAGACATCTGCCTTAAAACAACCTGAAGATTCTCTTCCTCTTTTTCAATTTCCTGCTTTATAAGTGTAAGTTGGGTTTTTCTTTCACTAATCTGAACATTCAGTTCTCCTTTCTGAACACTCAGTTCTTCCAGAAGAGATTTTACTTCCTGCGTTTAAAAAAAAAAAGTTACACCCTCCTGTGATCGTAAATGAAAATTACTTTAAAATAAGTTATCTTATTGTCTTATTTCATAGAAATTCTAATTTGGAATCAAGCTCATTTTTGCCTTTCATGTCAAGAATAGCATTATATTTGGCAGGAACCTATTTCTATATAATAGAAGCAAAAAAGTAACATATTCTCTTCATTTAAATATATTTGCAACATTACTATAAGCAAGGCAATGTGCTCTAGAGAGAAAAGGCTGACTGAGCCATGGCTCCTGCTCTGGAAGGGCTTAGTACCTTGTCGAGTGCTAAGGCAGGGAACATAAACACAACCACAAAAGGCTAAGATGGCCTAAGAAACAGGTAGACAGAGTGTTTCTAAACTCAAAAGAAGGAAACTCCTTCTTACAGGATAAAGGAAAAAGAAGTTTTCTTTTTTGAGACAGAGTCTCCCTCTGTTGCCAGGCTGGAGTGCAGTGGTGTAATCTTGGCTCACTGCAACCTCCGCCTCCCTGGTTCAAGCGATTCTCCTGCCTCAGCCTCCCATGTAGCTGGGACTACCGGCATGAGCCACCACTCCCAGCTAATTTTTGTATTTTTAGTAGAGACAGGGTTTCACCATGTTGGCCAGGATGGTCTTCATCTCTTGACCTCTTGATCTGCCTGCCTTGGCCTCCCAAAGTGCTGGGATTACAAGCCTGAGCCACTGTGCCCAGCCAGGAGTTTCCTTAGAGGAGGTGGCATAAAGCTGGGCAATGAGAAACAGGTGGGATCTGGCTAGTGATAGAGGAGAAGGGGAATCCCTGGAGAAAAATGGTATCAGCAGGAGAACTTCGGGCATATCCAGAAAACAACGAAGAGGGAACTACACATGACAGCCACTCCATGGATATGTAACAATACCAAATTGATGTTACAGAGGAGGCAAGATTTCAGGAGTTTGTATTTTCATTTGGGGAGAAGCGATGAAAATATATAAAAGTAAACCTATAGCACTATCCTAAGACTTTTCAGAAAACCTAATAAAAAACATACCCTAATGTGGTTACACTTCTCAGCTACTTCAGTCTCTCCCATTCTCAGAGCTTTCTGGAGGTCAGCTTTTGCCTGGACCATGCTTCCTTGGAGTAGATGCAGCTCCTCCTTTTTATGCCCTAACTGCCTGTCCAAGACAGCCATCTCCTGCTGCTGACTTGTCACCTGTATTAAAGAAAAGGGAAGAGTAAGTTTGACAAAGGCCATGCAACCCTCAGTGCTAACCTGGAGATAATTTAGTTGTAAGGCAAAATCAAGAGCTAATATCCTAGTTATTCCCCAAGAGTCAGAAAGCCCAGGCAAGGGGTGTGAGGATGAAATGCCTAAAGAAGACCTTGAGCCCACATATTTAAAACCACTCAAATCACAGTGATCACAGTAAGAACAATATCATAATCATGATTATCCCTCAGGTTATGCTTTTCAAAGAAATTTTATTTTTATACCCTAATTCCATTTTGACATCCTTGGTGATGGAAGTTAGAGATTTTTTAAATTTATTCATCTTTAAAATCAAAAATTCATTACATTTTTAAAGATAATACGTATTTGTTTACCAAAAAAGAAAAAGGAAGAAGATCATGCAGCTATCTAAAAGGAAGAAAACAGAAAATGCCCAAAATCCTCCCTTCTCAGATGACCACTTTTGTACCTTGGTATTGACTAAAAATACAACCACAAGTGTTCTTAAAGACATTTAACAGAAATGATTTCATAGAGTATACCATGTTTTGAGACTCACTTTTTTTACTCAAAAATATATTGTATTAAGTTGGGATTCGAATTTAGTTTAGACTTTATGCTTAACAACTATGATACGTAGCCTTATTTATTCTTTTTTACAATTAAACATGTATTACTTTATAATCATAAAACATATGTAGGTTTTAATACTGTGTGAGTTGTTTTTTTCAAGACGTCTATTGCCATACCTGGCTTCTCAGCTTTTCTAGCTCGGCTCTCTTGACCTGAAGAAGTGTCTCAGATTCTTTAAGGACCTGCAGGTGGTGATCCTCATTGCGTTCTGCCATCTCGATGTCTTTTTGCAGTTTCTGAAGCCTACAAAGCACCAGCAGCACTAGAGCAGATCCTAAGGGACTCTAAACCCCAGGGCTGTCTTCCAGCACAAACCCCTTGCAGCCCTATAGAGGCCTTACTTACTCTTCTGTCAGTTTTTCCTTCTTCTTGCTTAAACACTGGAAGTCTGAGTCTTTTGCTGCTACTATTTTGTTTATTTCTTTCAAGATTTCTTCCTGCTTGATTTTGTGCTGCTCCAAATCCTTTGCATCAGCCTGGAGCAATCTAAAACATATTGCTTTATTCCCCCCAGGTCCTGTAGACTGAACGTGCATTATTTATCATAAACCAATTATTATCCTCTTAGAAGCAAACTTTTCATTCATCTCAACATATACATCAATGGCTTAGGGAATCCACCTACCTTAGCTGCTGATCAGCTTTGACAAGGTTAACGGCAGTTTCCTGAGCTCTCCTTTCTAATTCCTCAGCATCTGACTCAGTTTGCAATAAACTTCTCTTGGCATCAGTGAACTTTTCAACAGCATTTTTTGTCTAGGAAAGAAACTGTCATTAAAAGCCATTCAGTTACAATACTCACTCACAGCTATTGGCCATATAAACCAGTACAGTTCTTTTGGAAAACAAGATGATACAGAAAGACATAAAAACGTCCATTCACTATAACTCTAATTCTCGGTAAATAATTCAGAAGCAAAAAACTACTACATAAAAATGCTCATTGTATAATAATATAAAACCTGACAAATAATAATAAATAGGCTAAGTGATAATGCATTAACAAAGTGGAATACTGTGTAGCCTTTAAAATGATCAGATGACAATGTAGCAACATGGAAGAATGTTAATGACATGTTGGCTGAGAAAAATAAATTTAAAATGGCATAAGCACTTAGAGAGCAACTATATAACACTACAGTTGTGTCAACAAAGAAAGACTATACAAAAATAATTACGGTCATTTGAAAGTAGTGGAACTAAAGATGCTTTTTATTTCAAAATAATCTGAATTACTATTATATCATTTTTAAATATTAAAACCATCTACCCAACTAAGTGGCAATGAAATGATTTTACCAAGATTCCCTCCACACACAGATTCTTGCTGTACTCTAGTCATTATCAAGTGAAGTAAAAATGCATTGATCTGATGATGATGTAATTATGGCTGATAAACACAAACATTAAATGCTCTGCAAATATTTAAAATCTTCCTATATAAGATTTTGTAAAAACACTATATATATTTTTTATCAACTTGGATTCTTTTTCTGCCTAACTGAAGAGGCTTAAAACAATGACATCAAAAGTTCCAAAAATAGAGTGTGGTTTGCACTTGGTTGAGCAGTGACTCACCTTCAGCCAAAAAAAAAAAACTGAGGTCTGCCATTGTACTAAAGCCAGAGGAGTCCGTATGTTAAATCTGTCTATTAAATATCTGTGTGGAGGCAAAAGGGTTGGCAAGCACCTGGAGAGCTACATATTTCACTGTACGTCTTTCCATTTCAGATAGCTTTTTTCTGTCAATTTTATCAGCAAAGCATTGGACAAAACTCACTATGCATTCCAGAGGGCCACCAAATAGTTTTTTGTCTCCTTCTATGTCAGGTTTTAACATGTCTAGCACACTCCTTACAAAACGCCACTACTTTCTCTCTCCTCCTCCTTCTTACCAAGCTGCCTCCCTGAGTCATTTTGGGAAGATGAAGGTGAAAGAACTTATCAGCCTTGGTTCACTTACTACCTCTGCCTACTACCAGTGTCACCAATTTTCTTTTGAGGATTTTACATATCTCTATATATTACTATATAATCAAAATATGCCAGTGATATTTTGATGATGTATCATCAAAATAATATATATATTATTATATCAGTGATATTTTTTCCTCCAGTTCTGCTCACAACTATTTTCTCTCACAGTAATCCAACATATGACAACAGAAGTAACAGCTCATCTGAAAAAAGAGGACTTTTTCCATTCTTAATTACTCACAGAATTTGTTTAATAATTTAGTTCCTAGGTAATAGATTGCTATTAATTTAAATAGATTCACATTGAAATAGCAATATAAAAATAATGGTTCCTGAGGTGTTTCATGTGGGTAAGGAACTCTTTTCATCCTGGAATTCTCATTTAACTAAAAGAGCTCTTGGTTGGGTGTGACTCTGGGCCAGTAATGAGCCTCTCTGAGCTACATCAGTAAACCAAGCTAACGTCATCTTACAGGTTGCCAGGAAGGTTAAATGAAACATTTACAAAATGGCCATGTGTAGCCATAGCAGTGGCTCAATAAAAGGTAGCTCCTTTTTCTCTCCAACTTCCCTCTGTATTATAGTCTAAAGAATATTATCTCAGACAAAAAATATTTTGTATCATTATCAACTTGAAGAACAAAGCAATACTTGTGAGGTCCACTGTAGCTTAATAGGAATATAAAGATTGACCTATTTAAAAAAACACAGGTAGTAGAACCCAATCACGTTAAATACAAAATATACACACTAGATAAGGAGGTGGGGTATGCTGTAAACAAAATAACTTCAGGAATTTTGAATATACTGTTTTATTTAATCCATGTTGAAAGGCCTACATATTCTTAGCCTGAATTTACAGATGAGAAAAGCAAAGCCAGGGGACTTAGGAGATTCCAGCTTGGAACCTGGCTGTCTGACTTGGACAACTGTTCTCTCATCACACACATTCTCTTTCTAATCCTTCATGTGGACAGTACGCTGACTCACCCACACTGAGCTCACACCCCAAACCACAACAGGACATACCTTCTCTTTAGTGCTTGAAAGTTCACTCTCAGCCTCTGCCAGGAGTCGGTCAGCTTCCCTGAGCTCTGAGCGACGTTTCAGAAGAGTCTTCTCAATGCACTCAATTTCATCTACAATATCTTCATGATGTTTGAGTGATTTTTCTATTTCTAGTTCAGTCATAAGACTCTCAACATTTCCATCAATGAAGTCCCTAAAAAATAATATACACGCCCATTAAAAGATGTTAAATGTAGACAATATAGTAGCTTAATTACTTAAAAAATGCACAATGATTTTCTAATTTTATATTAAAATAGATAAGAAAGACTGCTACATTTGATTATGTTCAAGGTCTATGTTTACCATTTTACAAACATGGAATTCTTATTGGCAATAAAGGTATAATATGTAAAATGTAAGATACAGAATTGTTTCTCCTTTTAACAACAAAGATTATTGTGTTGTCAGCACTTTACCAAGAAAATGCTGATACTTCTGTTCTTCTGAGATATAAAAATAAAGCAAACCACTACCACAGCATTCATCCATTCCCTCAAAACTATCCTTCAAGGGTCAGTTGCTGTCCTGATGACTACCTGATTTTGTGATTTATTCCATTCAGCTAGAGTAAAACTCTAGTGACAACATTTGACGCATTAGAAACCATGACACACAATTCAATATCTTAACGCTAACATGACAAAATTATTTGAAAACTGGATTATCTATGACTGCATGACAGAAAAATATGAAAATAAATTCAACATTTAACAGACTCTCTTTAAATGAAAGCATACGTATGATTTTTACTTTCTTCTTGGAACATTTTTGTGTTATCCAAATTTCCTAGAATAGTACTTATTACACTTTTATAACTATGAAAAGTGGCAATCCTACCACCCTATCATCTCCCTCAGAAAAACCTCGAAATAAAAAAATGCCACTCCCCAATGCGTTTACCCATAAAAATAACAGATATAACCATTCGCCTACCCTTCAAACGTGTTGTCCCTTTCTTTTAGGTGTGGCCCTTGCTTTCCCTTGCCAGGACCATTAGTCACATGTCTGCTGCTAGATGGCAGTGACCACATCCTACTTACCTGTGTCCTCTGCAGGCCTCCCTACCACCTTGGGGCCTGGGCCAGGCTGGGTTAAATGACAAAAACTGGGGAACTGTCACAATTCATGGAGTACTGCAAAAAATAGGCTGTTGCATAATTAACCCAATCAACAGATGTTGCATTCATTAACTGACCCTATGACAGGTGCCGGGACACAGAGATGGAGGTCCAGCTACTGGGCTCCTCACAACATTGTATGAACCATGCTATGTCCAAAGTTGCTAACCTTGAATTGTGGGTAGCTGAGAAAAGGCTTTTAATGAGAAAAAAAAAGGGAGGGTATCTCTGACCTTTATTTTGAAGACAGGAGTCAGCAGGGAGAACACAGTACATGCAGAAGTGTGGGGGCAGGAGAAAACATGGTGCTTGGAGAAACCACAGGAAAGTAAGTGGGCCAGACTAAACACTGATATAAAAAAAAGACAGGTGGGGATCAGATGGAGAAGGGTGGTATATATTCTGATGGGACTAAGAATCACATGGGAAAGTGAAACAGTCAGATTTGCAGTGTGTCAAGATAGAGTGGAGACCAATATGGAGTGGAGACCAATATTGTCAGTGGAGAGACAACATGGAAGGCCAGTGTGGAAACTATTACAATGGCCAGGATAAGACTGATTAAAAGCTAGAGAAGGGGAGATGACAGAAAGGGACCAGTTTGAGAGCTCTCTGGGTGCAGAGTCAGCAGGATTTAGAGACCAACTGGAAGCACAGGAGAGTATGGGAAGGGGAAGAGCTGAGAACCCCTGCCATATTTTTAGCAGCGGGTAACTGGAGAGGGGAAATGCTTACACCACTCTCCAAGAGGACTACAAGAAAAGCTGATTTGTATTATTGGCTGAGAGAACTCAGACCTGTACTGCTCAATATGGTACTTAATATGCGGCTATTAAATTAATTGAAATTAAATTCTGTTCCTCAGTTCCATAAGCCACATTTCAAGTGCTCGACAGCCATATTTAGCTAGTGGTTACTGTTTTGGACAGAAGATCAAGAACATTCCAAAGTTATAGAAAGTTCTATTCAACAATGTTAATGAACTAGTATCAAATTTGTCTGAATTATAAAAATGTATTAATTACTTTTGCTGTTGACGTTTCTGAACAGTTCTATGTAATTCTTCTATTTCATGCTCTAAGCATTTCTTCTCTTGCAAAAGATCATCAATATTATGATGCAGTTCTTCCATTTCTTTCTCAGACTGCCACTTCGATGCTCTCATCCACCATCCTTTCCGTCTCTTTGATTTTAAATGCTGCATTATGTCTTCTAATCTAGAAACTTCATTCTCCTGAATGAAGAAGGGGAAAAAAAAATGCAGTGCTGGAACATTACAGGACGTTTCCTGTCTTTCCTGCCAAAAGCTGAAATTAACTGTGGTTAAAGTGGTATCAATGACCCAAAAAATGATGGTAGATTCTAAGACTTTGGTATAAAAACTTAAATGTCATGGATGAAATTGATGGACAAATAGAACCTTTAATTTTTCCATCAGTCCAACTACGATTCAGAAACATGTGCCACGTGTCTCGTGGATAAACTCTGCCTCCAAGGTTCAGTGTCTAGCAGAAGATACAGACAGAGGCCACTCCCTCCTCTGGACACATGGGAGAAAAGTTGTCCAAGAAGATTGCCTAGAAGAAGAGGTGTTTTGCCTGGGTTTTGAAGAATGAATGAAAAGGGAAAGACCTAGGCTGAAGAAATAACATATGCAAATGTAGGGAAGTATAAAAGTGCACCTGAGAAACTATGTAAACAGTTGGGTAAGTTGGGATAGTAAAAGAACCAGTTCAAGAGATTATCAATAAATGCTGAATAGAAAGAATTGTTACAAATCAAAATGTGCAAGAAAAAACTGCAAGAGAATGTGCGTAACTATAGTTAACCATGTAAATGCACACAGGCCCTCTAAAACTAGTCTGATCTATTACAAGGGACTGGCAACTTGATTCTCAGGTGTCCTAGTCCTTTATTTTCTACTCCGTCTGCCGAGAGGGGAAGGAAAAAACAAAGCCTCCAGGTTTCTGAGTCTGAATGAGGAGCTTAGGCTGCATTTTACTTCTTTAGAACCAAAAAGTCAGAAAGTAATCTAGCAAGGCTGGGCCTAGTGGCTCATGCCTGTAATCTCAGCACTTTACAGGTCAGGCAGGTGGATCACTTGGGGTCAGGAGTTCGAGACCAACCTGGTCAACATGGTGAAACCCCATCTCTACTAAAAATACAAAAATTAGTCAGGCATGGTGGGTACGTGCCTGTAATCCCAGCTACTCGGGAGACTGAGGCAGGAGAATCGTTTGAACCCAGGAGGTGGAGGTTGCAATGGGCCAAGATCACGCCATTGTACTCCAGCCTGGGCGACAGAGCAAGAGTCTGTCTCGAAGAAAAAAAAAAAAAAAAAAAAAAAAAAAAAAAAAAAAAAAAGGAAGTAATCTAGTGATTAAGAAATAGTCATTTCTTAAACTATAGCCCAAGAACAAGAGATACAGTAAGAATTTACAGTCAGGTACGGTACCTACAAATATAGAAATGTTGGATAGCAATTAAAATACTGTTTAAAAACATTTGTAAAAGCATGGGCAAATGCTTATGACATTAAGTAGGAAAAACAGAATACAAAATATTGTGTAAGGTAAAATATAAACTAAGAAAATAAATAATAAATAAATCCCACCACCTAGAGATAATCCCCACCAAAACCTTATTGTATGCTGTCCATACATGTGTGCATACCCATGCACACACATATATATATGTGTATACACACGTTATACATATATGTATGTGTGCAAGTACAGGCACTAGTATGTGAATATGTACATATGCAATAATATAACACTTGTCAATAGAAAAATATATAAGCTTTGTAAAAATGGTTAATTTCTGGATTGAAAACATTTCTGTTATTAAATGGCTAAACCAGATTTGTAGGCTGGCCTAAGACCTAATTCTTGTACATGGTACTTTTGGGGTTTTTTTGTTTTGTTTTTTGCTGTTACCCAGATTGTCCTTGAATTTCTGGGCTCAAGAAATCTTGCTTCAGTCTCCTGAATAGCTCAGACTATAGGCACATGCTACTGCTTGTATAAGAGAATTTTAGTAAGAATGCTTGCACAGTTCTAAACATCAGCCTTACAAAAACACTTTTGCCATATAATCCAGTCATAAACAGATAAACTAATTATATAACCTTATCAGTCACCCATGAAAGCAGTGTAGAAACAGAGTTCTATGTCTTTCCACTTACTAAGTGATGGTGTTCTGGGACGTTGCAATGCAGAACACCCATAGGAATGAGGGGGACGGAGAAGTTTGGGGGTGGAGGCCCATATACCATGGGGGCCCCAGCAGGAGGTGGGCCATAAACAACAGTGCCAGGGGTGAGAGGTTGGCTATTGTTTGGCAAGGGAGGAGGTAGTGCATACAGGGCCATGCCCTGGGGTACAGGAGAACCATCAGGAAGCACAGTATACATCATGTATCCAGGAGGAGGCACAAATGGGGGTTCTTCTTGGTCATCCAGCTCACTCTCTTCCTGGCTATCTCCTCCACTGTCTGCATCTTCAAAGAAATAAACAGAAGAGTTTATTAAACAAAAGAGTGTATCACCCCCATGGTTTACCAGGTAAACAAATTTAGTAGAGAACAGCAGCATTTAAGCCAACATACTGGAGATGTGAGAATAAAACTCTGAAAAAAAGGTCAAAACTATTTTTGAAAAGCAGATTGAAACATGGATTCAAAGTATTTTCTATGGCTAATACTTGAGTTTTTCTTAGGTTTATCTGTTGGTTTGTTCCTGCATTCGTTAATTTATTCATTAATTAATTAAGTGACCACTGGGTGTTTAATTCACACTACATACAACATTTAACAGCACTCAGTGTTTACCAATGTCATAACATATAACACTCTCCAATGTGACAGCTTACTAACTTATCTGCCCTAAAAGCAGGACATATGTTTGCTGATCACTGACAACAGAGAACTCAGCACACAGCAGGCACTCAGTAAACACTTCCTGGCCATGTGTGGTGGCTCACACCTGTAATCCCAGCACTTTGGGAAGCAAAGTGGGCAGGTCAGTTGAGGTCCGGAGTTTGAGACCAGCCTGTCTGGCATGGTGAGACTCCCATCTCTACTGAAAATACAAAAATTACCCAGGTGTGATGGTGCGTGCCTGTAACCCCAGCTACTTGGGAGGCTGAAGCACGAGAATCACTTGAACCTGGGAGGTGGAGGTTGCAGTGAGCCAAGATTGCACCACTGCACTCTAGCCTGGGCAACAGAGCAAGACTCCATCCCCACCAAAAAAAGTTCCTGAATGAACAAATCCTCAGAAGGTAGTATTCACATTTTACAGATTAACAGTTTCAGAGCAGCTAAATAATCAGCGTAAGACCACATAGCTAATAAGTGAAAAGATTTACTCAGGTCTGACTCTTTCCCTGGAACTTTGAAAGATAGACCCATAACACTTCATTTTAGGAGGGTGAGATTAAGGCCATGATGCAAGGATACAAGACACCATGCTCCAGTACAGTCTAAGAGACTGCTTAGTCAGCATGGGTGAAGCAGGGTAGAAGGCAGCTCCATTTAGGTGCATTGTTTGAGGACCTGGGTGTTGCTGAAGGATGAGTAGGCATCAGTATGGGAGGGTAAGGAGGAAGGACATTCCAGACAGGGTTTAAAACTCAACAGGAGGTTGTTGGCCAAGACCAGATAGGTCACAGAAAACCTCACAGAGTTAGCTAAGGAGTCTAGACTGCATCTTAGGGATTTAAGGGAATCAATAAAAGGTTATTAAATAGGCAAGAGAATGCAACTTTCCTATGTGATTTGACTTACCTCTATTTGGAAACAATTTATGTAACCCACTCCTGATGGGAGAATAAACCCAATATCCTGAGGCAGGTGGAGGTCCACTGCCTTCTTTCCCATCCTGCTGCCCAGGGCGTGGTTTTCTAACAGGAGTTGAGGCTGTGTACTTAAGGCCGACACCAGAGTCCCTGGTGGCCTGGGAACTATGGCTAGAAACCTAAAACAAATGACAGCAGAGCACACTATCTATTAAAAGCAGAAAGGCTAATTTTAAGAAATGTCAAAGTCTAGAGCAATGTTGAAATGTGGCAAGGTTGAGAAAGAACTTGTTTTCTTTTCATTATCCTCATTTTTCATGGAAGTGAGGTGATTACACAGTCACATAAACTGCAGTTACATACACAATTCAGCTTATTAACATCCCTCTGGACTTGATCGACATAGCAAGTATCATGGAAGCCATGCAGAAAGGAGGACTGTGTGTAATTGCTGGGGTCACATCAGACTGGTCTGTGAAAGTGACGGGCTCAAAGTGTGGTGAAAGCAGCCAAACTAATGTCTATCCTTTCAAAAGCTATTTTTAAATATCCACCTCCTATCCTGCCTTTTGGAACAATTTTCTAGAAATAACATGTCTTCGGCCAGACCAAAATGGGAAAAGCATATCATCTGGCTGTTTGACTGGGTTAATTTTATGCAGCAACTCCCCAAGAGAGAGAAATGAAAATAAGTTCTCCATAGTAATCAGGCTCCTGGGTGTCAGACTCTCTTCTCCCTGTAGTCATTTTTCCTAGTGATTTTTTTGTTTTGTTTTGCTTTGTTTTTAACCTCATCCTTGATGGCCCAGTGACTAAGGCAAAGGAAACCAGTGAACTTTCAAAGAAATCTGGGGACACCAGTCTTCTGCTGTCCGGGGAGCTTGGCAAGGCTTTAAAGCTCTATTCTGCTGACCTCCTTCTCCTTACCAGTCTGTAGGTCCATCATCTAAACCCTCATCCAGATCAGGCTTATATGTTGTGCTCTAATTTATACTGCTTCTACCTCCAGCTCTGGTTGCGCCAAGGAGTTGGCTTCCTTTAGGATTTCTGGGAGAATCTAAGATTCTGCTCTTCAGGGGTCTGGTTAAGTCTATATAGCCCTGGGATCCTAGTGTGTCTGAGCTGCTTCTCCCTGACTACTGCTCATCAGCTGATGCTAGCAGGATGGCACCAGGCCCCTCTGCTTTGGATGAATATAGCCAACAGTCTTCTCCTCACTTCCTACATTCAGGCCCCAGTCTTCTCACTTTCCACATTCAGGTCCCAGGCCCTGATCATTTCTCTTTAACATCCTTTAATCTCATCTCCTCTTTCCCAGCTCCACTGTAATCTAGCTCTGGCTTCTACTCTTTACCTGAATCAATTCAAAGAGCCCCACGGAAAGCTCATCCTACCACAAGTCTGGTCTCTATACTAGCCAGAATATTACTCCTAAACTATAACTCTGATCATGTAGTACACAACCCATTTCCCATGGCCTATATAATTAAGTGTAAGAGATTCTAAGCCCCGTTTTAAAAAAAAGCATGACTCCAGGCTGGGCATGGTGACTCACGCCTGTAATCCCAGCACTTTGGGAGGCCGAGGTGGATGGATCACCTGAGGTCAGGAGTTCAAGACCAGCCTGGCCAACATGGCAAAACCCCATCTCTACTAAATATAAAAATTAGCCAGGTGTGGTGCTAGGTGCCTATAATCTCAGCTACTCAGAAGGCTGAGATAGGAGAATCGCTTCAACACAGTAGGAAAAGGTTGCATGGAACTGAGATCATGCCACTGCACTCTACCCTGGGTGACACAGCAAGGCTCTGTCTCAAAAAAAAAAAAAAAAAGCACGGCCTCAATCTACGTTTCAGCTTCATCTTTCACTGCTCCTGTAAACCTTCTAGCCCCACAAAGCTACTTGTCTTTGCTAAGCCAATAACTCTCCTTTTCCATAAAGCTGTTTCCTCCCTCCTAAAAGTCCATCTCTCACTGCTTGTTAAGTGCTGACTTCACAACCCTGCTTTTGAAGCATTCCTTCCTGAACTTCCCATCAGATGAATCCTTAACACCTCTTTGCAACCATAGAATGCAGGTCAGGTCTGTTGTCACAGGCATATCACCATTTTGCAATTATGCTGGCATGGCCAATGAGCTCTTTGAGAGCAGGGGCTTTACCACTTTATCATTCATTGTGATGCCCCACCACTGCCCAGCACTTGGCCTAGGCTTCAGTAAGCACTGAATGAATGTTTGTCAAAACGACTTGAAATCCAGGTGCCTTTTTTTTTTTTTTTTTTTGGTTGGAGACTCTGCACAATTCTATGCCCATTTCAGTGGGCTCTTTGGGCTTTAGTCACCATTTCCCCTTACATCATGCTCATTCAGGGATCCTACCACATACCACCTGAGTATGAACAGCCAACTGCCACCTTCCCCAAGAAGGCCCTATTTTCATCTCAAATATTAAAAACACTGTAGAACCTCAATGCATGGCTTAGCATAGAAATGTTGTTTTTGGTATCTGTTCATAAATTTGGGGAAGGGGATGATGTCACATTTTCTTCAAGAAAATTCAGTACACATTCCCAACACCACAGAATTCCTACTTTTGATGATGGTGGCGGTGGCATAAAGTACCAATAGCCTCGTCTTTTGAAAGGATCTGCCATGCTGCTGATGTAATCATTCTGATAAGAAACTTCACGTCGAAGTTCAGCAATTTCTTCTAAAACATTTTCAAAGCCTCCTTTGTTGTCTATAAGGAAAAGTCATTCTATGAAATTGATATAAAATCATTTACTTCTTTTCTTTCTCAAAATAAAAAAGCGATTCCATGAGAGCCAATGAATTTTATCAGTTCCTCAAAGCTGACTTTCAGTCTGCTCTTTGGTAAGTCAGAAAAAGCAAATAAACTGATTTGTAAACATTCTTGCTTTTGAAATTACAATATGAAACTCATTTTTACAACCAAGTCCCCCAATAACACACTTACACAAAATACTTTTAAAATTATTTGATTTTACTTATTAAGCTAATTACCACAGCTCTCTAAATCAGGCACGGAATTGATTTGTAACAGTTAAAAGTAAAAAACAAATGAGATGATTTGATTTTACAACTACAAAACCACTGCCAAAAATCAAAGTCCAATACTTTACCAATTCCGGTGAGGTCTAATATATTCTTCAGTCTTGCAATCTCTGTCCTTTGTCGTTCCATTGTCTCATTCAGTTTCTCAATTTCTAGCACCTGTGAGTTTGCTCCTCCAGTACCGACACCTGTTTTCTCCATCTCAAGTTGAAACTATTTTAAAAATCACATATACAAAGTTGTCAATGAATTCATTTTTTCCCAAATACATTTATCCTTTCAACTTGATGATGATTCTATAATATTTATTTATACTTTCCCAGTGAGGAAACTGCATTACTTGAAACTGCACTAAGCCTAGCACACAGTAAAGGATAAAGTACAGATTAACTATTGATTGCACTTCAGAATTCTTTGAGACATCACCTACAGTAATTTTGTCTTTTAGGAACTTGTAAGAATCCAATAAAGAGAAGGTCTCTGGGTACCAACACTGACCTGCTCCTCCTTCTGCCTGAGAAGATTCTGCAGGAGTTCGATCTCAGCTTCTGCTCGGGTCAGATCCCTGGCTGCATGTGCTGCCTTTCTGCTGAACTTCTCTGCTTCCTGTAACTCCTACTGGGACAGAGGTATGAGAAAGACATTGCTGCTATTTCTTCATTTCTTCCTCTTGGATTGATTCCTCTGCTTTCACCACATTGCCCACCCAGCTGTCCATGCAAATATGGCCCCAAGCCCCACCTTCTCTTGTGTTGTTCCCATTGTAGGGCAGCCTACCCAGCCCCCAATCCCAAGGTGCTGCATCAGAAAGAACAAAGGCTAATTTTTTTACTTTTTCACTTTTACTACAGTTTTCCATAACTATGTCTCTCTGGTCTCTCCTCATTAGATTTTTGTCTCCTATAATCTGCTATCTTAATCTCACTAGCATTTGCATCCTATAAAGCACAGTAACAGACTTTAGCTCAGTAAGGAATCATACTATGAAGTAACATATTTTCACATGACTGCACAACATGAAAAATTTCAGATAGGGATTATATGACAATCCTTCAAGAACCCTTGTCCAGGTAGGTATTGATAGCTACCTCCCCAAGCAGATTACTACCCTTAAAGGTAGGGATAATATGTTTATATGATGATTCCTTTCAGGGCTCAGTAGAATGCAGGATCCATGGCAGCACAAAATAAATTATTAGGGGTTGTGATGAGGGAACATAATCTTTATGTAAGGTCTGACCATGCCATGAGTGGCATGGTAATCTCTGTGACCTGCACATACACCTCAGATGAGTTCCTGGAAGAAACCATCAACCCCTGCGGCGCCTAACCGACTTGAGACATTCTTGTATTGTTTCTTATTCCGGCTTCAATTGACAAGGCCATTGGACTTTAAACAGACAACTTTACAGTGGTTTATAAAATAACCAATGTCTATAAGAAGATCAATAATACAAGTTGCTATGTTTTCTGACAGCAGCAGCATTGATGGAAACCTGTTCTGTACATGTGAACTCACCTCTGCTCGCTCCTGGTTAATTTTCATAACAGTTCCATGAAGGGACTTCAGCTGGTCCTTGGCAATGGTGAGCTCAGCTGTGGCTAGCTTATCAGAGGTGGCCACAGCTTTCTTTAGTTTTTTCAGTTCTTTATCTAAACCAAAAAATTGCTCCTGAGATTTGGCATCTTCAAGTTTCTTCTAAAATAAAAGAAACATTAAGCAGATGAATCATTTGCTAGGAATGAATTCAGATGTAAGATCCAGGAGGGCAGGAACTCTGTTCACTGCTGCCTAGAACAATACTTGATGCACAGGAGGTACTCCAGAAATATCCACTGAATAAATCTTAGTCAAGAATCTCAGTGGTCATAACTTCATCCATTCATTGGAAAAACATTTCCTGGCACTACCACCAAGACATGGATGGATCTGCCTTTGAAATCACTGAATTAGGCCCTGGGCATAGGTGGTATGAAAGAATTTGGCATTTTTGAGAAACTGAAAGGAGAAGCACAGTGAAAAAGGAGAGATCTAAACAGAGGCAAATCATGTAGGCCTCATAGGCTTAAGAATTTTGGCCTTTAACCTAAGAACAATGGAAGCTACAGGAAGGGAGACTGATTACAACCACTTGACATTTCAGAAAGCATCTTGGCTGCTGTGTAGAGCAGGGTCACGAGTAGGTGACAGATCAATCAGACAGCCACACCAATCATCCAGAAGTGAGATGATGACAGCACAAGGGTCTAGCATCAGATAAGGAAAGAGGACATATAATCCAGAAATATTTTAGAGATGGATTCAATAGGACTTGGGAACTGATGGGCTCTCAATGAAGGATGAAGCAAGTCATTCACTGCGGCTGGAAGAAAGCAGATGGAAGAGTGTGAAGAATGAGAAGTTGTGAAACTGTAAGACATGGGAGAGAAAGCTCACCATAGGAAAGGGTCATGTTGTCCGTTTGAGATTGGTAATCGTTAAGCTTATAATGACACCACTATGCTGGATGGGCAATTTTTTTCTCCAGGAATACCCAGCGTAAGTGCAGGCCCAACGAAAAGCAGAGTTTTGTCAGGGAA
>NW_016107624.1:1246229-1254366 GCF_001604975.1 Cebus imitator | reverse complement strand
AAAAGAAAGAAAGAAAGAAAGAAAAAGTTATAGTTGGTAGATCATGAAATTTAAGTTGGACAAGGAAGTAAGTAAAGACACGGGCTTAACAAATAGCAAAGGTGGGGGGTAGGGCTAATGAATTGGAAGCTCAAAAAGGTTGATAAATTTTTAGTGTGTGGATGTCGGCAAGATAAACGGTTATGACCAGAACAAGACACTTCAGTTTGTGATTTCAGAGGTAGGTGCAATTTTTAAAACTTCACAAGATCCAGAATGTGACAATGGGAGTAGATGGTTGAGGTGGAATAGAGACAAGCCATCAAGGAGAGGCCAGGGTATTAGAAAGGATGATGAGGAGTTTAAAAGTAATTTCCCATGGATGTGTCCAGTTGGACAAGAGGTTTCAAAGGAGTCAAACTCCTCCCAATATCATTTGTTAAGTACCACCTAATTAACTCAAAACTCTCCCCTTATATTCCCAATTCTCTTGTTTCCATCTACCATGACACCTGGTCTTAAGGTCTTGATTCGATGACATGCATCCAGGTCCCACCTAGGTAAGGTTCAGCACCGTGCCAGCAATGCAGCCAGAGGTGATTATGGATCGCACTCATCTCAGCTGACCTGATTGCCAGCGGGCAGGACACTGGCAGCAGGTACTTATGTGACTCATTTTCCAAGCCTTCCCTACCTTTTTCTCTAACTCTCGGAGTTGGGTCAGAATTCTCTCCTTCTCTTCATCGGCTTCCTGAAGTTGGAGATCTGTAAGGCCTTGGATTTCCTCCATACTTTTTAGATTTTCTTGCAAATAGTGAATTTCATTCTCCAGTTGCTGGATTCTTGCTTCATGTTGCCTCTTATCAAAATTAATCTGTGAAGAAATAAAATTTCAAGAATGATTTTTAGGCAAAATATGTTTTCAGCAAAATAAAAACTTTTTATAGAAATATCATCTATTTTACTACAGGCTATAACTTAAATTCTTTTTTTAAATGGGAGTACCCTGATTTCTAATTTTGTAAACCAATTGCATCCCCCGAGAGGGTGCACAGTTCCTGGAAGTACTGCAATACCAGGTCGATGCGTGGAGTGGATGGAGCAAGCTCCTATTCCATCTCCCTGCTCCAAAAATACATTTAATATGTTGTCCTCGGATAGAGGATGTATCACCTATTAAACTGATAAGAACAGATATTACACTTGATCTTAACCAAAAGTTAATTTTTTAATAATGAGTTGTCAGGAATGGTTTTATCTTGAATGCTCTCTAGGAGTCATTTGAATTATCATCAAAAAATACCAGATTCTGGCAACACACCACACTCTAGGGAATGTGGCATTATTTACCTGCCTGTTATAAAATAACTTGACTTTGCTTCCAAATCAAGGAAAATACAATATCACAAACAAGCCTAACTTTGACATTATAATCACATTCAGGGTTGAATTTTAGTCACACCTAGCTTGACTTGTTATAAGTGAAAATAACAATTATGCTGTATTTACATGACAAAGGAGGCATTGTAATTTGCTGAAAAACATTAACATTTGTCAAACACTTCCCTCCAGCTGCCTCTTGCCCTTTTCTTACTCTTGCTTCTAGGGCTCTCTCACAGGCCTGCCTGAACTCTTCTTGTCCAGTTGCCAGTTTCTCTTGCTGCAGAGCCATTTCTTCTTGGAGTTTTCTCTCTCTAACTTGTGCTTCCTCTCTTTCCCACTGGGAATGTGCAAGAATTTCACTGAATTGTTTCTGTAAGTCAGCAAGACTTTTCCCCAAGACATCTGAAGGACTATGGATGCTAGTAAAGAGGGTGAAAAAATGGTATAAATGTGAAATTTTATTTTTGATGCTAGATGCAAACATGCTGTTAACATTAGCTCTAGAGTAAAAAGAGCTGTGTGGAGGGACTAGTGTCAAGCTATAGCAATTTACTGAGCATCTCCTAAGTGCAAATTATTGTTTTATCAAATGACTGCTGCCACTCTGAAAACATGGGCTCATATCAGTCTAACGATATTTGCTCCAAGAATGTCCATTTCATATATTTGAAATAATTGTTTTCTTATGATGTTTCTTCTCTATTTAAAATGTATAATGTGGCTCTACTTCCTGACCAAATATAATGAACTTTCAAGAAAGAATTACTCTTAAAAACCAAAAATTTCTCTTAAATACCAATAAATAAATAAATAAATAAATAAAGATCCAAAATGTAAAAACAATCAGTGGCAGACAATTAAAATTAAACAATCAGCTAGGCATGAGTCTCACACCTGTAATCCCGGCACTTTGGAGGCCGAGGCAGGTGGATCACAAGGTCAGTAGTTTAAGACCAGCCTGGCCAAGATGGTGAAACCCTGTCTCTACTAAAAATACAAAAATTAGCTGGGCATGGTGGCAGGTGCCTGTAATCCCAGTTACTCAGGAGGCTGAGGCAGGAGAATCTCTTGAACCCCGGGGGACAGAGGTTGCAGTAAGCTGAGATTGTGCCACTGCATTCCAGCTTGGGTGAAAGAGTGAGACTCCCTCTTAAAAATAAAATTAAATTGCCCGGCGCGGTGGCTCAAGCCTGTAATCCCAGCACTTTGGGAGGTCGAGGTGGGTGGATCACGAGGTCAAGAGATTGAGACCATCTTGGTCAACATGGTGAAACCCCGTCTCTACTAAAAATACAAAACATTAGCTGGGCATGGTGGCGTGTGCCTGTAATCCCAGCTACTCAGGAGGTTGAGGCAGGAGAATTGCCTGAACCCAGGAGGTGGAGGTTGCGGTGAGCCGAGATTGCACCATTGCATTCCAGCCTGGGTAACAAGAGTGAAACTCCATCTCAAAAAAGTAAATAAATAAACAAATAAATAAAATAAAATTAAATTAAACAATCTTTTGTCTCAGTCATGTAAACAACATAAGGAGAACATTACAAAAGAAATTTGTCATTAATAGAACTTAGAAAAGTGAGTTTATCATTGAACTTCACACTCACAACTCTCAAGTTGTGAGGCCCACTCTAGACTTGGAGGTCTTGCTTTTTCCTTACTTCATTTCTCCAGCTCCTAATTTCAGTTTTCTTCTTAGCTCATCCACACGAGCTGCCACTTCTTCTGGACGAACCAAACCATCAACCACATGGTTAAGGTGATTCTGGAAATCTTTAAGTTGCTGTTTTAACAAATTATTGTCATCCTATGGACGGGGATGAAATAGGGATTATCTATTACATGTCAGTATATTTTCACTACTGACAAACTAACAAACATTTCTAGACCACAGAACTAAATTCAGACAATGCCTCTTTCAAGTAAAAAGAAATTCCTAAAATTTCCCTATCATTAATCTACTTCAAACTCAGTGTAATAGTGTTAACGAAAATGAAGAATTTAGAATTCAATTAATATGCTTGAAGTGCCTGTTTTATCTGGAGTCCTCTTTACCTATAAACTGTTCATGCCCATTGCTCCAAGGCAGCCCTTTCTGTAATACTATCTAATCCTGGCCACAGATCAACTGACTCGAGGCCAGTCAATACAACTTCTAGCCAGAAAACAGGTTCTCATTCTCTCCATAATTTGAAGCAAGATTCAGTACAGCAAGGCTATATAAATGCTGGACCTGAAAATATGTCAACTCAGGGCTGGGGTCTATGCTGAGCCACATACGATGCTCGGAGAGATGGAAAAAGAGAAATGAGAGAGCCCCTATTTCAACATGAAAGGCTGATAGAGCCCCTCTGGTTCCTAGCAAGCTGTCTCCTTTCTTGAGCTCGTGTGAGTAGGTTTTGGTTCAATGCAACTAAATGATTTCTGACAAAGAAATGCAGAATGGGTTTAACTAGTACTCAGGAGGTTAGTTGGCCAAGTAACCAAAGAATCTAGTTCTAACTAAGGTAGTCCCACAACACAGGTCAGTATTCTAGAAAGCTGACTTCACTTTCTACTTTGGAGGAGAAGGCCCCCAAAGAACATGTATTAGTCCTTTTCTGTAAGAGATATACACTGAAGTATTGGTGGGTAAAGAAAGATGTATGACATTTTTCTTTAAAATATTCCAGCTACAAAAGAGGTGGACAAAATTTAACAATGGATGTTGACAACTATTTAGGTTGGGAAATGGGTAAATAAAGGGTCATAGCTATTCTGTTTTTGTGATTATATGAAAACTTCTATACTAAAAATGGAAAATGATAACTCAAGAACCAACACACACACACACCTCACACAGTAATGGAAAACATGTATATCTTTTATGATACTTGCTTCAGAAGTGGAACTGAGAGCAGTAAAAATTAAATTATAGGTTATTAGATTTCCTTAAACTTCGAGGAACAAATATTTGAAGTGTTAGAAGAAGAGAAAATTTGGGTGAGCTTTGTCTTATTTCTCTCAAATCCCCCTGCGTGGTTTATTTTGGAACTCTTCCTCCAAGCCACATAAACTCTGCCCTTTTATTTCTGGTGATAACAGCTACCATCTCAGCTAGTCAAGCGGCCCCTGACCTTATAGATTTGGAGACCTGAGTATTGATTCAGGTACTTGTTTGTTCAGACATCTGTCTTTTTTGGGAGTTTAATTATCTGAAAAATCTTATCCACCTGTTTTTCCTGCAGTTTGTTCAGCAGATTACTGTGAGAACAGCTACAAAAATATTGTCACACATTCCCACAAAAAGTGGTTATATTTTTAATAGCATCCTTTGAGGATCGTGAAAAACTGTTTACAGATAAGAAATCCCACTGCAACCCACTCTAGTTAAATTCCTGGATAATTACAAAGATATTTCAGTGGAAGAGGAATGCACCAATCTGATCATTTTAGTTTGATCTGGTGACAAATCTGCTTTTAGAAGAAATGCAAGATACTGCTTTTGCCCATGAGTTTACACGGCATATCGTTTACTACTGATACTGCCTCTATGTCTTCGCACCATCATAAAAACAAAAGGAGATTCACAAATAATAATCTTAAAACCATGGTCACAAGAGAACAGGGGCTACGGTGCTGCTCCTCCCAGAATTCCTTTTTTTCTAGTAATTCAAGTTGCTTAGAGCAGGCTGCTAAGTGCCTGACTAAAGATATCATCATCTTTGGGTATTCTGTGTAAGAATGTGTTCTAAAGCAACAAATCTCTACCTGCAGGTGTTTAAGTTTTGCATGCAGCTCACTATTCTCTTGCTCCTTTTCTTCTGAGAACTGGGCTTTTCCAAGAGCATTCTTCAGGGCTTGCCTTTCCTTCTCAAGTTCTGCTTTAAGGGCTGACTGTTCTACCTGTCACCATAAGAAGCAATGACATGAAAGTATGAAATAGCAATAATTTGTGATTTTAAAAGGCACAAATAAATTTACATTACACAAAATCCCTTACTAGCTATAGTTTTACAACTCAATTTTATGTTCGTACTCCCAAATTTAAAAACCAAAGATAATTTTTTCACACAATCCTTAAACTATTAGTAACACTTAAGAAGGATTAAGTATCAGAATCAGCTCAGCTCAATTATACCAAATCAGGATCTTCAAGGGTGGGCCAAACCACCTACCTTTAAAAGCTCTCTGCAAGTGATCCAACAATTATTGCTCTCCTTTCCTTTAGACCAGTATTTCTCAAACTGTGGTCCTCAAAAAAACTGTATTGGCAGGGCGCGGCAGCTCACGCCTGTAATCCCAGCACTTTGAGAGGCCAAGGTGGGCGGATCACCTGAGGTCAGGAGTTCAAGACCAGCCTGACCAACATGGAGAAACCTTGTCTCTACTAAAAATAAAAAATTAGCCGAGCGTGGTGGCGCATGCCTGTAATCCCAACTACTCGGGAGGCTGACGCAACAGAATCGCTTGAACCCAAGACGCGGAGATTGCAGTGAGCAACATTGCACCATTGCACTCCAGCCTGGGCAACAAGAGCAAAACTCCATCTCAAAAAAAAAAACCAAAAACAAACCACCAGCAACAAAAAACTGCATCAACACTAGTTATGCCTGTTAAAAATGCAGATGCTTAAACTCCATCTCAGATTTTTTAGATGAGAATCTCTAGGGTGAGACCAATTTCTAGTTCCTTTTCTAATCATAATGAATTATTTTTACATGCATTCCTGAAATTCAAAGTATCTTATTTTATTTCATTTTCACCAAATAAGCACATATTGATGCTTCTCATGTGCCAGGCACTGAAAAAGCAGAAACAAACAGATATAATCTGAGTATTGACTGAGCTCTGAGTCTAGCTGGGGTAAAACAAACAGATCATCTAGGATCATCTAAACAGATGATCATCATACACATGACAAACAGCTTTATTGTGTACAGGTTATGGGAAAACCAATGTAGAGTCCTGAACCCAGATTTTCAGCAGGCAGAAAGGAAAGGTTAAGGTGGGTTTCCTGAAAGAAGATGCAGCCCATCTGGCTAATAAATTGTATTTTTAATCTGATAAAGAATATATTATAACTGGGCTCTGCCTGCCTCTCTGCCTTTACCTCTCATTCTCTTTTCCCACTCCTCCCCCTGCTCCTGGCATCCTGGAGGCATACTTTCAGCACTTCAAATGTACTATATGCTCTCTCTCCTTACTGCTCTGCCTAGAATACACATATCTTAACTTTATCCCTTTTCACTCTGTCCCCTCTGCATGGCCAAATCCTACTCATCCATCAGCCATCAGCTGAAACATCATTTCTATAGGGTGGTCTTTTCTGACTACTTCCTCCTTAGCCAAAGAATCCTGTCCCTGTCTTTTTCCCACACCTGTTCCACCTGTCAGTTCCACAGGATGGCGACCATGTCTGTGCTTTTCCTAGAGAATCCACAGCACCTGGCCCTCAATGGTCAATCAATAAATATTTATTGGATATGTTTTCTGTAATTTGCAAGTATAATTTTAACTAGGTGGATCTTTCAACTTACCCTAAAAGGAGACAGCAAACTACAACTTACCATCAACCTAAAAGAGGTCTCTTAAACCTGTTCTAAGAAGGAAAAACTAGCATTTATTATCAACTGCCAGGTGCTTTCAAGTCCATTATCTCATTTATTTTCCCCATAAGCCATTTTACAGAGGAGGACCAGGCTGGGAGGCTCAGAGCTATGAACTGATTTGCCCATGTTCACACAGGGGTAGTATTAGCACTCAGAATGTCTGACTCCAAAATTGTGACTTCCTCATCACTCCATATATACTGTATTAAAATGCCTAATCTTAAATTAAGACATAAATAAAGGAATGATGGTATCTTAAGGCACAGGGTACTTAGTTTCTCATTGGCTTCATGCTCCTACTTACCTGGGTAAGTCTTGTTACTTTTTCCAACTCTTCCCTGAGCTGGTTGGCTTCAGCATCCCTTAGGTTTAGCCGAGCCTCTAGCTCAGCTTCATAGGCACTGAGATCTCCCTGGGTCTGCTGCAAAGATGCATTCACTTCATGCTGCTCCTGGAGGGCAGTTTCTAGCTCTGCAAGCTCCTAGAAGGATTCAGTGGGTTTAACTATGGAACCCTCACTGTGCTGCTTAAGAAGCATCTGCAAGGCATTATAAGGAACTTGAGTACTATAAACCAAATGCTGGCCAGCTATTGCTGCCTGCCACAAAGTTGTCAGAAGCAATATGATGAAGCCTCAGGCTGTGCACAACCTGACTGGAAAACAAAATCCTGGCTAAATGTAATCAGGAAAGTCTTAGCTACCAACATACTGTTTTTCAAAGGGACCAGTTCTGTGACACTTGTGAGTCTAAAAACATAAGGAGGGAGAAAGAGAATGGAAGGAAAAAAAGAAGAGAAGATTCAAAGCCTATTTTTCATCTGATGTTGGACAAAATGTTTTCATATTCATTATTTCATTGTATCTTCACAATAACTGTGTATGGCAACTTGCAGTTTTACAGATGAGAAAATACAGAATGAACATCTAAGTAAACTGCATAGGGCTGGTGTAGCTAGAAAAAGGATAGTCGGCCGGGCGCGGTGGCTCATGCTTGTAATCCCAGCACTTCGGGAGGCCGAGGCGGGTGGATCACGTCAAGAGATCGAGACCATCCTGGTCAACATGGTGAAACCCCGTCTCTACTAAAATTACAAAAATTAGCTGGGCATGGTGGCGCACGCCTGTAGTCCCAGCTACTCGGGAGGCTGAGGCAGGAGAATTGCTTGAGCCCAGGAGGTGGAGGTTG
>NW_016107624.1:1232789-1246214 GCF_001604975.1 Cebus imitator | reverse complement strand
AAAAAAAAAAAAAAAAAAAAAAGAAAAAGGATAGTCAGGATATAAATGCAGATATCTGACTCCAAAGCCTATACTCTTTCTACTAAACCATAGCATGTTCATTTATCAGAAAAACAAAATGGGACTGACATTCTCTAATATCAAGGATGATAAGAATACCTTAAATGAGTGCTAACAAGAATATACACACATATTTATTAGCATATCATGGTTCTGATTCAATTTAGTCCATCTGTGTTTTGTGATCAACATTACAGCTCTCATCTATTTATTTGGGATCAAACTACTATAGATTAAAGAAGAGAATCCTATGATGAGAGCTTCTACAAAAGACCTGTCCAAAAACAACCGGGCAACTGAATCATTTGGGCTGCTTGTTTAAAATGTAGATACTACGGGCCAGGCGCGGTGGCTCAAGCCTGTAATCCCAGCACTTTGGGAGGCCGAGGCGGGTGAATCACGAGGTCAAGAGATCGAGACCATTCTGGTCAACATGGTGAAACCCCGTCTCTACTAAAAAATACAAAAAATTAGCTGGGCATGGTGGCACGTGCCTGTAATCCCAGCTACTCAGGAGGCTGAGGCAGGAGAATTGCCTGAGCCTGGGAGGCGGAGGTTGTGGTGAGCCAAGATCGCGCCATTGCACTCCAGCCTGGGTAACAAGAGCGAAACTCCGTCTCGAAAATAAAATAAAATAAAATAAAATGTAGATACTACATATAACCAACCAAAGATTATTATCCAGGATATATAAAGAATTCCTACAAATCTTTAAGAAAAGGCACACAATTCAACAGAAAAATAGGCAAAGAATATGAATAAGGGATTCACTGAAAAGGAAACCTGAACAGCAAATGAAAGGTGATTAGCCTCTCTAGTAATCAGGAGGAAACACAGTTAGCTTAAGATACTATTTTACATAGCGCATAGAGATACAAGTTAAACAAACCAGGAGGAAACAATCAGTCAAACCCAGAACATGGGACAATCTACGGAATGCCATCCTGGATTTTATATGCACACATGCACCCATAGTCTTGAGACAATCGAGAAAATCTGAATATGGTTCAGAGATTAGAGGACATTAGGGAATTACTGTCAATTTTCTTAGGTGTAGTAATACTACTGTAGTGACGTAGGAAAATGCTCTTAAAGAGATGTATGTTGAAGGGATGATGTTATGATATCTGCAACTTTCTAATGAGCAGGGGAAAAAAGTATGTGTCTATGAGAAAGAGAAAATAAATAAATCAAACTATTTATTGAATCTAAGAGGGTTCACAGATGTTCACCAAACTATTCTTTCAACTTTCTTGTAACTGTAAACAACTTCAAAACAGAAAGATGGAAAGACCTTTAAGACTCCGCACTGGCAAACACGAAGTCTGATAAAATACTGAATTTCCTAAATTTTATAACTATTTTGTGTTTATGTTAGAAAATATCCTTGTTCTTAGGAAATATATAATGAAATATTTAGGAGCAAAGGAGTACGATGTCTACAACTGATTTTCAAATGGTTCAGGAAAAAAATCTGTATAAAAATGTATATAAAATCATGTAAAATTATTTATGATGAGATTAAGCAAATGTGTTAAAATAGTAATTGGTGACTCTGGGTGAAAAGCAATTGTGAGTTATTTATATTTCTCTTGCCACTTTTCTGCAAGTTTGAAGTTTTCTCAAAATAAAAGCTTTAAAAAAAAAAAAAAAGTTGGGGCCAGGTGCAGTGGTTCACGCCTGTAATCCCAGTACTTTGGGAGGCCGAGGTGGGCTGATCACCTGAAGTCAGGAGTTCAAGATCAGCCTGACCAACATGGAGAAAACCCATCTCTACTAAAAACACAAAAAATTAGCCCAGCGTGGTGGCACATGCCTGCAATCCCAGCCACTTTGAGAGCTGTGACAGGAGAACTGCTTGAACCTGGGAGGTGGAGGTTGCAGTGAGCCAAGATTATACCACTGCACTCCAACCTGGGCAACAAGAGCAAAACTCCATCTGAAAAAAAAAAAAGGTCGGGTCCCCGCCTCCCCACCTGTCTGCGGCTGTGTGGCTGAAACCAAACAGAGGGAGGGTGCGATGCAGACTTGCGCAGGTCAGGCTCGGACCTGCGCTGCCTCAGGATGTGAAGTGTAACAAGGGGACTGACAGGGTGGGCAGCGTGGGCTCCGCAGTGGTCCACTCCGGTTGCCGGGTGCAGATTCGGGTTCCCAGCCCAAGGCTGCCCGTTCTCTGCCGCTTACTGTGGCCCCGACAGGCTGGGGTTACTGCGGCAGGTAGTCCTGGTGCTCTGCAGGAGCCTACGGCTACCCCTCAGCAGTACTTGGGGCTGGTCCTGGAGGAGCTATGCAGGGTTGTGACAGTACTGCCTGAAAGTATGAGACCAGATTCTAATCCTTATGGTTTTCCATGGGAATTGGTGATATGTGCAGCTGTTGTTGGATTTTTATGTGTGGGGAGAAGTTTTAGACTGGTTAGGAGTTGGCTTTATGTGGGAAGAGAGAAAAAGCTTGCTTGTAACCGTTTCTGGACTAATTGAAGAAAAATGTAACTACTTGAAAATTTTAGCCTTGTTCAAAAAGAGTATGAAGGCTATGAAGTAGTCATTTTTAAAGGATCCCAGCTTTGAGAAGGAAGCAACAGAAGTACAAAGTTTGGAGGCAACCTGTAAAAAGCTGAACAGGTCCAATTCTGAACTTGAGACAAAATATTCTGTCTAGAAAAAGAGTTTTAAAAAAGGAGAAATCTAAACATTCTGAACAAGATGAATTGATGGTGGATATTTCAAAAAGGATACAGTCTCTAGAAGATGAGTCAAAATCCCTCAAATCACAAATAGGTGAAGACAAAATGACCTTCAAGACATTTCAAATGAATGAAGAACGACGGAAGATAGCAATAAAAGATGCTTTGAATGAAAATTCTCAACTTCAGGAAAGCCAGAAACAGCTTTTTCAAGATGTTAAAGTATGGAAAGAACAAATGAGTGAACTTAATAAACAGAAAATAACATTTGAAGACTCCAGAGTACACGCAGAACAAGTTCTAAATGATAAAGAAAATAACATCAAGACTCTGACTGAACACTTGCTGAAGATGAAAGATTGGGCTGCTATGCTTGGAGAAGACAATGGATGATGGTAACTTGTAATTAGAAATGAACAGTGAATCGGAAAATGGTGCTTAGATAATCCGCCAAAAGCAGCTTTGAAGAAACTGATTCATGCTGCTAATTTAAATGCTTCTTTAAAAACCTTAGAAGGAGAAAGAAACCAAATTTATATTCAATTATCTGAAGTTGAAAAAACAAAGGAAGAACTTAGGATATTAAAAAATCTTCAGACTGAACAAGCATCTTTGCAGTCAGAAAACACATTTTGAAAGTGAGAATCAGAAGCTTCAAGAGAAACTTAAAGTAATGACTGAATTATACAAGAAAATGAAATTAAACTCTACAGGAAATTTACAGTAGAGAAAAATTACTGGTTAGAGAAAGAAGAGAAACTTTCTAAAGCAGACAAAAGATCAACCATGCCACTGAAGAGCTGCAGACCTATAGAAAGTTAACCAAAGATCTTGAAGAATTGGAGAAAACTATTCATTTTTATCAAGGGAAGATTATTTCCCATGAGGAAAAAAGAATATGATAATTGGTTGGTAGCTTAGACTGCTGAAAGAAACCTCAATGATTTAAAAAAAGAAAATGCTCACAATAGACAATTAAAACAGAGTTTAAGTTTGAACTTTTAGAAGAAGATCTTTATGCACTTGATCTTCCAAATACAGCATCTGGCAGAGAGCATTCTCCATACAGTCCCTCACCTGGGTCGGCCTTCATCTGAAACAAGAGCTTTTCTCTCTCCTCCAACTTTGTTGGAGGGCTCACTCAGACTCTTATCTTACCTTTGCTTCCAGTGCGAGAAGAAAGAGGCTCAAGAGGCCCAGGGGCCCTCTGGACCATCAGATTACCAATGAAAGAGGAGAATCAAGCTGTGATAGGTTAACCGATCCTCATAGGGCTCCTTCTGACACTGGGTCCCTGTCACCTCCGTCAGAACAGGACCATAAGATGATGTTTCCTCCAACAGGACAATCACATCCTGATTCAGCAATTCCTCGACAGACAGATTTTATTCTAATTCTGGTAGACTGTCTGGACCAGCAGAACTCAGAAGTTTTAATATGTCTTCTTTGGATAAAATGGATGGCTCAATGCCTTCAGAAATGGAATCCAGTAGAAATGATACCAAAGACGATCTTGGTAATTTAAATGTGCCTGATTCATCTCTCCCTGATCAAAATGAAGCAACTCGTCCTAGCTTTCTTCCTCCACCTCTTGCTCCAATCAGAGATCCATTGTTTCCAGTGGATACAAGGGGCCCATTCATGAGAAGAGTGCTTCCTTTCCCCCAACCTCCTCCAGGAACCACATTTGGAGCTTCCTGAGATTATTTTCCACCAAGGGATTTCCCAGGTCCACCACATGTTCCATTTGCAATGAGAAATGTCTATCCACTGAGGGGTTTTCCTCCTTACCTTCCCTCAATACCTGGATATTTTCCTCACACGCCCACATTCTGAAGGTAGAAGTGAGTTTCCTTCAGAGTTGATTCCACCTTCAAATGAGCCTGCTACTGAACATCCAAAACCACAGCAAGAAACCTGACAATATTTTTGCTCTCTTCAAAAGTAATTTTGAAGTATCTCATTTTCAGTTTAAAGTGACTACCACTGTTACATAAGTGATTACATTTTTGCTCAAATTGAAGCTTAATGGAATTAATTCTCAGGACAGTATTTTATAAACAAAGATGATTTAAATATGAATCTCATGAGTAAATTATTTCCTTTTTATTTTATTCTAGATAGCATAACTATTTTAATTTGATTAATCCACTATTATATGAACAATAGTGGGAGTTTCATATACGTAACCTTGCAGGTAGGGAGGCTTTAAATTCTAAAAGCTGTGTCTTTATGCCAAGAACTGTATTTACTGTGGTTGTAGATAAATGTGAAAGTAACTTTATGCTTAATTAAATTAAATAAAGTTTAGTTGATTTAAAGATTTATTTGGCATTGATAATAATAAAATCAGCTAGTTTTTCTATTTAAAAAAAGTTTGGGCTGGGCGCGGTGGCTCACGCCTATAATCCTCCCAGCACTTTGGGAGGCCGAGGCGGGTGGATCACCTGAGGTCGGGAGTTCAAGACCAGCCTGACCAACATACTGAAACCCCGTCTCTACTAAAAAAATACAAAAATATTAGCCAGGCATGGTGATGTATGCCTGTGATCCCAGCTACTCAGGAGGCTGAGGCAGGAGAATTGCTTGAACCCAGGAGGCAGAGGTTGCGGTGAGCCCAGATTGCACCACTGCACTCCAGCCGGGGCAACAACAGTTAAACTGTAGCTCAAAAAAAAAAGTTGGACAATGTTACAGGGTTGGCAAAGATGTAATAGAATGGTAGCTCCCGCATTGCTGGTGGGAGTAGAAACTGAAAAACTCTCTATGAAAAGTAATTTGAAAATATCTACAGAACTTAATTAAGGATGGACATACTTTCTGACCTACGGTCCTGCTTCTGAGCATAGTCCCCATGTGTTCAAGATGTGTACAAGAATGTTATACTCGGCATTGTTTGTAATAGCATAAGCCTGGTAATCAACTAAATGCCTCCCCAAAAGAGAACAAATAAATAATAAATTTGTGGCACATACCTAAAGCAGGATGGTACATCTATCAGTAAAAACGAACAAAGTAGAACTACATCTATCAGAGTGCATACTTTTCAAAAACATAAACATGAAGGAAGAAAGAAAGTGGCCAAATATGTACACTGTGATACACTTTGTATAAGTCTTAAAATCATGGAAAATACTATATATTGCTTATGGATGTTTACATATATAATAAAAGAATAGAGGTACAGGGAAATAATAACCATATTCAGAACTTTGTTACTTCTGGAAGGGAGTAGACGGAGGATTTCAAATATGTCTATAATGTTTAATTTGTTAAGCTGGGTTTTAAGTACATGACGTTAAATATTTGTGATTTTTTTTAATATACCTGAGAAATTTCATATTAAAATATATTAATTCAATTTCTGGACCCAGCCCTACTGAGCAAGGAGTTTGGGAATCTGCAGTTCTCATGTATGATAACATTTTCCAAACAACTAAAATAGATCAAGAGAAATCTTCAAATAAATGGGCAACAAATCAGGTTCATAAGGGTATAATTTAAAACATTATATCTGCCTTGTTAGCTATAAAATAACGTTAAAATTATCTAGTAACAAAAAGAATAAGAAAAGCCATTCTGTGTTCAATTTTGCAGCATAAATAAAACATGAACATTTAATACAGTATATGTAATAACTACAATTTCATATTCTTTAGAGTTATTTAGCAAAAATACCTTTCAGGGATAGAAATACAGCTTAAATAATCTTCCTTTTCTGAGCAAAGAAAAAAATAATAATTCTAAATGTATCACAGCTAAAGAAGGAAAAAAAAGAAAAACCAACTTTTAAAAGAAAAAAATCACCATATTGCCACTAATACTTTTTCCCATTTAAAAATGTACTGTTGGCCAGGCACCATGGCTCACGCCTGTAATCCCAGCACTCTGGGAGGCCGAAGCCAGCAGATCACGAGGTCAGGAGTTTGAGACCAGCCTCACCAACATGGTGAAACCCTGTCTCTACTAAACATACAAAAATAGCCAGGCACGGTGGCACACGCCTGTAATCCCAGTACTCAGGAGGCTGAGGCAGGAGAATTGCTTGAACCCAGGGGCGGAGGTTGCAGTAAGCTGAGATTTTGCCACTGCACTCCAGCCTGGGTGAAAGAGAGACTCTGTATCAAAAAAAACCCAACCAAACAAGTAACAACAAAAAAAACCCTGTACTGTTAACTCCTCCAACTAACTTAATTTGGACATTATCTACTTCGGAAGCTAAAGAAAATGGCAGGAAAAAAAAAATTTAACTTCCTCATATTTTCTGCATTCATGGCAACTATTTCCAGTTGGTCTCTCTCCTGCTTGACTTCTGTCAATTTCTGCAACAAAGCCTCTTTCTCATCCCGTAGCTTCCTGCATTCATTCTGGGCCTGAGTTGCCTGGCCTTTAATGGTCCCCAGGTATTCTTGCAAGCCACTGATGACACCTTCTAACTCCTTCTTCAGGGCTTCATTTGCTGCTATCTGGCCTAAGCAAGATGCAAAAAGGGTAATAATATATCTTTTTAAAGTACTGTATTGCCCCTCAGCACTTTGTTACTACCCAAGAGTGAAGGTCTAAGCTTTCAATTCTTCCCTATCATTTTTCTTTTTCAAAACATAATGTTAAATTTTCTTCCTACTATAGATAGTACAGAAGTATTAAGCAGGTATAAAATAAAAATAGTATATTTTGTGGGCAATATTTGTAAAATGCCTCATTCATGCTGTGAAGAGTTTGATTTCCAAATAAAATAAAAAAAAAATACATAGCAAAACTGCGAGTTCTTGCTGCTAAATGCATAGAACAAAACCACTCAGTATACAAGATGAATCCAAGACTGTAAACATAAACATGTAACCTGAAGACTTAAAACACACACACATATCCCATATATAGTACTGGATACACACTATGTGCCAGGAACTTTATGAATACTATCTTTTTTTTTTTTTTTTTTTTTTTTTCCAGACAGGGTTTCACTCTGTTACCCAGGCTGGAGTGCAATGGTGCAATCATGGCTCACTGTAGCCTCAACCTCCCTGAGCTCAGGTGATCCTCCCACCTCAGCGTCCCAAGCAGCTGGGACCACATGCATGTGTGCCACCAGGGCTGGCTTATTTATTTATTTATTTATTTGTAGAAACAGTGTTTCGCCATGTTGCCCACACTGGACTCGAACTCCTGGGCTCAAGTGATAATGCCTGCCTCAGCCTCCCAAAGTGCTAGGATTACGGGCGTGAGCCACCACTCCTGGCCTATGAATATATCTCATGTAATTCTCCCAACAACTAATGATGGAGATAATAACAACTTGTCCAAGGTGACACAGCTGACAGTAGCAAAACAGGGAGTGAGACCTTTTTACACCGAGCCCAGGCTCTCACCACCATGGCCTATTGTCTTCCTTTTCCACTATTATGGAAACGTCACAGTTTAAATCTGCTGCAAAAGTAGATCCTAAAACTCTTTCTTTGTATAATCAGACACTGAATTCCCTGATGCCAATGGGTGCTTTGCTCCTGAATGGATTTTATGCCATAGACAATCACATGCCAGAGCTTATCATGATCATGTACTGACTTCTGGCCTACTGACTGGAAGGACCTGACTCACTAGACGTCAATGCAACAAAACAAAACAAAAACAAAACTTTAAAAGTGTATTAAATACTTTTGGGTATCCTGTAAATATTTCCCCATCAAACATTAGCACTAACAGGTAAACTGTATTAAGCTAATATCTGGATTAATGCTTATCTTTATCATCTTTCTTTTATTAGTAAAAAACTGACTTACCTTAAATCATATTTAAATTCTCACCTTCAGTAAGTTGTTCTTCAAGGTCCTTAATCTCTTCAGTTTCCTTAGCAATTCTAGAAAGTATCTCATCCAAACGACTTTCAAGTTGTTTGTACTGCTTGTTCATAATGTCAAGCTGTTGTTCTTTACCCCTCTTTTGAGCCTTCATATGGGACTGAATTAAAAAAAAAAATCAACAAAACCCCAAATTCCTTAAACTCCTTTAAAAATAATAATCCTTAACATTTTTAAAGAAAGAATAGAAAATAAATATAATAATTTGCATCTATTTTGTGTCAGGCCCTATACTGTTTTCACATAGGTAGTTTTCATTTAAACTTCAGGATAACTTGATGTAGAAATCATTTCCACTTTACAGGTGAGAAAACTGAGGATCAGAGAGGTTAAGTGATTTTTTTCAAGGGCATAGCTAGGTAGGTAATGTAGCCATGTTCAGTGTTATTTGCATTGCATGAGATTGTGCCTCTTTTTCTTTCTTTCTTTTTTTTTTTTTTTTGAAATGGAGTCTCACTCCATCACCCAGGCTGGAGTGCAGCAGCATGATGTGAACTCACTGCAACAACCATCTCCCAGGTTCAAGTGAGTCTCCTGCCTCAGTCTCTCGAGTAGCTGGGACTACAGGTGCACACCACCACACCTGGGTTTTTGTTTCTTTGTTTTTCGATTTGTTTTGTTTTGTTTTTTAGTAGAGATGGGGGTTTCACCATGTTGGCCAGGCTAGTCTCGAACTCCTAATCTCAGGCGATCCGACAGCCTTGGCCTCCCAAAGTGTTGGGATTACAGGCATGAGCCCCCATACTGGCCTAAAATGTGTCTTTTAAAAAAGGTTTCCAAAGTTAGTTGGTTATAGCATATATCTATAGAAAAAAACTTAAAAACTATATCCCAAAATGTTAACAAGAATTATACTTGGGTGGAAGGATTACACGGGGAATTTTTTTCCTTCTGTAATGAGTATTTTTATATTTAAAAAGACTTTTACAGTAGATGCCTTTTTAATTAGAAAACACATTAAATGTATTAAAAAAAGGTTTCTTAGAAGGAAATAGAGGCATGAAATAGATAAAATACTTGAAATTCAAATTTACTTTGAATCTTTTATACAAACATTTTGCTTTTTAATAAACTGAGAGCTGAGAGGGACCTCAAAGACCACTTAGCCCAGTGAATCTCAAAATGGAGGGCCCTACGGAGGCATACCTCTCTACCATACACTTGTCCATGGTGGAAAACAGAGCTTTCACACACCCACACACCCTCTGGTGCCCTGAAGAGTGGATTGTATTTCTCAGGTATGCTAAGGAAAGCAAATCAAGAGGCATCGATCTAGTCTAACCCTTCCTTTTAAACATGAGAAAACTGAATTTCATTTCCATCAAATGACTTTCCCATCTCCTAAGGCAACTGTTCATATGGAGACAAAATAATTCCCCAGAGAACCTTTGCCCTCCCCCTCACTCCTTCATGACTCTTAAATTTGCACCCACAGGATCAGAAGAACACAACAATAAATAAGAGAAAGTTATCAAAAGAGGGAACTGTATCAGTCAGAAAAATGAACACCAATGATTTCAAGTCTAAGACCCATGTGATTATAAAAGAACATTTCTCAATTTTATGTATTTGCTTACCCCAAATACAAGAAAGAAAAGTGTCTTCATTTCTGATGAACAAAAGACTGTGGCAGCTTAATTGGAAGGTTTTAAATTTACTACTGGTAAAACTTTATGGGATTTTGCAAACTCTTTTCCCTACACTCCCAAAATACCCATTTGAAATCTTTCTGAAAAGTTACATGTAACAGCTTACATTCTAAGTAAATTTCGAATTGTTACGGCTCAAGAAGTAATTTCTTAAAAGACTGCACTCATATCTGTATCAATAAATCTTTAAAATTCACCATTTAAAATTCCACCTAAATCTTTATACACGGGACAAAAATTTGGTTCAATATGCTCATGGTGTATATTAAACACATAAGAACAAAAGTAGATTCTGCGATTTACACCACCGTGGAGCTCACAAAAGAGTTATCGTAAAAACAGGAACTTCCATCTCTGACTCCTCCTCCTTTTAAGTCCTTTGTACAGAGAGAGAAAAAAAATGATCATACCTTAACTTAAAATTCATCCTGTTAAAACTGAGCCGTTGATAACAGAGAAATAGTGGGCGGAACGCTTTCTAATGCTGTCTTCCAATTCAAGTGCACTTCCCTCTCTGACAGCCACATTTTTGCAAGCGCCTCGGAGCCTCTGTAACTTTGCAGAGCCTCAAACCACATTCTTGACCACGAGTGAGCGGCAGCCCCGCCCATCCAATCACCAGCAGCCTCTGCGGGCAGGCCCCACCCTCCACGAGTTAAATCATAACACAGGAAGCTCCCAGGGCCAATCACGCCCAAACTTTGCAACAGATCACTGCAACAGCTCATTCCCTCCAGCGAACAGTTACCTTTGGCTTCCAACAGGGCATTTCCCAAAAGTAATACAAATCTTTATTATGTTTGCTCCTGTGATAATCTGTACTTCTATGAGTAATTTTATAACTAAAACAGTCTGTGATTTTTAAATGGCACCCTTTCCTTTTGAAACCTAGTTAAGTGCTTATATTCGCTGAAAACTTGCCTAGGTTTGGTTCTGATCTAATTTTAAAATAATCTCTTTAGACCTTTAATCCCTTTGTGAGGAGAGGGTCATTGCAGTAGCATAAGCGAGGGCTCCACCTCTTTCTAAAATGATGATTTGGGAGCAAATCACTTAATCTTTCTATATCACATTTTCATCCTCCGCAAATTGAAAGAAAAATGGATGGATGTGATAAAATGAAGTTCCTTGCCAAAACATGGACAATGCCCAGCACAATGTATGACATATCATGGGCACTTACTATGTTTGTTTTCTATCATATCTCATCAAAGTTAAGCTTTTACTTTTAAATTATATTGGCCATTCAGAAAGATACTTCATCTGATTACATAAAAATTAATTAAAGTCTACCTATATCTATAGAAAAATATGCAGGCATCTCACTCTTTATAATTCCTCTTCTGCTTAAAGACTCACATTTTTTAGCCTAAAATGGGATGCCTACTACTAGCCAATATGAAACTTTGTGAATCAGAAGATGTTCCCTTTGGATGAACTTAAAAGAGATCTCCTCTGATGCTGGGACTAATGCTGCAAACTTAAGAACTGTTAGTAGTTTTAATAAAATTAAAAAAGAAATTCAAATTTGGTTTGTATGTTTCATCCCCACTGCACAGGTTGACTTCGAAACTTGGATGCCATTCCCATGTCTTATTTACCTCCTTTCTATATATAATTATCTACAGAAATCCAGTGACAAACTCTCTGCCAGAAATATCACAGTCATTTATTGAAAGCAAACACATATTCCAGCTACTAATTAGACTCATGGATCACAGAACTGGAAGGGGAAGCAAAGGAGTTTTGGGTAGGATCTGGTCTATAAGCTGCTTCCTTCCTCCCTTCCATGATGCAAACATTCATAAGGCAAACATTCATAAATACAGGGCTGGTCCCTGGGGATACAGATACCAGTAGGATACAGTTCATGTCCTCAGGTACCTTACATGGGTGGCAGATTGAACAAATATATTTTCCCCTAATATATGTGATCTGCAGTTGGTTAAACCCACAGATGCGGAATCCATGGATATGTAGGGCTGACTGTATTTATATATCACTTAAATTTGTACATCAAATTAAAAGAGACTTTCAGAAAGGACTCTGGACTCTGATGCTAACAATAATGAGACATGTAATATGTAGACAGACAAGTCGAAATTTCTTAATTTACTCACATGTTTTGGGTCTTTGGAATCCAGTCTACCTATGGCTATTTGAAGGTCCTTGATCTCCTTCTGCTTTTCAGCAATTTCCTGCTTTTGTTTTTCCATCTGCAGTTCTAGATCCAAAGCTTCCGGGCGTAATTGATTCACAAGTTGTAGTCTACCACTCAACTGCTTGTAAAGAAGGTCTTTCCCTGCTTCTGAAATCTAATCTCCCCAAACCCCAACAGAGAAGAACAACATTCATTTATTAAGACAACATCTATAATTTTAAAAAGTATTCTATGTTCTATCAGTTTTTTAAAAATAAAAGTAAAATATGGGAGTTTTCTAAGCACTCCATTGCATATTTTACACTTTTATGATTATATGTAGAAAATCTTACTTTATAAAAGTTTATGAAAACTAATAGGCACAAATCAAGTTGTCATTCTATAATAGTATAGGCAACTTGTAAATTATTAATAATAAACATAATACTAACTTACTATGGACCATGCACTGTTCTAAACTCTATATCCTTTTATTTAATTCTCAAAACATATAAAGTAAAAAGTATAATTATCCAATCTTATAGATAAGGAAACTGAATCATGGAAAATTTGAATATCTTACCCAAGGTCATACTAGGAGTTTGTGGAAGCAAGACTTTGTGTGACTGTAGACAATTTCACTGACTATTACACTACAGTTTACTAATTAGCTTTAGTATAAAGACAGTCAACCAATATACTGAGTACTGACATAGAAGCAATCACTTAATACTCCCTTATTTCTAACAGTTTTTAACATAGACATTTAAACAAATGTAAAAATAAAGACAGTCAACCAATATATTGAGTACTGACATAGAAGCAATAACTTAATACTCCCTTATTTCTAACAGTTTTTAACATAGAGATTTAAACAAATGTAAAAATTTCTCCAGAGTCTGTATAGAAGTGTAAAAAACAGGGCCGGGCGCGGTGGCTCAAGCCTGTAATCCCAGCACTTTGGGAGGCCGAGGCGGGTGGATCACGAGGTCAAGAGATCGAGACCATCCTGGTCAACATGGTGAAACCCCG
>NW_016107624.1:1204329-1232614 GCF_001604975.1 Cebus imitator | reverse complement strand
AAAAAAAGAAGTGTAAAAAACATGAAGATAAAAGACTGAAAGGAAATAAAAATAAGAATAATTATGTAATTCCCTATAACTGCAATACCTTTATGATCAGGAAAAAATTTTAGAATTCCATGTTCACTGGAAAATCATCTCACATTATAGAATTTCAAAATACAGCAAACTCTCATTAAATTGAGATTTTTATTTAACTGAATCAGAACCCGGCTGAAGCTTACCTTTGTTAGCATGTCAAGTAAGTGAATAGTATAAATAAACATTCAGGCTATTAATGATTTATTATTATTAACTATTTATTAATGATTATTAACTGTTAATATTAACGCATTTAAATAACTCGATTTTCCAAGCATATTTTGAAAGTATACATTTCTTTTAAAATTATGTACATTATTTACATCTACCAATCTATGTAAAGCTTTGGCCAGTGCTATTATAAAACATTCTTTTTAAATTATTAAAACCATCTTGATAGCTCCCTCCATCTCATCTCTTATCTTCAACCTATCTTTAACTCCTGTCAGTTTGACTGTCCAGTGTTTCCTGGAATCAGCTGGCTTTCTCTCCACAACCACCAGCACCTTCCTGGTTAGCACCAGTATCATCTCTTGCCTGTACTGAACAACAACCTCCTGACAGGTACAGATGCACACATCTCCATTCTTTCTATCTCACTCAGTCCATGTCACCCTTTGTGAAGTAGGGCAAAGTGACAAATAGGATCAGCCACTCAACTATCAAAGGTTTCCCATTGCAGGCAAAATAAAATTCAAATTCCTTAAAACAGCTTATGAACAATTTGGGAGGCCAAGGAGGGTAGAGCACTTGAGCCTAGGAGTTCAAGACCAGCCTGGGCAACATGGTGAGACCCTCGTCTCTACAAAAAAATACAAAAAATTAGCTGAGCGTGGTGGCACATACCTGTAGTCCCAGCTATTCCGGAGGCACAAAGGTGGAAGAATTACCTGAGCCCAGGAAGTCAAGTCTTGGTCTCAAAAAAAAAAAATTGCCTATGAAGCCTGGCATGATCTTTAACCTCATGACTCTTTTAACTTCATCTTCCTCTACACTCTCCCTCATTCTGCAGAGAAATCTCTAATATGAAGGCCTTTGTACACACTGTCACCTCTATGTGGAATACCTTCCACCAGCTCTGCCTTACTGGCTCCTTCTTATCCTTTGTGTCTTTGCCTGTCACCTGCTTAGAGAGGCCTTCATGAATCCCTACAATCTAAAGTATACCTCTTTTAACATCTCCCCTAATTTTCTATTTTTTTTCTTATAACACTGTAGCTGTTTAACTTTTATTTTTTCCTTTTTGCATATTTATTGTCTTATTTCCCCCACAAGTCTGGCCATGAGAGGGACATATGTCTATTTTGTTCATTACTCAGCGCCCAGCCCAGTGACTGACATATATAAGCTTCCAATAAATTTGAATCAATTTTTAGTTATTATAAAATCTGAAAGTAACACTACAGTGTATGTTTGAAAATAATCTACAATTTGGACTTCACATTTTTGTTCTACCTACTGTGGTATGTATGTAGTTACCATCATAATTTTTAAATACTTTTAAAAGTTGTAAATAACTAAAACCTATTTTACACACCTAAAAACTAAAATGTCAAGCTACTTCCTTTTTTTGAATTTTTCCCCTGTGCAATTACATCATGGATTTGAGCTGCTTACTTGCCTATTTTACAACACACTTTGGTAATTTTTGAGAATATGTTCACATATCTTCAATCTTTTTGTACACCACATATCTTTTTTTTTTTTTTTTTTTTTTTTGATGACAATGTTCTTTCTAAGTCCCAGGATCTTAAAGGTGTGCAGAGTGCTTAATTAAATTAGAAGAGATACATCAGGAAGCGACTTCTCAAGACTACATCTTTTTACATAAAATTAAGTAATTTATTTCTAAACATGTTATTAAATGCTAATTGGATATCAACATACATAGAAGAAAAATATAATTGGCAAATGCTAGAACCATATTTGACTCTGAAATTTATTATTCCATAATTAAGCAGCTAACTGCTTTTTTAAATTGTTTTATATGGTTATGAAGAAAAAAAACACATTTCATTTTTCATTTCCCCTTAGCACTGCTGCTTTGCTTTTACATACTTTTTTTAGTTGTATAGCTTCTTCCAGTTGTTTAAATTCTTCAGTAGCTCTCAAAATTTGTTGTTCTGCCTTTTCTATTTCGTCATGCAGTTCTGATAGTCGAGTTTGTGCTGAAAATTTAAAAACCATGCTTACATAGTATGAAACAAGAAAAATCTTGAATTCTGAAATTTCAACCAGATAGTCTTTCTTGCAATAATCTTCTCCACCCTCTATTAAACATCACACAAAAAAATTTAAGTAACTACTTATGATGCTTTTCTTGTCCACCAATTAATCTCTAGAACAAACCGTTTCATGATATGATACAGAATTATACTTGATACTTTTATTTGTAAAATTGTTAACATGAAAGGGGCTTTACTGGATATTCCCAACACTAGTAAGCCCTTTTGAGAGAACAAGAATTTTATTGGGAAATATGCACTTTACATGTCACTAAGTTCTAATTAGGTTCAGGATACTTAAAAAAAACCCACAAAACCTTGGGCAAATGCTTTATGATGGGATTCAATATCAAGAAATTCACTACTGAGCTCTCTCTCACAGTTGGAGATGATCTCAAATCAATTATTTTCCACCTAAAATTTAAGATTTCTCTCTCCCTGTCTGCTACAAAACTATGAGCTATTTCCTTTAAAAAGCTAGTCTGCACATACATCTGATTTATTTGTACCTTCCCCAAGAGCCTTGCACATAGTATACATAGACATGAATAATTCAGTTTCTTTTCTTCCTTCACCAAGTCAACCTCCATTTGCCTTCCAGGTCTTTTATTTAGCTACCAGTCAAGGGAAGATAAGCTGCTGATTTGATCGATAAGAGCACCACAGTGGGCCATAACACTAGGGAGATCCACAAACCCAGGTCAGAGTTCTCTTTCTTCCATATCACGCAGCTTTGTGGGTAAGTAGATTCAAAGTCTGTCATTGGCAGGGTCTCTAAAGTGCACCCCCGTCTTGGCTTGATTTCTTCCTTTATGTGACTTGCCAGAAGGTATTAAGATCCCTTGAATCAGATTATAGAGCATGGGGCATGTCAGGAAAGTCAGAGGCTAGCCTTAGGCCCAAGCCTGATGAGCATGCTCTGTCCAGCTTATACAAAGCATTGCTTTAGGTTTTTGCTACATGCATAGCAATCAATCAAGTGGTTCTTTACTTGCTTCAGTTATTACTAATTGTGACTTTGAATGTATAGTTCCAATGCTTATTGGAAGGAGGGGATTTACTCATTCTTGAATCCCCTGGACATGTTGCCATCTAATTACTGCCAAAAACTCCATTCTTAACCATAACAGGAATCATTACAAAATAAACGTTCGATAAATCTGTTTGATAATCACTACTTTTGTTTTAGACTTTTCATGGAAACAACAGCATCATCAGCATGTTTAATTAAAAGAGTTATAAAACAAAATTGGCTTACATATTCTATGTTTTTATATTTTTAAAGAATTTAAAATAATTTTAACCTGCAATTATTTTTTTTCCTTTGTCTTCCAGTTGCAGGTCCAGTGGTGCATGGCCTATCAAGTTCACGTGATCATTTCTAAGTTGTTCATCTGGCTCCATCTTCTTGATCTGTACTACCTGAGCATTATCAATAATGTAACTCTCTGTGGCAAACATATTTCTCTTGTATCTGGATTTGCCAATGTAAGGGCTTTCATCTGGGGCTTTATCAACTTCAGCATACTAAAAGCAAAATAATAGATTTACGGTTTAATAAGTGACCTCCAAGCAGTCAAACAACATTACTCATTTTACTAGTGGCAAACATATCACAGAATTTCTCAAGTTTACGTAAATCCTACATGCCTAGAAACTAAAAAATATATGGTATTCTTTCAACTTCTTCTTAATATACCAAAAAGGAAATCAGACTAAAAATGGTCTCAAAAAAAATTCTTCCTCCTACCACTGAAGAGTGAAAGTTTGGACTGATTAACAACTGCCTGTAGTTATGTGATTTTTAGCACTGCTTGATCTCTCAAATTAGAAATCTGGGTGTTTTATTTTGGTTTCTTGGCAGATATATGTAAAATCTCAGTCTAATTTTTTTTTCAGATACATGTATGTAACCATCAGTATAATAAACATTAATCACTGAATTTTTAAAAATGAAATACATGATATGGGTTGGAATCACTGGGTCTTAGAAGTTTGGCATTTCCCTTGTGGCATTTGTACCAGTCATGATTGACTAATACCGAACCCAGTGATTAATGAACAAACCATGTAAGGAGATGACTATTCCCTGGTACTGAAGCACTTTTCCCAGAAGTCTAAATTTAAGGGAGCTGATCAACCCATACACTTGGGAAAGACAGCTAAGAGTTAGACAACTCCTTTTGGTAATGGATATGGCTATGGGCAGATTCTTTTTAAGTTTTTTACCTCTTTAGGATACTGTTCTAACTCTCTGAGCCAAATAATTCATAGATTCAACCAAAATACACTTTACTCCTCTCATAACAAGAAAGTGGAGTGATTACTGATGAAATCCCTTACATGTCCTCACCACCTGCCCTCCCCTACTCTACCCCATGTGGACTTTACCTGTGGATTACTAAAAAATTTAAATAACTCACCTCTGATGAATAATAATTTAGTGGCTCAAATTTAGCATCAATTTTATAGAAGGCCAATTCCTGTTCCAGCTCATATTGCTTCTGACATGCTCGTGTTAGTTCTATGGTCTTCTGTTTTAGCTATTGGCCCAATTTGATATGAGACAACATATAGGATCAGTAAGTTAGTATAAAGGTGTAATGATACAGCAAGTTCTCAAAGCTGCACAACACTCAGAACATTTTATCTTCTAAATTATAAAAAATGAAACACAAAATTATCATTTCATAAGAGATCATATAAAAGACCTTTGAAGTTTGTATGCTATTTCAGAATATAATGAATAATTATTTTTAAAATCACTTAAATTTGTTTTAGCTAAACAGAAAAACATCTTTGTATCAATTATTTTTGCATAACTGGCCTAATAAATATCTGCTTCCTGACTTCCCAAAAATTAGCACTAATTTCTTTAACTGACTTTCCGACTTTAACAATAGCTTCAAATTATGAGGGAAAATGGTAACTGGCATTAACTGCAGAGAAATAAAGAGGAATGAGAAGGATGAAAATAGAGCTTGGTTTTAATTGTCATACTGTTGTTGCTGTAGTATTTGTGGCTAATAGCATCTCAGTTTTCAGTGTTGAGGACATTAGGATGTGAATAAGCTCAATCAGATCCAAGTATGTAATATTCAATTTTAATAAGGCAATTCTACTATAACTTTTTATTCTTAGAAATTTTTGGAGCTTGGAGAAGATAAGTGATTCAATCTAATTCTCTGAATTTATAAAGAAATTAAGTCTCAGGTTGGTGAACTGACTTGTCAAAAGTTACATATTAAATTAGCATCAGAAGCTAAATATTTTATTAGCTAACTACTAGTACCAGCCTTTTTCCACTAAACCAAACTTTGAGTTTATTTCAAAGATCCACTAAGTGATTTTTGTCTTTTTTTGGCCAGTGTCTGATAGTAGATATCAAAGAAAAAACAAGCAGAAAAATTTCATTAATATAAAAATGCAAGCAGAAGAGAATAAAACATAAACACAAACATTTTACAAGGCCCAGGAAATCAAAGTCATGCATGATTTAGCTCACAGTCACCTCCTGATTATCCATCAAAATGGAAGTCATAGCCTAGATAACAGGAAACACTGAGCCAAATAGTCAATGTGTGCCAGACATTGTGCTAAGCATTTGACATATGCTATTGTACTGAATCTTCACAACTACCCAATAAGATGATAAAAGCTGCACAGAGAAGTTAAATAACTTGCCCAATTGCACAGCTGGTAGTGGAAGAGGCAGAATTCAATTCCAAGTCTCCTGATTTTGAATCCGACACTGTCTATTGTTCATGCTGCCTTTGATGTCCTGCTGCAGGGTGTCCAACACAATACCCACATAGATACTTTCACTGAATGCTCATAAGTCTCCGAGTCTCAAGAAAGCAACTCACAGTCAACACTGTCAACTAATCTTGGGTTCTCTCCTCAAAAGTCATTGGCAATAGTGGCAAACAAATGGCAAATGTGACTAGAATCAGAGAGAATATATGAACTGGTCTGCAGGCAAATAATAAGAAATAGACCAGGTAAATAATAAGAAATAAACTGTGCATTTCAAAGTACTTTACTTTTGTGTCTTTTTNTTTTTTTTTTTTTTTTTTTTTTTTTTGAGACAGAGTTTCACTCTTGTTGCCCAGGCTGGAGTGCAACGGAACAATCTTGGCTCACTGAAAACTCTGCCTGCCAGTTCAAGTAATTCTCCTGCCTCAGCCTTCCGCGTAGCTGGGATTGCAGGCGCATGCCACCATATCCAGCTAATTTTTTGTATTTTTAGTAGAGACGAGGTTTTACCATGTTGGCCAGGCTGGTCTTGAACTCTGACCTCCAGTGATCTGCCCACCTTGGCCTCCCAAAGTGCTGGGATTACAGACGTGAACCACTGTGCCTGGCCTTTTTGTGTCTTTTATAAGCCCTAGGCTTAGCATACAATAAGCACTCAATAAATGTCTGTTGAAGAAATGCATGAATAAAAGCAAAATAGAAGTCAAATGAACTGGAAAGTAGGCTAGTTACAGTATTAGCTGTGGATAATCAATAGTTGACTGCAGGTAACATATTTACCAATCAGAAAAATAATTCTTTCCCCCACATTCAAATTTGCTCTCCTATACAAACATTCATTAAAAAACAAATACATACACACAACACACATTTCCCAAGAAGGCAAGCCAGTTTCAAAACTTAAAATGTAAGCAAGCATATTAATACAAGTTAGCATGCAAACCCTGAAAAACATAATGTGCAGTTCAGGCCTGGAAGAACTACCTTCAAGGAAGAATAAAGAATCGGCAGAAAAGGTCCTGCAAGAAACCGAGACAAGGGCTAAAAGAAGAAGCAAACAGATACTGTTCACCTGGAGAGTTAAATTGTAATAATAAAGTTGCTCTTTACTGACTACTTACCATAGGAAGATATGGCTTTTAGTACTGGCAGTATTCTTACATGGACATATTTTATTGTCATTCTGAGGTACAGATTTACTATCTTCTGTTACTTCACTTGATTCACTTCAAATTATTTTCACACTCATTACCTCATTAAATCCTCACAATTCTGTGAGGCTAGCAGGACAAGTAAATAATCCTCATTTTAAATATAACCAAACTGAAGCACAATAAATAATTTGCAAATAATTAATTTTCAAAAGGACAAAGAGTAAATAATAAATAATTTGCAAATAAGTAAATAATTTGCAAAAGGACAAAGAGTAAATAATAAATAATTTGCAAATAATTAAATAATTTGCAAAAGGACAAAGAGTAAATAATAAATAATTTGCAAATAATTAAATAATTTGCAAAAGGACAAAGAGTAAGCTTGGTTAACATTTGTTGGTGGCAGGACAGGACTACTATGGTTTAAACGGCCACCAGAAGACTTACTTCTGTGCTACTTTTCTTTTATACATTAACTGGCCTAACGCATAAGCAATTACTTTTTTAAACCAGAAAACATCACATCATAGCAGACGATATTCTCACTAGATATTCTGCAAAAAATAATAAAAATGTTTTTCAAATGTCAGCTCTTAGAATAAGACCCAGAATTATTTTAGGCATCTAACAGTCCTTGGGACTAACAGAATAGGCAAAACCAATATGAACTGGCAATTTAAAGAAGAAATACAAAATAGCCAATAAATATATATGCAATATCAACTCTCCAACAGTTATAAAAATTCAAAACTAAAACAAGATTCCATTTTTTCTACCATATGTACAAATTCAAAATAACAATACCCAGTTGGAAATTGGGTATTTTCTTCTCTGCTGTGGAAATGTAAATTGCTTAGAAGCTTTTTGAAGTATGCATTAACATTTATCAAAGTTTTAAATGCAAATTACACAGTAATTCCACTTCTAGTGGTTTATGCTAAAGAAATACTAGTATGAATGTATACAAATCTTTGTGTGTATATAGACACACACACACACAAAGATTTTCTCTGTGGTACTGTCTCTAACAGCAAAAATAGTGAAAGTACCTAAATATCTATCAGTAGGAATAGGTTAACTAAACTATGACAAATACATTTAATGGAACACAACACAGACTTTAAAAAGAATGAGAAAACTTTATATATACATATATACATTTCTTTTTTAACTTGGAGAGCTTTCCATGTATGCTGTTTTGTGAAAGGTAAGACGGTTAACAATAATATACAGTCGACCCTCCATATATGTGAGTTCTGCATCTGTGGATTCAATCAATCACAGATTAAAAATTCTTTTTTTGAAAGGATGGCTGCATCTGTATTGAACATGTACAGATATTTTTTCTTAATTATTATTCCATAAACAACATAATATGATTTAGGTGTTATAAGTAATCTAGCAATGATTTTAAAGTATACTAGAGGATGTACATAGGTTACTTGCAAATACTACACCATTTTACATAAAGGACTTGCACATCCGTGGATTTTGGTATCCATGGGGGTGTCCTGGAACCAATCCCCCACAGATACAGGAGAATGATTACATATAGTGATATTCCTTTTTTTAATTACAAAAATATTCAAAGGTATAATGTACTTACTGACATATACATTATATAATTACATGTATACTGTATAAGAAGCATAGAAAACAAAAATTAACATCTGGGGAATGGGATAGGGAAGAGGGCACTTTCATTTTTGCTAAATACTGTTGTGTTGTCTAAATGTGTTATAATGAACATACATTAATTTTGAATATAAATGTGTTTTTATCTTATTTTTGCAGAGACAGGGTCTCATTATGTTGCCCAGGCTCATGCTGAATTCCCAACCTCAAGTGATCATCCCACCTCAGCCTCCTAAAATGTTGGGATTAAAGGCATGAGTGATGGTGCCTGGCATAAATGTGTTTCTAAACGGTTAATGATAAAAATAGCATAATGACACAGAGAAGAGCACACTCTGACTTCTAGCAAAAATAGGTACAGAAAAAAAAGGAAAAACTTCTGACAGTTTACAAAACATGTTTTCACAGCACAAACATATCAGTAACATTATAAATAAGCAAAAGAGAAAACTAGGCAACTACAATTCATCGTTTTAGGATAGTGGAAAGTCTTCAGGTCTGACATTTTGCCAAGGTTTTCAATGGGCTAACATGCACCAGGGAATCAACATATAGAAATTACGAGTTTTTTTTAATCTTAGTAATAAAAGATGGATTCCATGTCCAAAAAGACCTATAATTCATGAAAATTTGGATAATTTTTTCAAATTGCCTTCTAAATGTTTTTCCCAATGAATAGCCTCGCCTACAATGTTGCTTTTAAAAAATAAAAACGTCTAGGAGTACATAATGCAGCCCAAGATAGCATTAGTCTTTTGGGAAGCCATATCAGTCAACTACAATTCATAAGCCTTTCACACATATTTCGTTAAACCACATCTTCCCCATTATATGGTCAGGAAGTTGTATTTTTAGACCCAAAGGCAAAAAGAATTATCTGTCTTAAGAGAATACAGCCAAAGCAATGTAAAATATGAACTTACCAATTCATTTTTTGTGTTTAAGTCACTCTTGAGTTCCTCACAGCTCTGTTTCTGTAACATGGCCTCCTCTTTCAATGATTTATTCAATTTATCTTGATTTTTGATTTCCTCAAGGAACCTTGTTTGATTTTTCTTAAGCTCTTCAGTTTCTATCATCTTTTTTTCTAGGTCTCTTTCCAGTCTTTCTACCTCTTCTGCCAATGAAAATTTAATAGTTTATCATTATATTTCCTATTTTTAAAAAGGTAAGAATATGTCTCAAAACAATAGCAAAAAAAAGTCTAAAAATATTACAAATACAATTTTACTTTTAAAATTAGCCACCATGGTTTTGGAAGAAAGACTATCCTGATCTTGAAATTGATTTAATTTAAAAGGCCACAAGGCTTCATTTTGATGACATTTTTAAAAGATAATACTTTACTTCCAAGTATTTGATCCTATTAGTGTGCTGATAAATGAGTTTTTTTCTAGGTGACCTTTGAAAAACATGCAATTATTTTTCTGACATTAGTAATTACATTTAAAAGGATGCTGCAAACATGTTTGCAAAATACTGTATTATCTTAAAATCCTTCACTGGCTTCCTGTTACTCTTAGGATAAGATCCAAAACGTTTGCGAAAAGCAGATAAAGCTCTTCATAATTTGGACTCAACCTCCCTCTTCTGCCTCTTCTTCAAGCATATTCTGCTGCAGCTTTCTTAACGCGATCCCATTTCTTCAGATTTGTGATACCTCTTCTCACCTATAGGCTTTTATTCACACTCTTTCCCTAGAACTGTCTTCCTCTACCTCCTACTGGGCTATTTTGCATCCTCCAGGTCTTAAGTTTTAAGAAAACATTTTGAGAAGCCTGCCCAGGCCCTAACCTGTCACCAGGTTAGATGCTTCTGAGGGATGCTCCCATGCCACCCTGAAATTCTGCTTGGCCCTTGTCACACAGGGAGTTGTAAAATGTGATCAAATAGCTTAGCTGTCTGCCTTCCCCCACTAAAGTGTCACAAAAGCAGAAACTGCATCTATCTGGCTCACCATTAGATCCTACGAGCCTAGCACATTAAAGCCTCCTAATTAATATCTTAAGTCATGAAGGAACCACGAGTAGTCTAACCATTTCCCCCAAAAGTATATCTAGATAATGACTTTCTTTTGCATTATTAATGTTTTTAATGATTCCAAAACATAAACTTCAGAATAACAAATGTTGAATTCGGGAGATTCCAAACTAATAAAAATTTGCCATGTTTCAAAAGTACTGGATCAAACCATATGAAATTGCCATTTTTGTAGGTCAAAACAGACTAACACCAATTTCAAATGAACATAGGCTCATTTTCCAACACTCTAAAATGGCTATTTCTTACCTTCCTATAAGGCCGGTTGCCTAGCCGGGAGGCTGGACACACCAACCTCTGCACTCAGCACCTGACTCTGCACCGGGCACCAGGCTCTGCACTCAGCACCTAGATCTGCCGCATGGCTCCCTTGGAAAGCTCCGGCTAATGCAACCCTGGCCGGCTCTCGCACTGGAAAACCTGCCCAACAATCCGCCAACCAATAGCAGCCCGCCCCATCTCAATCCCACTCCCCTGGACCCAATCAGAGCACCCAGCTGTTGCTCATTCCTCCTAGCCATAAACCCCCGCCCCACCCCCCAGGAAGTCAGCGAGACTTCTCTGGTCCCTTTCTCCGGACCATAGAACCTTGCCCTGAAGCTGAATAAACTGGCATTTAATTTTCTTATACTGGCCTCAGTTTCCTCATTTTAAACTCAGCAATAACCCTTACACTTCCTTTCTTCACAAACTTCCCATACACCTTCTTCTATTTTCTCTCTCACCTGATGATCTCACAATTAAGAAAATGACCCCATCAGTAAGAACTCCCCGTTTTACCACCACCACAGCAAAAAAACTACCCACACCTGTACATATCTTAGTTTCTTTTCTTTTTTCTGACGGAGTTTCACTCCTGTTGCCCAGGCTGGAGTGCAGTAGTGCAATCTTGGCCACTGCAACCTCTGCCTCCCGGGTTCAAGTGATTCTCCTGCCTCAGCCTCCCAAGTAGCTGGGATTACGGGCTAGCGCCACCATGTCTGATTAATTTTTGTATTTTTAATAGAGATGGGGTTTCACCATGTTGGCCAGACTTGTCTCGAACTGCTGACCTCAGGCGATCCACCTGCCTCGGCCTCCCAAAGTGGTAGGATTACAAGAATGAGCCACCACACCCGGCCTCTTTTGTCCTTTCTGATGGAGAAAGTGTCACTCCTATCAAGTGATGATTTTTCCTTTTTTTCCTCTAATTACATTCTCTTGTCTTCTCAAGAACCAAACGAATTGAGCCATGTCTTGTTTCTCTACTCTACTTTTAGTTTTTGTTTTGTTTTTTTGTTTTTGAGATGGAATCTTGCTCTGTCACTCATGCTGAAGTGCAGTGGCTCGATCTCAGCTCACTGCAGCCTCTGTCTCCTCTGCTCAAGTGATTCTCCTGCCTCAGCCTCCCAAGTAGCTGGGATTACAGGAACCCGCCACCACACCCAGCTAATTTTTGTATTTTTAGTAGAGGTGGAGTTTTGCCATGTTAGCTAGGCCGGTCTCAAACTCCTGACCTCAAGTGATCTGACTGCCTGGACCTCTCAAAGTGCTGGGATTATAGGTGTGAATCCTGTGCCCTGCCTCCACTCCACTTTTGAATATTCTGTTCATTTGTTTCTTTGTTTTCTGGCTTTGAAGTTTACAGCATTTGTTATTTCTGCCCATTTCCTGGTCTGGAAGCCACTGGTGAATTTAACTTTTAATCTTTTTTTAAAAATTATTTATTAAGTACTAGGAGAGAGATTGTGGGAGGAAATTTCAAATCTCCACCCAAATGTCTCCCTTCTCTTCACTCTTCAATCCATTATAATCTAGCATCTGTCCCCTCCATTCCTTAACTACTCCTGTCAAGACCATTATCACCTGTGGCCAATCTAAAGCACTTTGCTGCTTATCTCCCTTGATAGCTCAGCAACATTAAACAGAGTTGATCACTTCCTGTCTTGAAAACTTCTCTGGGCTATTTCCCACTATTGTCTGGTTTTCTCATACCTTGCAGGCCTCTCTCAGCTCCCTTAGTGAACTGCTTTTCTTCCTCCTCCCAACCACTGCCTGAGTGAGTTGATTTCCATGGAATTTAATGTCATTTTTATACTGATGACTGAGCATAAAATTTGTATCGATAGTCCAGATCTCTTTAAACTCCACTCACATTTCTGACTATTTGACACCACCACTTAGTTGTCTCACAGACATTTCAAACTCATGTCCTAAACAAAACTCTGAATTCTCCATTTTTATAAATGACATCACCATCTAGCCACTCATTCACTCAAGCCAAAAGCCTGGGAATTACCCAATCCATTAGAAAATGCTACTGCTTCTACCTTCAAAACTGATCCACCCATCTTTCATTTCCACATCCACCATGTTAAATATAGGCCACTAACGTTTCTAGCCTGGATCACGCCTATCGAAGTGTTAACCAGGGCTGACTCTGCTTAGCTTCTACGATCTTGTAAATGCATTCACATGGTATGGCATAGATTCCAGCCTAGATTACTATACTAGCCTCCTAACAGGTCCCTTCATCTCAATTTTCCCTGCTCCAAATCATTCCCTACTATATATCAAAATGATGTCCTATTTCTGCTTAAAAATTGTGAATGGCTTTCCACTGCACCTGGAATAAAATCAAAATTCCAAGGCCCTGTGCCATCTCACACCTACCTATGTCTCCAAACGTTTTATTGAGCTGTCCTCCAGTCTATCTGATCTTCTTTCACTTCCTTAAACTCACAGGGTCTTAGCTGCTCCCTCCCCTAGAATTTCATTCTTCACTTGGCTAATGCCCTCTTCTCTTTGCTTTCAGGTTAACTGTCACTCCTTCAGAGAGCCACTCCTGTACACCACAAAGAGGGTTCACCTCTGTTACTTTATTTGGGTTTATTTGCTTTTTGTCTGTATTCTCTGCCAAAACAGAAGCAGCATGGACACCAGCAATATATGTCTTGCTCCTCATTGTATCCTTAGTGCCAAATACAGTGCCTGGTGCACAGTACACAATAAATATTTGTTAAATTGATTTATGCTGCCATTTCCCATGTACATTTTAATAGCACTACAAAGTTCATAATACATATTTCTAGATAACTTCTGAAAATAAATTCCTTCCTCAACCAAATTTATTTTTTTTGAAATTTAATCTTACCTAAACTGAATCTGTCGAAAGCCTCCTGTCTATCCTGAGTAGTTACTGGCTGACCTTCCAAACTTTCCAGCGAACGGAGGTGGAAAATGGTAAACTGGTGGTAATGTGGAAGGGTCACAATTGGATTTTCAACTAGGTTCAGAGAAATCAAATCTTGAAGCGGTTTCAACTTGCTTATATCTTGGAGCTGAAATGATATAACATTAGTATTGGAATAATTTAATTTAAAAATCATAGCATACCTCAAGGAAGTTACAAATCAAGAAAATTTAACATGGCAAGGAACCTATTCATGAAACCAATTACCCAAAAGTAGTGGTTGTCAGGAGAGATACAGAAGAAGAGTGTATGAGTATTTATAGTGTATTCGGATGGTATCAGGCATTTTCCATATACCATTTCATTTGTGACTCCTCACAACAACCTATCATGTAAGTATCACCTTAATTTTACAGATGAAGAAACTCAGGATCAAAGAAGTTACGTGACTTGGCCAAAGCTCAAAGCCTGTAAGTGAATGAAACAGGATTTGAATTCAAGTTTGTATAACTCTAAGCTTTGTCTTTTCATTATACTGATTCAACAAACCAAAAAAATGAATGGCTATAAAAAATATTTTTGTAAAGCTTCAGATAACTGAGCTATAATTGATAGTTTATTCTCAACCTAAAAAGGTTGAGAAACAGTACTCCAAATAGCTAGTACAAATAAATCTTCTCTCCCAAGTGAATGTGTAGCATTCTTCATAATGCCAATGTCCAATATCAACTGGGTGAGAACATCATACAAAATTAGAAGTAAATATTGACTGATTGATTTTCCTATTGCTCAACTGACACTGACTAAGTTGATACGATCTAAGAATCAACTACTTCAGGAATATATGCTAAATTTTAGATCTATGGCTACCTCTTCCCATCATCCCATAAGCTTCAAGAGCTCCAAGGTGATGCTGTATAACATGGGGTTGGGCTTGGGCTCTGAGGCTCTTGAGCTACCAGGATAAAATTAGAAAGTATAGATATTGTTAACAACATGTCATTAAATGAATGTTGCTTATTATTATTGGCCTCCACTGGTGAAGGCTTAAAGAATATACCTTTGGAGTTAGTGTTTTTTTGTTTAATTATTATTATTTTTTTTAAGATGGGGTTTCGCCATGATGGCCAGGCTGTCTTGAACTCCTGACCTCAGGTGATCCACCCACCTTGGCCTCCCAAAGTGGTAGGATTATAGGCGTGAGCCACCGCACCCAGCCTTAAATTTTTTTAAAAGCATTTTCACATCTATCATTTCATCTGAGCCCCCATAATACCTCTGTAAAGGAGGCAGTATGGGGATTATTTTCCCCAGTGAGTTTTAGAGGGATTAAAGAATTCTCCAAGGTCATGGAAGCCAATTCTAGGCCCACCTTTGAAGTCACATCTTTCATTTTCTATTCCACAACTGATGTTCTTTAAATTATGGCACAATTTTCCCAATTTTAATACAAACTTAAATAAATTAACATTTTTAGTAAGCAAATTCTTATTAAATACCTAGCTGTGAATAAATACCATAAGAAAATCATAAACTATACTCCAGAGAAAAATATACATCATCATCCAAATATGTAAATCATGGTAACAAAGTTGCTCTATTATAAAAAGCTAGTGATCAACCTCCTATAATACCTAACTTCATAATCAAAATAAACTGGTAAGTTTGAAATTGCAAGTTAAAACTGTCAAAAAAAAACAACCCAGAACTTTCTTCTAAGCATTCAGTAATCTGGATTCTGGCACAAAATTTGACTTTGGATATGGGACTCAACATGTCCTAGACCTTAGTTGTTACTACCTAACTCATAGTATTATAAAAAATAAACCCTGTAATAAATCCTGTAAACCTATGCCTTCTTAGCAAGAATGTTATGAGGCTCACATGAAATGATAAATGTAAAAATGCTAAGAGGTTAACTCTTAGTTATTATGGAACCCATGCAAAATGAGGACTGCTTGTATTTAATTAATCTAGAAAATCCTGGGCTATGTCTGAATCTGGTGTTTAGTCAAAGGACCAAAAACTTTACAAGAAGAAATCCCATTTTTTAAAAACTTAGATTTTAAAAAATCTCTTATTTTTCAACAAGTCCAAAATTTCCTGCTATTTTGAATAACTTACCGATGATATCTTATTGCCTTTCAAATTGAGGACTCGCAATGATTTTAACTTCTTCCCTAACCATAGTGGAATATGCTCAATTTCATTTCCTGCAAGGTTTAGCTTTTGCAGATTACACATATTTTCTATGCCTTCAATTTTGCTGAAAAGCAAAGGATAAAATTAAGTACAAAGATAAGAGTCCCTGCATTGTAGTTTTAGAATAAACAGCCTTGGCTCCATGTGAGATTACTTTTCATAATGATAATTTATTAACTATTTTCATAAATGAGAACAAAGAAAAGTGGCTAAAGCCAAATTTACCAGAACAGCTAAACTGCCAACCCTTTATTACTATGCCCAGGAATCCTATCCATCTTACTATCAGACTCTGCGACTCTGTAACATAGAAAAGAAGAATGTGTCAATGGCAATCCCACCGACTACTGTGAACAGCCAGCGGAGAGCTGGAAAACTCTGTAGTACCCTGTGCTATCTGCTACATTCCTGCCCAAAAGATGTCTTTAATTATCGGCTTAAGTCATCATAAAAAGATTAGCTGTGCTAGCAGGATATGGGAGCCCATAGATGATACTGTATTTATGAATATAAGTAATTTAATCAGAACTTTTAAATCAAGCATTTATCACACATATTGATGAATTCTGACTGATGAAGCTTTCCCCAAGTCACTTCTAATTTATTTGTCAATTTAATTCTTTGGTCAATTTTCTATACTGCACAAATACTTCAAAGCTTCTATCTACACTGGGTAAACATTTCTAAGCTTCTCTACTTTCACTTTTATTTTACTGAAATTATTTTCTTTTTTTTTTTTGAGACGGAGTTTTGCTCTTGTTACCCAGGCTGGAGTGCAATGGCGCGATCTCGGCTCACCGCAACCTCCGCCTCCCGGGTTCAGGCAATTCTCCTGCCCCAGCCTCCTGAGTCGCTGGGATTACAGGCACGCGCCACCATGCCCAGCTAATTTTTTGTATTTTTAGTAGAGACGGGGTTTCACCATGTTGACCAGGATGGTCTCGATCTCTTGACCTCGTGATCCACCCACCTCGGCCTCCCAAAGTGCTGGGATTACAGGCTTGAGCCACCGCACCCGGCCTCTGAAATTATTTTCATCAGAATCAACTTTTTATACAAATTTTATATTAAGGGTTTATAGTCCATTAATCATTTTTTTTCATTTCAGTTTTGTCATATTAGAACTTTTGCCATTGCTAGTCATTTTCTTGGCCATCATATTTACCAAGTCTAACTTGGGAAGAAAGCAAGCAGGTATTAAGAATTTCAAGATTTGATTCTTGTATCATTTTGTCCATAACAAGTTTTCTATATGCAGTTTGAGCCACTGTCAGTTTTAGTATGTTTATTTCTCACAGCAATATTATAAATTGGAAACAAGATTGAGAGCATACTTCTTGTAGCAATGAGCAAAGAACATCAGAATCAAAACAGGTTAAAATATCTTGAGGGTCAAAATGGCAGGGTTAAAACATTCTGCTTCATGTCAGCATTCTTAATGTAATAATACAGTAAATCATAAACAATATCTGGAAAAACTTCCTGTCAGAAATGAAATTAAGATATAATTTGGTGCTCAAAAAATACATCTCTTTGATAATGCTAGATGTTATTCTGTACTTCAGTAACACTAAAACATAAAGGCAGTTACCTACCATATGTGAAGGGATAGACATTCATTTGATCAATGAATAAAGATGAAATATCTTCTGTTTCTGTGTCAATGGATTCTTTCAGTAATGTGGATGGCATTAAAATACCTCTCTAACAAAGCTACCTGCAATGCTATCTAAAGATTTTGTTATATCACTCACCTGATTTTGTTATATGATAAGTTGAGTTCACGTAATTTTAACAGCTTGTCCAACTTTTCAATCTTCCCTATTAGATTATAGCTGAGATTCAGTACTTCAAGTTTAATACATTTTTCCAAATTCTCGATATACTAATTGGAAACAAATCAACAAATACTTTACACAACAGATGCCTTGACATAAAGTACAATGTTTACATATGTGCATCAGGGGCTATTTGATCAGTCATCAGAAAATAATATACCCTTACTGATCTCCTGGACAATCCCTGGATGCAGCTCTCCTTGACTAAGAATAATAACTCTACTCAAGCTACCAAACTCTCCTTGCCCTTCAGTGGGCAACAACACTGCCTACATACTAAGAAGCTCAAGACCGTCCAACAAGAATTCCCTCACTATTGTTCCCTCTACCTCAATTTTGCTATACCTCTCCCTCTTGTTCTCCTCCTTTCTTCCAAAAGATAGTGCTATGGTTTTAGTGTCCCCTCCTAAGCTCATGTTGAATTTAATTGCCATTGTGACAGCTCTGAGAGATGGGAGTTCTGCTCTCAGGAATGAATGAATGCCATTATCTTGGGAGTGAATTAATTATCACAGGAATTCAGCCTCCTCCTTCTGTGTCTCACATACTTTCTTGCTCTGCCTCACCAAGTGATACCTTCCATGATGTTATGATGCAGCAAGAAGGCCCTGACCAGACGCAGCAACTCAGTCTTGAACTTCCCAGCCTCCAGAACTATGAGCTAAAGAAATCATTACGCTTTATAAATTACCAAGTCTGTGGTAGTCTGTTATAGAAGCAGAAAATGGACTAAGAGAGATAGATTTCTTCTTTTTCAAGTTAAACTAGGTACTTACATTCTTGCAGGATCTCACTCACTTCCTCCCCCAATGCTCTTGCATATTCAACCTCTTTTTCCCTCCTGGATCTTCCCCTCAAGTTTAAAAGCAGTCATTTTCCAACACATATTTATTACATACTTACTACATATGAGGCATTGCACCACGTAACGGGAATACAGCCTGAACTAGACAATTTTTCCCTGCTGCCTGGAGCTTACATTCAATATGTTCAGATTTCTTCTATATAAATCACTTAGGACTAAACTTGTTTTACTTGAAGCTATCATCTTACCTCCCTTATCTACCACCAATGTTCTCACCAGAATTGTCTACATTTGTTCATTCTGCTTTCCACTCATTCCTATTCTACAGGTTGACTATACCTTAACTGAAATGCTTGGGACTAAAGTGCTTCAGATTTCAGATGTTTTGAAATATTTGCATTATACTTACTGGTTAAGCAACACAAATCAAAAAGTCCAAAACCCAAAATGCTCAAATGAGCATTTTCTTGGAGCATCAGGTCAATGCTCAAAAAGTTTGGATTTTGGAGGACTGGAGATTTTTGGATTTGGGATGCTCAACCTGTATTGGTAAGGCAATATGTCTTCTACCACATCAAATGGTTCTCTCCAAGATTATCATTCATTCATCCATTCCACAAATATTTATTGAACGTGGATTATGGGCCAGGAGTTGTTCTAGGTACTGGAAACAAAGTAGTAAATAAAGAAAACAAAGTTCTTGTTCTCAGTCACAGAAACAGACAATAAACAAATATATTAGCAAACAAGATTTTCAGCAAATGAAGTGCTAACAAGGAAATAAAGACATCCTGTGACAGAATGCAAGGCACCAACAAGGCAGATTTTGTCCATTGTGTTCACTACTATAGCACTACTGCCTAGTGCTAAATAAATACTGTTGACTAAAAGAATGAGAGTGTGACTGAAGAGAGAGTGACTAATTGTGATCAGGTGGTAAGAGAAGGCATCAGCCTAGATGACAGAGATCCTCCAAAAAAAAAGAGAAGACCTCACTAAGTTGAGACCTTAACAAGACACCAGCTGTGTGAACATCTAGGAGCAGAGAAAAAAATGCAGAGGCCCTAAAAGAATGAACTTGGTGGGCTCAAGAAACAGAAAGATGGACTTTTTAATGGCCAAATCCAAATGACTTATTTTTCTTCCTTTTTTTCATTTTTTGTTTGTTTGTTTTGAGATAGGATCTCATTCTGTTACCCATGCTAAAGTGCAGTGACTTGATCTCAGCTCACTGCAGCCTCAACCTCTCCAGACTCAGGTATTCCTCTTGCCTCAGCCTCCCAGGTAGCTGAGACTAAAGGCATGTGCTACCATATCTTGCTAATTTTTTATTTCTTGTGGAGATGGAGTTTTGCCATGTTGCCTAGGCTGGTCCTGAATTCCTGATCTCAAGCAATCCTCCTGCCTAGGCCTCCCAAAGTGCTGGGATTATGGGTGTAGGCCAACACACACAGCTAAATTTTCTTCCTATCTGACTATTCTAATGACATGTTATATCGTCCTTTCCCACCTATCATTCCCGCACCTTTGGCTTCCATTCATCATACTCTTGGATCTTAGTTCCTTCAGACTTTTTCACAGGGTTGCCCTCTCCATGCATGCTCTCTGATTCTCCCTATTTCTCCTCTTAATTCTGGGCATTCTTCACACTAAGCTCTAGATTCCCAGAGATCAGAAACCAAGCTTATTTATTTATCTGTGTCTACTCCCACAGTCTAACATAATGCCTGACATGTAACTACAACACAGTAACTATTTACTAATTTGATATTTCATTTTTGCCCTTTTTAAATTCCAGCATGTTTCCTTTTTTTTCTTTTTTTTGAGACAGTCTTGCTTTGTCTCCCAAGCTGGAATGCAGTGGCACAATCTTGGCTCACTGCAACCTCCACCTACCAGGTTCAAGCGATTCTTCTGTCTCAGCCTACCAAGTAGATGGGATTACAGACACCCACCACCACGCCTCACTAGTTATCATATTTTTAGTAGAGACATGGTTTCACCATGTTGGTCAGGCTGGTCTCAAAATCCTGACCTCAACTGATCCACCCACCTCTGCCTCCCAAACAGCTTGCATCACAGGTGTGAGTTACAGCGCCCGGCCTCCTTTTTCCTTTTTAATTACACGAGATCTAAATATATTCTAGCTGACATGGTTTGGCTGTGTCCCCACCCAAATCTCATCTTGAATTCCCATGTGTTGTGGGAGGAACCCAGTGGGAGGTAACTGAATCATGGGGGCAGATTTTTCCCATCCTGTTCTCATGATAGTAAGTCTCACAAGATCTGACGGTTAGTATAAGGGGGAGTTTGGCTGAGTGTGATGGCACATGCCGGTAATACCAGTACTTTGGGAGGCCGAAGCAGGTGGATCACAAGGTCAAGAGTTCAAGGCCAGCCTAGCTAACATGGTGAAACCCTATCTCTACTAAAAATACGAAAAATTAACTGGGCGTGGTGGCAGGCACCTGTAATTCCAGCTACTCAGGAGGCTAAGGCAGGAGAAGTGCTTGAACCCAGGAGGCAGAGGTTGCAGTAAGCCAAGATTGTACCACTGTACTCTAGCCTGGGCAACAGTGCAAGACTCCATCTCAAACAAACAAAAAAAAATGGAGGGGGAGTTTTTATGCACAAGCTCTCTTTTTGCCTGATGCCATCCATGTAAGACGTGACTTGCTCTTCCTTGCCTTCCACCATGATTGTGAAGCTTCCCCAGCCACATGGAACTGTAAGTCCAATTAAACCTCTTTCTTTTGTAAATTGTCCCATCTCGGGTATGCCTTTATCAGCAGCATGAAAATGAACTAATACAAAGGCCAAATAGTAAATGTTTTTGGCTTTGTAGGCCATATAGTCTTGTGGCAACTACTAAGCTCTGCTACTGTAGTGCAAAAACAACCACAGATAATATGTAAACAAATAAGAGTGACTGTGCTCCGATAAAAATGCACTTACAGAAATAGATAGCAGGCCTGATCTGGTATGCAAGCTGTATTTTGCCAACTCCTTCTCTACAGTCAATATTGTATAGAATATTGGGTAATAGAAACTTATTAAGTTGGAGATGTCATATAATACTTTTGATTTAGAACATTCACTGGAAACAATAAAAGGTCTGCCACAAATTAGGTGACATTAGGATAATTTTTTTACCTGCAGTTTTAAACCACAGAAAATTTAAAAACATTATCTATGCTCAGAAATTGTTGGTAACCTGCCTTAAATTTCTTGCCACCATCTTTAGAAAGTGAAAGGTTCAGAGATTTTATCAAGGCCAAATTGTCTTGTTTAGTAAGTTTTTTAACGAGGGCCTCTGTAATATATCGAACTCCCGCATGTGAATCAGCTCCTGAAATTATAGAAACAGATCATCATCAGTAAAGACATAAATATCACAAAGAACAAGTTGTTTTGATGTTACATAACAAAAACAAAAATTATGCAAATACAAAAAAGTTGGCTATTTCTAATACAATATTTTAATAATATTTTACTTTATAGCATTTTATAACAATAATGATGATAATGGTTATACACACTATGAATATTTGCTGTGTGACAAGCTTTACGCTAAATGGTTTACATTTTTAAATTTAATTTGTACAACAAACCTTGGAGATAGAAAGTATTAATATCCTCACTTATTAAAAAAAAAAAAAAATCATTTGCTCAAGATCCTATAGCTAATTAAGGCACAAATCCAGAACCTGAACCCAGTCGGAGGAACATAAAACTTGCGCTTTTAAGTATATGAAGTTTTTAGTAATATTTTCATGTTAGTTTTTAAAAATAAACTGGTGATACTTAGTCATTTGTTTTTTTAAAAATTCCAATCTAAAGTTCAGAAACACTGCAATTCTTAAAAATCCTCTTTTCCTATTTTTTTTTATGATGAGAAACTCCAAATTTGTTCCTCTTTTGCTCCTTTAAATAGAAAGAATCACGACATATTTTACAGCTATAGAGGAGTCACCTGAAGGATGGTAAATCTGGTCTTGTAACTTTCCTGGATATTGTTGTCAAAAACTGTTAATGCCATATTACATTTTATAAAAGTAGCCCTAAAAAGAAAATCATCTCTTGGTTCTTGCCTTATGAGTGAGAAAAAAATTAAACCTGGGTTGATATCCAGGCTGTGAGCCAAAGACGCCCTATAATTATAAGTTAGTATTAAATATAATTTGGTTCAAAATAAAATGACTTTTAAATTTAACTTGGCTTGTTCTAGAGAAGAAAACTGATTAATATTTGATTTATATTCTAAATTTGATAATATTCTAAAATGTTAATCAAATTAAAAATAACAATATGCCAACTACTACTAAAGATACAGTATTAACTCAATGTTGTTAATGCTTTCTAATAAAAGCTGATTAGAGTTTAATGGCTATTATTTCATGACTTGGCAAAGAATAATTTACTTTTGAAGTCAAATGCTCTACCACTAAGCTATATCCCCAACAATGCACTTTTTTTTTTTGAGACAGAGTTTAGCTCTTGTTGCCCAGGCTGGAGTGCAATGGTGTGATCTCAGCTCACCGCAACCTTTGCCTCCCAGGTTTAAGTGATTTTCCTGCCCAGCCTTTCGAGTAGCTAGGATGACTGGCATGTGCCACCACATCCAGCTAATTTTGCATTTTTAGTAGAGATAGAGTTTCTCCATGTCAGTCAGGCTGATCTCGAACTTCCGACCTCAGGTGATCTGCCTGCCTCCACCTCCCAAAGTGCTGGGATTCCAGGCGTGAGCCACCGCACCCAGCAACAATGCAATTTTGAGAACAGATTTCTAAACTAACAAAATGCTTTTAAGAAAAAAATAAAACACTGGGGGAACATACATGCATGTCCCATAGTGGAAATCAGTCCATTCACAAATAAGCAGTTTGCTTTTAAGAAGATTGGCATAGGCCAAGTATGGAAACTGAGTTTCCTCTTTCCGGAAACTCCCTCTTTGAATCCACTGACATCTTTACCCTCATCCAGAAGCCTGAGTCCTCCCACTGTACTTACAGAGTTTCTGTTAATAAAAATAACAGATCAAATTAGTACCAGAATGTAAGTTCAAAATTTTCCATCTCTACTTAAAGTATGTGGGCAGACCAATTCTTAGATTAAAAAGTGATACCTTTATGGTCTTGGTAGTCCAAAAGCATATTGTTTTCATCTGCAATCTCAACTTGTTCACACTGCTGTCCTCCAGAATGAAAAGGTGGAGTCTCTGATCCAATCAAAGGTGAAAGTGATCTAGATCTCATATTGGGCATAGATGATGGAATAGGAGAGTGAGGTGACGATGGCATCTTTGCTTTGGAGAATATTTTTTGTTGAGGACCTTTCTTCATTGTAAGAATAAAGTCAGGTGTTCATCAAAACCTGTAAGAGTTTTCAGTATATTCAACAAGATTAATTTTTAAGAGCTATCAAAACTATTATTTCTAGAACCTTCAGGACTATAAAGTTATAAGCTCAGAGGCTATAGATGCTAGGACCCATACTACTCCAACCTGATGGATCAGACACTATTTCAAACATCACTGATGGCCTTGCCAGAGAGAAAGATCTCCGGAGGGTCTAGCATTGACACATGCTCCAGTTGGAAGTGTTGTCATTCCTGTTCTCAGTTAATTGAACCAAACTAGTCACAGGGCCCCTCATACTCACACGAGGGGGTCCCAGAATGCAGGAAGCTGGAATATTTGGCAACCAGCAGTGTTTCATACTGATGAGCACTCTCTCCTTCCTCAAAGTCTCCTCCTTTCATTTCTGGGACACCACACTCTCCTGATATTCTCCTGCCTCCTTGGCTACTCCATGAACTCCTTTGCTGGCTTCTGTTCCTTCCTGCAGTGTAACTTAAACCTCAGAGCTCCACAATGCTCCCTTCTAGTCTCTCTCTAATCTTATCTTCAACAAATTAATGCACACTTATGGTTCCCAATGCCATGTGTCAACTGATATTTATTTATTTAGAGATGGAATCTTGCTCCTGTCGCCCAGGCTAGAGTGCAGTGGCATGATGTCAACTCACTGCAACCTCCGCCTCCCAGGTTCAAGCCACTCTCCTGCCTCAGTCTCCTGATTACAGGCACCTGCCACCATGCCCAGCTAATTTTGTACTTTTAGTAGAGACGGTGTTTCACCATAGTTGGCCGGCTAATCTAGAACTGCTGACCTCAGGTGACCCGCCCACCTCAGGCTCCCAAAGTGCTGGGATTACAGGTGTGGGCCACCACACTGGGCTGATATTTATTTATTTATTTATTTAGAGACAGAGTATCACTCTTGTTGCCCAGGCTGGAGTGCAACAGTGTGACCTTGGCTCACTGCAACTTCCACTTCCCGGGTTCAAGCAATTCTCCTGCCTCAGCCTACCAAATAGGTGGGATTATAGGCATGCTCTACCACGCCCAGCTAATTTTGTATTTTTAGTAGAGACGGGGGGGTGGGGAGGGAGAGAGTTTCTCCATGTTGGTTAGGCTGATCTCGAACTCCCGACCTCAGGTGATCTGTCTGCCTTGGCCTGGGATTACAGGTGTGAGCCACCATGCCTGGCCGGTATTTTTATCTTCAAGCCAACCTTTCTCTGAGCTCCAGACTCCTATTTCTAATTGCCTACGTGATATCTCATTGACATCCTAAACTCAGTCCAGATTGAATTTATTATTTACCCCATTCCTCCTCTCACTCTCCTGTTCCTCTTCCAGTGTTCCCTAACTAGTAAACACTGCTCACTGCAATAAGCCAGAAACCTGGGAGTCATCATTCTTGACACTTCCCTCTTCCCTTGTCCCATACTCAGTCAATCACTAAATCCTGTTAATTCTTACTCCCAAATATCTCTCAAACTAATCTGCTTCTTTCCATTTTCACTCTTATGGGACTCTAATCCAAGCCCTCAGCAAACTACTGTAACACCTTCTAACTGAACTGTCTACAAGCTCTCTTGCCTTACTCTTCCATCCTTACATTGCAGTCAGATAGAGTGATCTATTTAAAAGTAAAAACTGGCTAGGCATTGTGGCTCATGCCTGTAATCCTAGCACTTTGGGGGTCCGAGGCAGATGAATCATCTGAGGTCAGGAGTGCGAGACCAGCCTGGCCAACATGGTGAAACCTCGTCTCTACTAAAAGTACAAAAATTAGCTGGGGGTGGTGGCACATGCCTGTAATCCCATCTACTTGGGGTTGAGGGGAGGAGGCTGAGGCAAGAGAATCTCTTAAGCCCGGGAGGCAGAGGTTGCAGTGAGCTGAGATTGTACCACTACACTCCAGCCTGGGCAACAGAGTGAGATTCCATCTCAGAAAAAAAAAAAAAAAATGTAAATACAGCAGTCTGTAATGAAGGAAATCTTTACTATGACCTACAAGGTGATCCCCCTTGATATGGCCCTGTCACTCTAGATTCACTTCTGTCATTCATTCTCTCTGTGGGCTCTAGTCACACTGGCCTCCTCACATAATTCCTTCTGCCTCAAATGCTTGATCCCATTCTTTTTACCATGTTAATTCTTAGTCTTCCTTCAGAGATCAGCTCAACTGTTGCTTCTTAGGAAAGCCTCCAGTGTAGGGCAGATGACATGAAGTCCCCAGCTCTATACTCTCAATGAATTTGCATTTTTTCCTCAAATAATCAGTTTGAAATTGCACATTTATGTCATTTTGCTTAACATTTGTCTCCATTCTGAACTATATGCTCCACGAGAGCCTGTTTTGTTTACAGTGTCTCCCCAGTCTAGCATAGTGCCTGCTACCTAGCAGGAACTCAATACATATTTGTTGAATAAATGAACAAATGGAGTTATCTTCTGGTCATCCCTCTCCATCATCCAGCAATATTGATTCTATCTCTGAAATATTTTGAAATTCGTCTCTATCCATCTTCACAGCTACTGCTCTAGGTCCAACATTTATCTCCCTCGCTTAGACTATTAAGATACTCTCTGAACCAGCCTCCTTCCAATTCTCCTTTGCTTTACCCTCAATCCATCTGCTACCTTTGACCCACTTATATAATAAAAACGAAAGAAATGTAATGGTTCCCAATGCCTATAAGTCTAAATATTTTGGCACCATGCACACACATAGGACTCATCACAGTCTGGCCCCACTTTCTGGCCTCACCACCACATACCGTTACTCTAAATCATCTTTTTGTCATTACTTTAGCACATTATGAGTTTTTGCTCATGAAATTCCCTTTCCTTAAAGTGAATTCCTTAAAAGGAATTACACATCCTTTTCTTTCTCTCAACCAATTAAAATGTCACTTTGTGAAGACATTCCAGAAATCTACTTTCTTCAGATAGAATGAATCCTCCCTGTTTATCACACTGAATATACCTCTACTAGAGAACTTACTATACTATATATCTTTTGCTTGCCCAGAATGTAACATTCACAAGTGGAGGAATAATCTCTGAATTTCCAGCAGCTCCATGGTAAAGGTCATGAATATATCTAACATCTTACAACTAGAATTCACCCTGTTTAAAAACAATACTTTCAGCAGTGTGCTCTTTCACGCATGTGCTCTCTCTGTAGGCATATTTTTTATTGCAATGTATCACACATAAAGTACATAAATCATAAGTGTACATAGCTTCATTAATTTCTATACAATGAACACAAGCTACGTAATCAGCATCAAGGTAAAGAAACAGAATATTTCCAGAATCCCAGAAGTCCTCTTATTTCCACTTCCAGTCGCTTACTCCCACACATGGGTAATCACTATCCTGACTTCCAACACTAGAGATTTTTGAAATATTTTTGAATTTTAGAGAAATAAAACCACAAAATATCTTTTATATCTGCCTTTTTTGTTAAATATTATGTTTCTGAAATTCATTCATATATGTCTCATGCTATATGAAAAACATTTGATCACTTCGAACTTCAGAGTCTACGATTCTTACCTACAAAATCAATTTTATTGAAGTATAGGTCTTCCAGAAGGAATTAAAGCATTTGTTAACGAAAGAGACCTTGGTCAATTCCTTTAAATGTTTTCATATAAAAATATTTCTTTTCTTATATGAAAGAAAGGTGAAGTTCACTACCATTAAGGCTCAGAATGGTTTAACATTGTGACTTGATTAGTCCTTAAAAATGACAACCTCTTCTGTTCTAGGCCTATAGTGTGCTGTGCCTACAGTGCGCATAGGGCACATTCTCTGTGGTAGGCCTAGAACACAGTCTAGCAAATGGTAAATAATCAACTTTATTGAATGAATTAGTCATAAAGAACATGAAATGTAAAAAGTACTATTTAATATCTCAACAAAAAGAGTCCCAAATTTGCAAGGTTAGGTGTATGCAAAAAAAATTTTCATGATACACAGTTGTTCTTAAAAGTACATTTAGTCTAAAAACGTATA